>NC_090823.1:36928373-37244266 GCF_000390325.3 Nicotiana tomentosiformis
TCGAGAGCATGTTCGACATAAATTTGATATGGAGCTCCTTTATAAGTCATTATACATGTATTTGTATCTTGTGCCAGAGTTCGAGCAAAACTACGTGGGCATGGTTCGTTTTGACCATTTGGCCCTTACACTTTTCTCTATCGAGACCCTGTTCGACATGAATTTGATATGAAGCAACTTTCTTGTGCCGAACATGATTTATTCGATTGGTAGCCCCCCAGTATTCGAGGTTGATTATGAAGGAGCCTCGGATACTATTGATTTGTCCCCGGGTAGCACATAGTTGTCTCGTTAAAAAACCTTGCCGAAAAAACCCCTTTGGGATAAAAGCCGAACTTAAGGGGAAAAGAGTACAACGCGTGCTTTGAAACCAGAGGTCTTGATGTTTTTCGTCAAATTCCTGCAATGAATTAGTGTCGAATATATGTATATAGACGATAGAGAAGAGAAAATCATACCTTAACAGTAATATCGTTTGAGAAGCGATATGTTCCAATTGTTTGGTAATGGTTTTCCATCCATTGCTCCAAGTTTATAAGACCCTTTCCCGACTATATCGAGGACTTGATAGGGTCCTTCTTAATTTGGGCCGAGCTTCCCTTCATTAGGATCTCGAGTGTTAACGGTGACCTTCCTTAGGACCAAGTCCCCGGTCTTGAAATGGTAGAGGTTGGTTCTTCTGTTGTAGTACCTTTCGATTAGTTGTTTTTGTGCAGCCATTCGAACCAGTGCCGCTTCTCGTTTTTCATCTAATAATTCGAGGCTAGTATTCATTGCCTCGTAGTTTGATTCTTCCAATATATGTCAGAACCTTGTGCTTGGTTCCCTGACTTCGACCGGAATTAAAGCTTCGAAGCCATACACTAAGGAAAATGGGGTCGCTCCTGTACTGGATTTAGATGTTGTCCGATATGCCCAAAGGACTTTGGGCAAAATTTCTCTCAACTTTCCTTTAGCTTTGTTCAATCTTTTCTTTATGTTTTGGATGATAATCTTGTTCGTTGATTCGGCCTGTCCGTTCCTGCTAGGATGATATGGTGTAGATAGTATTCTTTTTATTTTATGGTCTTCGAGGAATTTTGTCACTTTACCACCGATAAACTGTCTACCATTGTCGCATGTTATTTCTGCTGGTATCCCAAATTGACACACGATGTGGTCCCAGATGAAATCTATAACATCCTTTTCTCTCACTTTTTCGAATGCATGTGCTTCAACCCATTTAGAGAAATAGTCAGTCATAAATAAAATGAATTTAGCTTTACCTGGGGCCAATGGTAGAGGACCGATGATATCCATTCCCTATTTCATGAATGGCCATGGAAAAATGACCGAATGAAGCTGCTCTCCAGGTTGATGGATCATCGGTGCAAACCTTTGACATTTATCATATTTTCGAATGAACTCCTTAGTGTCCTTCTCCATGCTATCCCAGTGGTACCCTGCTCTGATGATTTTGCAAATTAATGGTTCGGCGCCGGAGTGGTTTCCACAAGTGCCTTTATGGACCTCTCGTAAAACATAATCGGTGTCTCCTGGTCCCAAACATACCGCCAGTGGTCCGTCGAACGTCCTTCTGTATAATGTTTCATCTTCAACCAGCGTGAATCGAGCAGCCTTGGTTCGTAGAACCCTCGATTCTTTAGGGTTTGATGGGAGTTTTTTGTTCTTTAAATATTCAATATACTTATTCCTCCAATCTCAGGTTAATCTCGTGGAATTTATTTCGGCATGTCCATCCTCGATTACAGATCTCGAGAGTTGAAAGACAGTCCCCGAGTTGATCTTATTTTCCTCGACCGACGACCCCAAATTTGCGAGTGTGTCGGCCTCACAGTTTTGTTCTTGAGGCACATGTTGTAGGGTCCATTCTTTGAAATGGTGTAGAGTTACCTGTAATTTGTCCAAATACCTTTGCATCCTATCTTCTCGAACCTCGAAAGTTTTGTTTACTTGCTTCACCACTAGTAAAGAGTCATATTTGGCTTCAATGACTTCTGCTCCCAGGCTTTTAGCTAGCTCGAGACCTGCAATCATGGCCTCGTACTCGGCCTCATTGTTAGTTAATCTAGTGGTTTTGATGGATTGTCTAATAATGCCACCTGTGGGAGGTTTCAGTATGATGCCAAGCCCGGACCCCTTCACATTTGAAGCACCATCTGTGTAGAGGGTCCAAACCCCCGACGACGTACCCGATTTTAACAAGAGTTCCTTTTCAACTTCGGGTACGAGGGTTGGCGTGAAATCGGCCATGAAGTCCGCTAAAATTTGGGACTTGATGGTCGTACGGGGTTGATATTCGATATCGTACTCACTGAGTTCGATGGCCCATTTGGCCAATCGACCCGATAGTTCGGGCTTGTGCAAAATATTGCGAAGTGGGTAAGTGGTTAAAACGCATATGGGGTGACATTGAAAGTATGGTCTTAACTTTCTAGAGGCGCTTATTAGTGCAAGTGCTAATTTCTCTAAGTGAGGGTATCTAGTCTCTGCTTCCCCTAAGGTCTGACTTACATAATAAACAGGGAACTGTGTACCTTGCTCTTCTCGAATTAGGATGCCACTTAGCGCGATTTTCGATACCGCCAAGTATAAGTAAAGCTTCTCATATGTCCTCGGAGTGTGAAGTAGTGGTGGGCTCGATAGGTACCGCTTCAATTGTTCTAGTGCCTGTTGGCATTCCGGGGTCCAAGTGAAATCGTTCTTCCTTTTGAGTAGAGAGAAGAATTTGTGGCTTCGATCTGATGACCTCGAAATGAATCGGCCTAAGGCAGCTATTCGCCCGGTCAGCCTTTGCACTGCTTTCACGCTATCCACAACGGTGATGTCTTCGATGGCCTTAATTTTGTCGGGGTTGATCTCGATTCCCTGATTCGATACCATGAAACCAAGGAACTTGCCCGATCCAACTCCGAAAGCACATTTCTCGGGGTTGAGCTTCATGTTGCATTTCCTTAAGATCTTGAACGTTTCCTGCAAATGAGTCAAATGGTCCTATGCGCGCAGGGACTTAACTAGCATGTCATCAATGTAAACTTCCATCAACTTACCTATTTGTTCTTCGAACATTTTATTCACTAGGCGTTGGTAAGTAGCTCCTGCGTTTTTTTAGCCCGAATGACATTACATTATAGCAATAGGTTCCGTACTTGGTGATAAATGAAGTCTTTTCCTGGTCCTCCGGATTCATTCGAATTTGATTGTACCCGGAGTAGGCGTCGAGAAAAGTAAGGATCTCATGGCCGGCTGTGGCATCTATCATACGATCGATGCTAGGCAGTGAAAAAGAATCTTTGGGGCATGCTTTGTTTAGATCTTTATAATCTACGCACATTCTAAGTTTGTTCCCCTTTTTAGGGACTACAACTACGTTGGCTAACCACTCGGGATATTTTACTTCCCGAATTGACCCTATTTTGAGAAGTTTAGTTACCTCATCCTTTACAAATGCGTGTTTTTACCTCGGACTGAGGTCTTCTTTTTTGCTTCACCAGTTCGAACCTAGGGTCCAAGCTCAGCTGGTGCGTTGTTATCGACGGTGGGATCCCTGCCATGTCTAAATAGGACCAAGAAAAATAGTCTATGTTATCGATAAGAAATTGAATAAGTTTTTCCCTGAGTTCGGGGGTCAATCCCGTTCCCAGGTATACCTTTCTCTCGGGCAGATATTTGATTAATATAACCTGCTCCAATTCTTCGATCGTAGATTTGGTGGCGTTGGAGTCGTCGGGGATGATGAAAGCTCGAGGTGTCAGAAACTCTTCCTCGTCATCCTCTATTTCCTGTTCCACCGGTTCGGTCGAGACTGGTGGCTGTGATTGCTATTTGGTTTCTCGTCTATCTTTAGTGCTCGATCTTTCCAAGGCCGATAGCGTTGGTATCGGTGTTACCTCATCGACCACAAATATTTCCTTCGCAGTATGTTGCTCCCCGTATATTGTTTTAACGCCGTCCGACGTAGGGAATTTCATTACTTGGTGGAGCGTCGAAGACACTGCCTTCATATTGTGGATCCAAGGCCTTCTGAGTAGGGCATTGTACCTCATATCCCCTTCGATTACGTGGAATTTGGTATTTTGGATGGTTCCAGCTACATTCACTGGTAGAGTAATCTCCCCTTTAGTCGTTTCACTGGCCATATTGAAACCGTTCAAGACCCGAGTTACGGGCACGATTTGATTCTGCAAATCGAGTTGCTCTACTACCCAAGATCGGATGATATTCACAGAGCTACCTGGATCCACTAAAACACGCTTAACTTGAGCTTTATTTAATAGGATAGAAATTTCCAGAGCGTCGTTGTGAGGTTGAGAGATGCCCTCGGCTTCTTCAATTCCGAATGACAAAGTGCCCTCGGGTACATAACCTCGAGTTCGTTTTTCCCCTGTGGTCGGTATCTTGCCGTACTTGAGCACGGGTCCCTGTGGAGTATCGACCCCACCGATGATCATATAAATGATATGCAGAGGTTCCTCTTGTTTATCGTTTTTGCTGGCGTCTCTTTCTCTGAAGTGATTCTTGGCTCGGTCACTGAGGAACTCTCGAAGGTGGCCCTCATCGAATAGGCGGGCTACCTCTTCTTTTAATTGTCTGCAATCCTCGGTCCTGTGGCCATGCGTACCATGATACTTGCACATCGAATTCGGGTTCCTTTGGGAAGGGTCGGTTTGCATGGGTCTGGGCCACCTAGTATCTTTGATTCTTCTAATCGCCGATACAATGCTTGATGCATCGACACTGAAATTGTACTCCGATAGCCGAGGTCCCTCTATAGGATCACTATATTTATCGAAGCCATTCTTGCTCATAAGCCCCCGAGAATTTTGTCCTCGATCACTCCTTCGATTGTTCCGAGCGGAATTGCGCGATGAGCCATTGTTCATTCGATCTGCGACGTACGGTTGACATCGGTCTCTGTTCGACCTTCGCTCTCTGTCGATATCCCTATGGTTTTTAATAGTTGTCCTGTTCTGATGCATGGATCCGGAAGGAGCTCCCAACTGGTCGTCTTCGACCTTGATTTTTGACTGATATCGGTTGTGTACATCCGCCCAAGTTATTGCTGGATACTCGATCAAATTTTGCTTCAGCTGACGTGATGCTATTGAACTTTGCTCGTTCAACCCTTGGGTGAAAGCTTGGACGGCCCAGTCATCTGTGACCGGTGGCAATTCCACGCGTTCCATTTGAAATCAGGACACGAACTCCCTCAGCATTTCATTACTCCTTTGCTTTACTTTGAAGAGGTCTGATTTCCTTGTTGCAACCTTTATGGCACCAGCATGTGCCTTTACAAACAAATCCGCTAACATGGCAAAAGAATCGATGGAATTTGGTGGCAAATTATGATACCAAATCATCGCTCCCTTCGAGAGGGTCTCTCCGAATTTTTTCAATAATACAGATTCGATCTCGTCGTCTTCCAAATCGTTACCCTTGATGGAATACGTGTAAGAGGTGACGTGTTTATTGGGATCGATCGTACCGTTATATTTGAGAATTTCGGGCATACAGAATTTTTTGGGGATTGGTTTTGGGGCTACACTAGAGGGAAAAGACTTTTGGATGAATTTCTTCGAATCCATCCCTTTTATCATTGGTGGAGCTCCCGGGATCTGATCGACCCTGGAATTATATGTTTCTACTTTTTTATCGTTGGCTTCGACTCGTTTTGTGAGTTCCTCGAGCAATTTAGTAATTTCGGGAGTAGTCCCCGATTCTTGCTCGTTTGACTTCACTATGGCTGGCTCAGTTCTGTGGGTGATTTCTCGAAGCGGATCGGGCTCTGGCCTGCTTTGTACCCGAGTTTGGCTCTGTAACTGAGCTATCGCTATTTGTTGGGCTTGTAACATCTCGAAGATCATCCGTAAGCTGACTCCGATCTCCTCCACGTTATGGGCATCTCGAGCTACGGATCGAATACCGCCCTGAATGCTTTTTTCCGGTTCGAAACGTTGGTTCGCCTCAAGAGCCACTTGTGAATTGACATCTAGCGGCACTTCAACTCGGATTTCAGGTACTTCGACTCGAGCTTCAGTGACATCGTTAAGTGGTCTTCCCGCCCTGGGTATCAAGTTGTTGGTTTCATCCTGAAGGCCGGCTTCGTGGTCGATAGATAAAGCCATGAATCGAGGGTTTGTCATTGCTGATTCGGAGTTGTAAACTGGTGCGTATTGCGGATTTGTATCAAACAACCACTGTTATCCTTAGCCCCACAGTGGGCACCAAACCGTTTACCCGAAAAATCGGATATAGTTGAATTTATAAGTAGTTCTAAGGATATGTGATATAGTTTGATATAAATCGTACGTAGAAGTGGAAATATTTAGATTCTTGGCTATAGAAACGGGATATAAATTATTGAACGAGAATAGTGAGTATACTGAGTAAAACAAGCTCAAGAGATTTATTCTTCAATAAATAAAAGTAGTCTTTTCTTAGAATGTGTGAACCTTGCTTGTGCTTAGAAGGATTCCCCCTTTATAGTAGAGGGGTCTTACTCTATTTATAATAAAAAAATATATAGTAGAGAATCCATGATAAATTGTCTCTTCCTCGATTCCTGCCAAGATTCTCTCACCTAGTATGGTTACAACGGCTCCTATCTGCGAGCTCGATACTGGCTCGAGCTCGGTATTGGGTCGAGCCCTCGGCCTTGAGTTCGAGTTCGACATTCCGGTGAGTGTCAATCGGTCTGTGCATCTCCGACAACCTTCACGTTGCCTTACGGTTCGATTTGGTCATGGGCTTGATAATGATACCGAGCCGATTCCTCGATCGGTCTTGGAGCTCGAGGCTTGTTTGTACTATCCTCAGAACTCGTCTCGAGCTCTCACTTCGATCGCTTACCATTCGAACTCGATCAAACGTACGGAGGCCGAAATTTATTTCGCCCGTATATATATATATATATATATATATATATATATATATATAAAAGTGTAGTTGGATCCTACATTGCGGCTTCACCTTTGACCACCGACATAAAACAATGGTAGATTCTGTTGTAAATCTATATGTAATCTATAAGAATCTCCGAACTTGACGGCATTAAAATTTTGTGCAACATCCTTTAATATGAGCTCCAAATCACAATTCAAAAGGATTGATTTCCCAAAAGAATTCTTGTAAAAGTTTTTTAGCTACTGATTTCTGAAAAAATTCTTCGCAACGGTATCATTTCTAATTAGCCTATCAAGGTAAAGAACTTGCTCATGCACTGGGTCGATGCTAGCAACCAACATGAGATAATTCTCATTAAGGAGAGTTTAGAACAGAAGCAGCTCCTACAACAACAAAAAAAAAATCCAGTGTAATCTCATAAGTGGGGTCTGAGGAGGGTAGTGTATACGCAGACCTTACCCCTACCTTATAAAGATAGAGAGACTGTTTTCGATAGACCCTCGGCTCAAGGAAAAATGAAAACAAAGCAACCGAACAACAAATAATAGTAACAACAATGTAATATGGTAGCGGACGCGAATGACACTGCATGTAATAATTGAATAAGAAAATACAAGAATATTCTTAGTACTACTGGTAAGCCTAGGGGAGAAACACACTGCTACTTGTCAACCATCAACCCTAATCCTCGACCTCCACACCTTCCTATCGTGGGTCGATAAGCTGAAGCAGTGACATGTCCTGCCTAATTAACTCTCCTCAATACTTCTTTGGCCTACCTCTACCCTTCCTCAGACCCGTGATGGTCAACCTCTCACATCTTCTGACAGGAGTATCTATATCTCTACTCTTCACATGCCCGAATCATCTCAGCCTCGATTCTCGCAACTTGTCCTCCACAAAGGCCACTCCCACCTTGTCCCTAATAATTTTATTTCTAATCTTATTTTTCTTTGTATGTTCATAAGCGGGGTTTGGAGAGGGTAGTGTGGACGCAGACCTTACCTCTACCTTATAAAGATAGAGAGACTGTTTTCGATAGACCCTCGGTTCAAGGAACAATGAAAATAAAGCAACCAAACAACAAACAATAGTAACAACAATGTAATATGGTAGCGGACGCGAATGACACTGCATGTAATAAATGAATAAGAAAATACAAGAATATTCCTAGTACTACTGGTAAGCCTAGAAGAAACACACTGCTACTTGTCAACCATCAACCGTAATCCTCGGCCTCCACACCTTCCTATCGTGGGTGGTAAGCTGAAGCAGTGACATGTACTGCCTAATTACCTCTCCTTAATACTTCTTTGGCCTACCTCTACCCTTCCTCAGACCCGCGATGGTCAACCTCTCACACCTTCTGACCGGAGCATCTATGTCTCTACTTTTCACATGACCGAATCATCTCAGCCTCGCTTCTCGCAACTTGTCCTCCATAGAGGTCACTCTCACCTTGTCCCTAATAACTTTATTTCTAATCTTGTTTTTATTTGTATGTTCACACATCTATTTCAACATTCTTATTTCATCTACTTTCATCTTCTGGACATGGGACTTCATGGCGGGCTAGCACTCAGCCCCATACAGCATAGTCGATCTGACCACCACTCTATAGAACTTGCCCTTAAGATCAAGCGGCACATTCTTATCACAAAAAACCCCCGAAGCGAGCCTCCATTTCATCCACCCCACTCCAATACGATGAGTAACATTCTCGTCAATCTCTATGTTGTCTTGGATAATAGACCCAAGATACTTGAAGAACAGAAGCAACTCCTAGATGTTCAAAAATGATTCACAACACCTATATCATTAGACACATGTGCCTCTGGCCCCAGAGAAATAAAAAGATTAAATGATATTTTCAACATGCTCCTGACAGAAACTACACATGATTATAAATCTCGACTCCTTGAGACAAAGAACAGAGAAAGACGAAACCATGCCATTCCCCAGCACTTCCCTAGTGAATTTTAACTTCTGGGTCTTATAGTCATATTACTTTGGGACCATGTAAAGAAAATGGACCTTGAAGCTAACCAATCCCAAAAGAGCTAATAAGGTGAGCACTGCTCAAAACAATATAATGAAACAGTAGCTCATTCCTCAATCAAGGCGAGACATTGTAATATATTTTGGGCTAAGTTCTACATTTGCTCCTAAAGTATTCAATTTGGAGCAGATTTACCCTCCGTTTAAAAAGTGGCCTATTTGTACCCCTGTTTGACGTGGCAAAAGAGGCGAATCCGAGCAAAAAGCGTAACGACAGGGGTACGAATAGGCCTAATCTAATTAACTCAAATACACACCCCCCCCCCCCCCCCAATCTAACGGAAATCACAGAATCCACGCTCACATCCCAACCCCTCGCCGACGACCTCGAGCGACAAACCCTACCTCTACTTGACTGAAAAGAGCTGCATACGGAGTGATGAAAATTAGTGGACCTTGGTTACTGAAAACAACTGATTTTGGAGTTCTCTTGCCGGTAAAAAATGGAGTTCAAGGTGACGCAAACGGAGGAGGAGGAGATGGTGGTTGTTTGAGGTGGTTTCAACGGGTGGAGCTCTTGTGGTAGCTGCTGCGTAAACTGTCCAGCAGCTAACTCCCTAGCAGAAACCACACTCCTAACATACCGGCTACATTTCCGATCAAGCTCCGACGACGACTTTTCCTCCATCATACAAGCATTGTGATGAATATGCTCGTTAAACTTCCACCGGAGAAGAGGAGTTTCAAGCCTGCTCCTCGCTCCTCCAATATCTCTCCACAACTTCACTCCAGCAGAGGCGAAATTGTTCATCTTCTGGCGAGGCGCTTTACGAGTGTTTTTAGGTAGTTTGTTAAAAAGATCAAGTTCGGAGAATGTAATTGTCGGGAACTCAGTTTTGTTGCTGGTGTTAAGGGTGGAAAGTGGCCAGGCCCGGGACCGCCGGCTAAGTGGGCTAAACAGGTTGGGACCGTTTGGCCCGTTAGAAGTGGGCTCGTATCGGTATCGTGGGCCGGTTCTTAGTTAGGAATCGTTAGGATCGGGCCCGTTTGGCTCGCCAAGTGGCGGGCCCAACGGAAAAATTTAAAAAAAAAGTCGTTTGGCTTTTGAAATAAGTAGTCGTTGGGTGTTTAAACAATAGTCGTTGGTATTTAAAAAATAGTCATTTAACCCCCAACTAATTTTTAATCCCAAACTTTTTATTATTATACTTTTTCCCTATTTTCTACTATAAATATCCCTCATTCTTTTATTTTTCTTACAAAATCAATATCAATCTATCAAAATATCTCTAATTTTCTATATACTTGCTACAATTGTTTACTTTATAAAAACAAAATAGTGAAAAAATTGTGAGGTTGCTACTATTACTTACTTTATTCCAGAAAATAGTCAAACAATATTGAGGTTGTTAGTTTACAGATATGTATAGTGTAGTCTTGTCCCACATTGGAAGAGGAGTAATATCTCCTTGTAGTGTATAGCTATAAATAGGGACCTCTTGTATTGTATTTAAACATCTAATATCAATAATATATTTTCTCACGTTCTTTCTCACATGGTGTCAGAGCATTTGTGAGAAACTCGTCGTTGTGCATCATTCCAACGACTTTTGGGAAGAAAGACCTCTTCGTCGTGCAATTATTCGGCGACTTAGAAGGTTGTCCGTAAGCAAATCACATTCTGTTGGTGTTGTGCAAAAACCAACACCACCACAAGACTCCTCAGGCTCCGGCGACAAACTCCAGTCAATCCCACCGGAAAACACACGTCCACGCGCCCTCACGTGCCGGGAAAAGAAAACATTTCCCGGCGAGATATGACCCACGCGCCGGCGCGTGAACACTGTTCCGGCCAGATTTTGAAAAAGTTCCAGTTGAACAGTAGGATCGCCTGGTAATTTCGATCATACCCTCACTGGTTTTGTTTCATTCCACTACTCTTGACTTATCATCGTCGTCCACATCCAGCATCAGGACCAGGTGATTAATGCCCCGCATCAGATTCTGTACCTACTGCAGACTTGTCTCCTCTTAGTCAACCAATTGCACTCCGCAAAAGTGTACGATCCACACTTAATCCTAATCCCCACTATGTCGGTTTAAGTTATCATCGCCTTTCGTCACCTCATTATGCTTTTATATCTTCTTTGTCCAATGTTTCTATCCCTAAGTCTACAGGTAAGGTACTATCTCATCCAGGATAGCGACATGCTATGATTGACGAGATGTCTGCTTTACATGCGAGTGGCACTTGGGAGCTTATTCCTCTTCCTGCAGGTAAGTCTATTGTTGGTTGTCGTTAGGTTTATGCAGTCAAAGTTGGCCCAGATGGCCAGGTTGATCGGCTTAAGGCTCGTCTTGTTGCAAAAGGATATAATCAGATTTTTGGGCTTGATTATAGTGATACTTTCTCTCCCGTGGCTAAAGTAGCATATGTTCGTCTCTTTTTGTCTATGGTTGTTGTACGTCATTGGCCTCTTTATCAATTAGACATTAAGAATGATTTTCTCCACGGTGATCTTAAGGAAGAAGTTTATATGGAGTAACCACCTGGATTTGTTGTTCAGGGGGAGTTTAATAGTTGTGTGTGCAGATTGCGCAGGTCACTATATGGTTTGAAACAGTCCCCTCGAGTTTTGTTTGGTAAGTTCAACACAGTTATTCAGGAGTTCGGCATGACTCATAGTGAGGCTGATTACTCTGTGTTTTATCGGCATTCTGCTCCTAATCTGTGTATTTATCTAGTGGTTTATGTTGATGATATTGTTATTACTGGCAATGATCAGGATGATATTACTAATCTAAAGCAACATCTCTTTCGGCACTTCCAAACTAAGGATCTGGGCAGATTGAAGTATTTTCTAGATATTGAGGTCGCTCAGTCTAGCTCAGGTATTGTTATTTCACAGCGAAAGTATGCCTTAGACATTCTTGAGGAGACTGGAATGATGGGTTGCAAACCTATTGACTCTCCTATGGATCCGAATGTTAAGCTTCTTCCTGGACAGGAGGAGCCTCTTAGAGACCCTACGAGATATAGGAGGTTGGTTGGAAAATTGAATTATCTCATAGTAACTAGACCCGACATTTCTTTTTCGATGAGTGTTGTAAGTCAGTTTATGGATTCTCCCTGTGATAGTCATTGGGATGCAGTTGTTCGCATTCTTCGGTATATAAAGTCAGCTCCAGGCAAAGGATTACTATTCGAGGATCGAGGCCACGAGCAGATTGTTGGGTACACATATGCTGATTGGGCAGGATCACCTTTTGATAGACGTTCTACGTCTGGATATTGTGTTTTAGTAGGAGGTAACTTGGTCTCATGGAAGAGCAAGAAACAGAATGTAGTTGCTCGATCTAGCGTCGAAGCCGAATATCGGGCCATGGCTATGGCGACGTGTGAGTTAGTTTGGGTCAAGCAGTTGCTCAAGAAGGTAAAGTTCGGAGAAATCAACAAGATGGAACTAATGTGTGATAACCAAGTTATTCCTCATATTGTGTCAAATCCGGTGTTCCATGAGAGGACTAAACATATTGAGATCGACTGTCACTTTGTCAGAGAAAAAATACTTTCAGGAGATATTGTTATAAAGTTTATAAAGTCGAATGATCAACTAACAGATATTTTCACTAAGTCTCTTACTGGTTCTCGTATTAGCTACATGTGTAACAAGCTCGGTACATATAATGTGTATGCACCGGCTTGAGGGGGAGTGTTAGTTTACAGATATGTATAGTGTAGTCTTGTCCCATATTGAAAGAGGAGTAATATCTCCTTGTAGTATATAGTTATAAATAGAGACCTCTTGTATTGTATTTAAACATCTAATATCAATAATATATTTTCTCCTGTGCTTTCTCACAGAGGTTGTTACAATTTGTGAAAAAATTGTGAAGTTGGTAAATTGGAGTCTTCAAGTCTTCAACGATAATCAATTCGTCAATTCGGTAAACTCGTTCCAACTCTTAAGTCTTAATATTATAGTTTTGTTTATTTTATTTATTTGCTATTACTTATTAATTAAGATGTGTTCTTTAAGAAATATTTTTGGTAAAAGTAAGAATAAGGGAAAATCCAAGACTGGTGAATCTAGTGATACTGCTGTTCCTCCTCCCTTGCCCCCGGCTCCCCGAACCAAACCTCATACTCGTCCTGCACCTGCTATTCTTGATACCGATAATAGTTTATTACAATTTAGCGACAATGAATTTTGCCATAATATTGCATCCGGTGAACTTTTAGACCATGAATTAATGAATGTTCTTTATTCTAATAATTATAATACTATTGATGAAAATGATAAGAAGGAAATTGATCTTGACGAAACTCAACCGGACGATGATACACCCACTAGTCATGCTCTTGATGTTGACCCAACTAGTGATAACGCTGCTAATCCAAATGATGACCCATCTGATACTCCCGTTATTGCCCCTACTTTTTCTAGAGAACCTACCAAACAGCAGGAAGCATCTCCTGTTTGGCCATTTTTTACTCAACTAGATCCAAAAAATAAGGCTAAGTGTAAAACTTGTGGTATGGAGTTAGCTTTTAAATATATGGGATCGCGGTTGGGGACAGGATCTTTGGCTAGACACATAAAAAAATACCCTAAAGATAACGTCAGATATCAACGTCTGAAAGCTCTGGCCGAGGGGTAAAGTGTACCTAGTCCTAGTTAGGCTGACCCTAGTACCAGTTCAAATCAATTTCAACCGGAAATTAACACTGTTATCGGTGGTATTTTATATTATGATCCAAGAAAAGATCGGGAAGAATTGGCAAAATTGGTAACTGTTATGTGTTTACCCTATAGTTTTTCTTCTGACCCTGCGTTTGTGCATTACATTAGAAAAAAATTTAATCCTACTTATAAAGGTTTTTCTCGCACAACCGTAAAGAGCGATATTTATAAATATAAGCATGAATATGAACAATATTTGCGTTATTTCTAACTGTTTAATTTATATTGCAGAACTTGCAAATTTTTTTGCTCATTTTTCACAGGGTGGGAAAATTTATCAATTTGCTATTGATTCTATTAGAACAAAGTTTAAAAAATAGTTTTTGCCTATTCCCCCTATTTATGGTGTTGCTTCTTTGTTAAATCCTTGTATAACATTAGGAGGTCCTCAATTTTGGTATGAAACTGTATATAATGGTTTAGCACTTGAAGATGATGAGTTGCCTAAACTTCCGTAAGCAATAGAACAAATGCTGAAACTATTTATAATGCTTATCAAGTTGCATTATATCATGCTAGACCAAATGTTCCCACTCCTTCTTCTTCTGATTCTCAATCTTCTAAAAGAACTGCGGGAGTAAGAGGACTTAGTGTTTGGGCGAGGTTTAGGGGTTCTTTTGGTTCTAGTAGTAATGATTTTTCACAACTAAATGAACTTGAAATTTATTTGTCGCAGCAACTTGAGGAAGTGAATCCCCCAACGACACCTTTAATATTTTGCAATGGTGGAGGACAAAAAAAAATACTTTTCGGTTCTTTCAAGGATGGCCCGAGACATTTTAACTATTCAAGCTTCAACAGTGGCATCGGAGAGCGCTTCGGTCAAGCAAGACTTCAAATCGGTGATCATAAATAGTCTATGAGGAATAGCTTGGAAAAATCAGTACTTTTCAGAGACTGAATCCGTTCGGAAAGAAGAAATTTTGAACTTGCAGATTCACAACCAGAGGTAGACGAAACTTACAAAGAAATGCTAGCTGAACTTGCTGAAGATGCTGCTTCGCCCGACAAGGGAAGCGGCAATGACCAAGCTACTTTTCCGCCACCACTAATGAAACTTCCTCCGAACCTTGAAGGATTTATGAAGTTTGTAAGAGATAGCATGTAACTTGTATGAACAAAAATTAGTATGTATTATGTAACTTGTATTTTGGCACTTCTTGATTAGTTCCTTTTTCTTTACAATGGTGGTATTAGCACCTTGTTGTGCTCATTCCATAGGGGGGAGGAAGACTAAGAAAGATATTGCCATATTTTTTATTACTATAATAAAATTACAAGGCATTGCTTTGAATATTTTTTTACAATATTTTTGTTTTTATGTTTGAATTTAAAAATTAGGTCATAGTTCTATAATAAAATTACAAGGCATTGCCTTAGATTTTTTTTTTTAACATCTTTTTGTCTCTAATTTCTATTTAATTTTAAAAAAGGATTACTGCTTAGCCGTTGGGCCCATTTAGCCCGTTTGGATCGCGGGCCCGGACGTTTAGCCCGGGACCATGAGTTCGTGGTCCCGGTCCCGGGACGGTTCCTACAAAAAGCACGTTTAGCCTGGGACCGTTTAGCTTGTTTATTTAAGGACCGGAACCGCGACCCACGAGACCGGCCCGTTTGGGGCCCGGCCCAACCCACTTACCACCCTTAGCTAGTGTTCTTCATCTTTGATGCACTGATACAACCATTACACAACTCATTTCTCTGTGTGTGCGCGTATGTGAGGGGTTAGTATGAGAGTTGGGAATTCGCAGAGGGGTTAATTAAAATGCCAAGTGGATTTTTATTTATTTTTTAAATGAGGAAAAACATTTTAAATTCAGGTAGGTGATTCCCGTTAGAAAAAAGTGCAAACTCGAGCCAAATGTGTAACGGCAGGGATACGAATAGGCCACTTTTTGAATGCAGGATAAATCTGCTCTAAATCGAATACTTTAGGGGTGTATTTAGCCTTTTTCCCTTTAAAGAATGATATTCAACGTTTACTTCAGAAACCAAACAATTACCATTACAAAATCCAATCGACTTATGAAGTGTTCATTTGTTTAGAGTAAGTTCCTCCTAATTTGTGTTAGTGATCCAGATAAGATAAGAGTATTGATCTATTCCAGAAACCAGTAGTGTATAGCCATTAAGCAGGCAAGAGAACTGATGCCAAACAACCATTTAAGGTAAGCAAAAAAAAGTCTTGGGATCTTGTATTTTCACACACTATTTAACAACCTCTCTATCCTAACAAGGTAGGGGTAAGGTCTACGTACACACTACCCTCCCCAGACCCCACAGTGAGGAATAATACTGGGTATGTTGTTATTGTTGATGTTGTATTTAACAGAACTAAATCTATAAGACCCCACTGATGGGACATCACTGGGTTTGTTGTTGTTTAACATAACTGAACTTTCTTGTATCTTGTCTTCCATTAAGGAGGCCAATTAAGCAAGTTACAACTAATCCTTATTTACTAACCAATTGATGTAGAATAATCGAAGTAGATGAACCTATAAAGCAGTTTGTCCAAAATTATACAGCAAGTTCCAATGCACCGCAACCTCAAAAGGTGTGTTAAACAGAAACTTTTTTGCTTTGATAAGGTATATATTACACAAAAATGTGTATACACAGATTTGAAAGATCAAACCAAATACTACCTCCGTTTCAGTTTATGTGAACCTATTTCTTTGGTCCGTTCCAAAAAGAATGACCCCTTTCTATTGGAAATAATTTTGCTTAAACTTACAATTCTATCCTTAATGAGAAGCTTTTATAACCACACAAATAATCTGGGCCCCTTTTTGAATTGTTTAGGACCACAAATTCCAAAAATCTTCATTTTTTTTAAACTTCGTGCCGAGTAAAACAGGTTTACACAAATTGAAACTGAGGGAGTATTATACAACTGACGACCTGATGCACTTACCTGATATCAATTGCCATTACATCAGGGTTGCTCCTTTCAGGTGGAAGGGTATAATTTGGTGAAAAAAACTGAGAAGGAAAGCAACATCTCAATTTCACTTGAGGCTACAGAAATATCTTCTAATTATAGCAGAAGCGTTTAAAATATACCAACCTTATAACAGATTTACAAGTGATGTCACCTTTTTTGTTGCAGTCTCCGAAAACATTTCTAGGAGTACATTGCAGGTCCAATGAAAGACAGAATCTCAATACTAGTTCTTTCATGTAATTGTACTGAAAATTTGATTATATTGGCGTGAAACTTCAGTACTAACAAACTCTATCAATTCAAATGCGAACATAAGAATTGGACATAAAAAGGGAATTAAATCTAGTTGACTATGGTTGCTACAGCTTGAGCCAGTCCAACAAAACACATTGAGATGATCATTCAATTGCAATCCATGAAGATATGATCTTAGATCCAATTCAATATCTTATTTTGGAAAACATTTAAAGTGGCTCAAAACTGAACCCAAAACTGCAAACACTCATGTAGATCCAGAATAACAGAAAGAGCTTTACCTAAGAACATTATGACATTTGAAAACTAGCATCAATTAACATAAATTTCCATATAATTGAATATATCTCAATTTAATTGACATGCAGCAGTAGGCACTTGGGAAAGTAAGCATTATTTTCAAGGAAAGGGGAGCATTATTTTCAAGGAAAAAGGGTACTAGATAACAAAATATTTAGTGCGAAACTTTCCGGAACTCCTAATATCTTACCCATTTACAGTAATTTAATCCCAAGAGTTACAAACTATAGTGAAAATGTATGGTACTCCCCCTCCCTCCCAAAAAGGATGATACTTTTCTGATTTCAAGAGTCAAACTTCTTAACTTTGACCATAAATTCGGACATAGAATCTTTAAGTTTTTCTTAAATAAAATTTATATAATTGGAAACTATATAAAGGGTACTATGTGTCACAATAACTAACAACAACAACAACAACCCAGTATAATCCCACTAGTGGGGTCTGGGGAAGGTAGTTTGTACGCAGACCTTACCCCTACCCTGGGGTAGAGAGGTTGTTTCCGATAGACTCTCGGCTCCCTCCCTCCAAGAACTCCCCACGTTGCTCTTGGGGTGACTCGAACTCACAACCTCTTGATTGGAACTGGAGGGTGCTCACCACTAAACAACCCATTCTTGTCAAGTCACAATAACTAACAATTCAAAATATTTAAAGAAGGTATATGAGAAAGTCATGGTTAAAGTACAACTCGTTTTGACTCTTGAAATCCGAAAAGTATCTTCATTTTTGGGACACAGAGTAATAATTAGCTATGGCCACGTAACAAAATTTTGTCTAAAAGATACATTTTTTGCATTTTATTATTTGGTGTATATTTCAGCTGCAGCCTGCAGGTACGTTTTCTCTTCAGCAAGAGTAGAATATTAAAAATCCACATTTAATGAAAAGGATGAGAACAGAAAAGGGCAAAGATATTGATTTTCCAGAGAAGAACAAAAATAACTCCTAAAGTTGTAGAGCACAATGCATTCATCATCAGTTTGAAGTTCAAGCCACCAGGTAATACAACCAAAATAACTGTTCTTGCAAAAGATTATCGTTTCTTGAAAATAGTTCAATGACTAACAAGATCCCCAAGCAATATGGACCAGAATTTTAACAGCACTTAAGAAAAATGCATAGGCTGTAACTCTTACAGGTTATTATTAGTCATAGGATTGTCTTCATCCGAGTTATTTCAACTCCATTGTTGTTGCCTTTGCGATCCCTTCTGTAAAAAAGGGACAAACTAGGCTCTTAACATAGATTTCTGCCTCCTCAAGACATGGAGCAAAGTTAGTAACATCTAGATATCTGGTCGAGTCATCCTTTGGATTGTATTTCGTGAAACGTGATCCAAACTGAAGTAAAACTTCACCTTTGTTTGACATAAAAATGGGTGGAGTAAATATATATCCCGTTGGACGATGAGGAAACTTAATGGTAAACATCTTTGTCCAAGATTCTTTTACCCCATAGTCCTTCATAACCCAGACATCTGCATGAGTCGTCCACTCATAATTACAAAATGCAGAAAGATCATTTCCAAACACTGCTAGCACCAAAAACCCACATCCTTTAAAATCAGAGGGCTGCTCTACCTCTGCCCATTTCTCATCAGCCAAATCAATAGAAATGATTTTCTGGTCCCTGTCAAGCCAATGAAGTTTCCCATTCACAAGCTTACCCGAAACAGACAACAGCTCCCTACCCTGAAAATCATCAATATCTCTCCACGAATCAGACTTTAGACTATATATTTTGACCTCAACACGACACAATCGTCCATTTCTGTAAATAGGAAAAATACCCACTACCTTGTAATCATCTAGGAAAGCATCATATGCAAAACCAAATCTGAAACCGTAACGATGTTTGTCCAAATTGTAGTGGTGGCTTACATCAAGTGTATAATTAGGCAATTTCTTATACTTTCTAATTGATGGATTCCATAGAAACAAGTTATATAATAATCTGTCAGATACTGCAACGGCAAGACAAAGCAATCCATTGAAAGAACCCACAATCGAAGGATAACAATAGGGATTTTTACCGGGATAATCCAAGTCAAATGCCTCAGCAACAGAATCATAAAGTAAAGCGCTAAGAGAACACTCCTTGACATAGTGTGTAGCATTACAAACATTAAACATAACTCCACGGTGGTTGGCTAATAAGAGATGGGTCTTCACAAATTCAGGGCTAGAGATTAAGGAAAGCCAAGATTTTGAAACAGACCTGAATTGCAAGAGGGATTTAACTGGAAGCTTTAACAATATTTCTGTGATGAGTTCAGGAGGAAGGGTAGGCATTAAATCTTGGCTTGACTGAGCAGGAAGGTTTAGGGGTTTTCTCCGTTTTGGGTTTCGAGGGGTAGCATCATCTCCTTCGGTTTCCATTTGGACTGCAGAAATGGAACTCTTGATTTGGCTTTTTGCTGCGGCCTACGGGGGTTTTAATGTTTTGGAAAAATTGTGACACTTAAGGTGTGTTTGGTACGAGGAAAAATATTTTCTCATTTTTTACTGTTTTGTTGAATAAAATAATTTAAAAAATATTTTATTATATATCATATTTTTCTGAAATTAGAGGAAATGGATTCCATAGAAAAAGTTAGAAAAATATTTTTCAAAAATTTCACCTACCTTACATCTAATCACACCCCATCCAACTTCAATTTTCTATTTTTTTTAATTTTTCTACTCTACTCACCCCCGATTTTTTCATTTTTCTGAACCATCCACCCCCTCCCCGCAAAAAAAAATATTTTTTTTACTTTTTGTTTTTGTATTTTTGATTTTCTGTTTTTTTATTTTTCTACACCACCCAACCCCCTCACCTCTCACCCTATTTTTTTTACTTTTTTTTTGTATTTTCGATTTTCTGTTTTTTCGTTTTTCTACACCACCCAACCCCTCACCCCTCACCCTCCCCCCGTAATTATTTTTTTTTTTGCTTTTTTTTTTTTTGTATTTTCAATTTTCTCTTTTCTGTTTTTTATTTTTCTGCACCAACCCTACCACCCCCGCAAAAAAAAATATTTTTCTTATATTTTCAGTTCTGATTTTTTTTATTTTTTAGTTTACAGGTTCGAAATTTTACGAGTTTTAAAGTTATGAGTTCGAAAGTTTATATGTTCCGTGCCAAGTCAGATAGGTTCACATAAATTGGAATATAGGGAGTATTACACTTGGTCATTACTCCCAACTCATGAATGTAAGACGCATATTTTCCTTACACATATCAGGGTTAAGTTGTATGTATTTTCACTTTAATTTTAGCTAAACTGTTTAATTTGATGTTGAAAAAGTATTTACTTCTCATTTTTCCAAATCTAGGAGTGATCATCGGTCAGTTCAATATGATTTTCAAATATTTTGATTTGGTATTTTGGATATTCAATTGCTTAATATATTATACCAATGCCTAATTAAGTTCGGTATTGTTGTTGTTTTTTTAATCTTTTTCAGTTCGATTTGACTGATTTGAATAGAGAATTGTAAGTTTATTCTGTCTTCAAAGATCGCAAAATAACGTAATTAGTTCTAACTGCCCACTATTAGCTTCATGACCGAAAGGTCTATCTAATAGGAGGAACATACTTTCTTGAAACTTCTAAGAGATTGCCATACACATTATATACTGTACACAGCGACCACCATGAGTTGGAAGTTGAAACTCCTCTTATGTTTTTTTCTTGATTAGCTCTGGGGTGGGCATTCGATACTTCGGTTCGGTATTTAAGAATTTCGGTTCGATATTTCAGTATTCGGTTTATCAATTGTGTATACCAAATATCGTACCAAAGTATTTCGATACGGTTTGATATTTTTTATTTTGGTTCGGTACGATTTTGGTACGGTTTCGATTTAAACCAAATTTTTACCGTCTCCTCCACTCCATTAACTAATGTAATCCATGTTGTTTGAGATTCCACCAAAGATCAATCTTAAGTTCTCAGGTTGTGTACAGAGAAGAGACGAAAGGCAATACACTTTGAGTTTGAGTAGAAGAAGATGAGTCAATGACTGTCGGACTACAATTTGCCTCCACGAATTGTTGTGAGATTTATAGTCGTTAGTGTGTGAAAATGATCCAACTAATGTGTTCTTTAGTCGATGAGTTTCATTCTGGCTTCAAATTGTTAAACTAGGTTGTTATCTTATGTATCTTATTCCGTGAATGATTTCCGCTCTTTGTGTAATTTATGTTATTTATTTGAGGCTTTATAGTAAATATTGTAATCTGTATGTTTTTCTTTATCGGAGAATTTTTACTTTGTTCAAGGCAGGCATATTTTTTGGTTTAAGAACTTATACAAGTGAGGAGCAAAGAATGATTGTACCACAAGACTTACAACAATAGTATACAGAGAATGAAACTATTGTACCAATACTATACAGAGAATGGTTGTCACTCATGACTAAGCCTAAGGGTAAGAGGTTAGGTAATTAGGGGTAGGGGTTTTAGACTTTTGAGCGTGGGCTTAAGGTTATTGAGCTAAAAAATAAAAATAAAGTTGGGCTTGGACTAAACTATTTTGATATACCGAAATATCAAAAACTAAATACCGTATACCGTACCGAAATACTAAAGTTTTTGTATCGAAATACCGAAAAAATCGAAATCGAAATATCAAATAAATTCGATTCGGTTCGGAATTCGATTTTTTCGGATTTTATGCCCACCCCTAATTAGCTTAATTCCAATCAAGAGACATAGCTAAAGCTTCCTTCTATAAATTAACCAAAAGCACTCAAAAAACATTAGGTAAAAAGACGTTGGTCCGAACACTAAATCTAAGAAAATGCCTTTTCCGAGTTACATTACTTTCTATTCCCTTTTTGATAGCGGTGATTTTCTAGAGAGTGAGTTAGAGGACAGGATTGCTTCATCATGTGTGAACCTTTCAACTAGACTACCACAAGTTGAAAAATAGATATAACAATCTTGAGAACAATGCAAAATAAATTTTAATCAGATCTTTCAGTGCAGAAGAATCTTGATTTAACCAATTTTCTGGCTTCCACTTAATCCTCTACAGACTGTTCCATTAGAAATTTCATATGGATGGCCAATTGTTTTTTAGTGACATCCAATATCTGATATTATAGAACAAGGTGATAGAAACCGCTAGTGAACTCAAATCCTCACATATTTACATTTGCTTACGAGTTCACGGGTAGGAGAAACTGGGGAAGAGCTTATATGTAGCTCAAAGAGCTAAAGGATTTTCAGCACCAAAGTGCAAGCTTAACTTGCACCTTGAAAGATAAATACAGATATTAGGGAAAGAGAAGGTTGATGTACAACAGCAGCATTTGTCCAACATTAGAGACGAGAAAGGCTGCAAAAGGTCATGCTATCAACCATGGGTTCCTTCTTAACCCTGAAATCAACCGTTAACATGTAAGATAAAGCAAAAGAAGTTTCCATCTGCAGTTTCAAAACCATTCAGAATCCTAAGATTTCTAACAAGAAAACAGAGAGGGGAGTCAGGATACTTGGACATCAAAACTTCAAAGGGTGGACGTCATAGTTAACAAACATCAAAGCCTTATGATATACGTTCTCCGATAATGCCTCATTTATGAAGTACATAAGATGAGATGGAAATGTCTATCACTTCAACTACAGACTAAGCCAGATTTCATTCATATATGAAGAAAGCACTGAAGATCAGCATATACAAGTCAGAGCCAAAAACAGACAGCACCAAGAGCAGAAGAAAAAGAAACTCTTGTTCATTTCATTGATAACAAAAAGGTTCTGAAGCAGGTGTTATTTTCCCCCAAAATGTAGAAAGCTATTACAGTTCAGATGTCTTTCTTCACTAAAAATATGATTTGTGTATATGTGCATGAAACTTAATGAAAATTTTCATATTCAGCTCAACCACATCACAAGAAAAGGTCTTGAGTTGGATAGTAAGTACTACGTAGCAACATTTTTTTTAATCCCCCCCCCCCCCCCCGATTCCCCTTTGTCGGAGCTATTGCTCCTTTGGTGACTCGAACCCACCACCCTGAGGTTGTAGGTTAGGTGCTTCGGAGCAACCCCCTCTTGTCCAACGTAGCAACATTCAAGCAATTCTAACAATGGGCCCATGGCTAGCAACTTCCAGAACAGCATTAAGCAACCTAAAGAAAAGCATTAATGCTGCTTTTTTTAGTACATTATATTTCAAGATGGGAGTACTATCAACTCTGTTAAGGATAATATAGTCTGGAGCAATCAAGTGCAAATCCACTTTCAAAATCTCAGCAATTCATTTCGCTAGAACTAACTGTATTAGGATAAGCCATGGTTACCATAATGATCATATGACTCATGAGAATCAATTGTTAGGAAAAGGAGCCATCAAATGAAATTGGCTCTATGGAAGTCTTTTAAGTTAGCAAAGATGTAGGAGCGTAGAAGTTGTAGTGCTTCAGAAACTAATAGACAAACACTAACTGCCTGAAAAAGTTTAAGAAAAAAAAGAAGAGATGAATCAATAGTAGCAAATTAGCAATAGTTACCAAGGAATCAATTTACTGATTTTATTCCAATAAGCTACTTCGAAAAAGGAAGAGCTAAGCAATTTTAGTTCTCAGGTTCATCAGAGATGCACATCTTCTCTTTGTACTTGATGCGGTTCTTTATGACTATGGTTTCATCGTATTTAGCCAACCAAAAACTTAAAAAGGTATGCAAAATTGAAGGGCAGAAGGCAAGAGGAAAGAGAATGATTAGGATAAACGACTAGGTTAAACACACCTGCCTCCTTCTTCGGCATTGTATCATGTACCATGTCCGAGCCATTACATAACAAGGGAGGAGGAAAGCCGCCAGCTGTAGAAGTGAAATCTGAAACTGAAGTTCACAAAACATGCTTCAGATACATTTATTAGAGTGTCTGTGCAAGTGTCGCTGTGTATGTATAGAATGATTAGAATCAAGCAAAAGTTGTCCATACAAGATCATTATGCATGAATTTGTCGAAGATTAAACATGCATCCATAACGAACAACTTAAACTTCAGAAACATGATATAAATGTCATACTAATTTTTTATACGAGACGGCACACTTTATAATTACATTCAGTTATGCAAACCTAATGAAAGGACCGAGTCTTGGAACAGCATGACACTGCCACTCTCCAGCACAAGCTATTGACAAAAGATATATGGAGCTACAACTCTGACTTACATTGAAGAATGTAGATGAGTCCTGCACCATTGCAAAGTCCCTTGTGACCATCAAGGTTTGGCGTATCAGCAAGAGTAGCATCAACTGCATGAATAGAAGATAAACCACCTTCAATAATAAAGTTCTTACAAACAGAATCACTAAATCGTAGAAGCATTACACAGCTTTTACTTACAATGATTGCAACATAGCGGAAACATGCTAGACTCCCACTGCTAGCAATGGCATAGTCCTCATACTCTGATTGCAGGAATTGACGCTCAGCTGCGGCAAAAGCCAGAAAATGTGGATTTCTAAAATCCATGCCAGGGCCCCATGCTTGCCTGATTTAAGCAAAGGTAGGATAAAAAAGTCAGAATGCTTGAAAAATCAATCAGAAACAGACTACCGGAATAGATGCCAGAAACTTGATATTTGAGATCATATATATTAGTGTAGTGGGATCCGACACTGCTGCTTCACATTTAACCACTCATACAAAAGATTTGTTTACCATTTGCCCATTTTGATCATGAGGCAATGATAGATTCTGCTGTAAATCATCTGTAATCTATAAGAATTTACAAAATTGACGGTATTACAACTTATGCAACAACCTTTAGTCTAAGTTCCAGATCACTATTCAAAAGGATTGATTTCCCTTAAGATTTCTCTTAAAAACTTGTTAGCTACTGATCTTCAGAACAAATTCATTCAATGCCAAAGCTACTTGTTAGATTTCAGATAACAGATTATAAGTTTCTATGTAAAGAATGAAGTTTCAACGTTTATATTTACCATAATAAAATTTTCATCAAATTATTAGGTACTCAAGCTGTTTGGAGTAAGTTACTTCCTCCTATTTATGATAGTGATCCAGATAAAGATAAGAATGATGACCTATTTCTGAAACCAGCAGTGTAAAGACATTAAGTAGGCAAGAAAACTGACACCAAAACAGCCATTTAAGGTGAGCCAACGGAAGTCTTCGGAGTCGTATTTTCATATTCTGTTTAACAGAACAATATATTCTTATATCTTATCTTCCTTTAAGGAGGCCGATTAAGCAAGGTTACAACTAATCCTTATCCACTAACCAATTATTGTAGATAGCGGAACCTACAAAACAGTTAATCCCAACATATAGTGCAAGTTTCACTCAGAGGCAAAGTCATGATTAGAAATTTATGAGTTCTGGATTCTAATCCGTTGGAGTTAGTGGGGTCTAAATTAATAATTTGTACATATTCAATAGATTTCTTAAGACAAATACAGGGCTTGAACCAAAGTTACCGGGTTTCGTCAAACCTGTAACTCAAAGGCTAGCTCTGCCTCTGGTTTCACTAAGCCGGAACCACTAAAAGTGCCAGACACACCACACACAAAAAAAAAGAACTTTTTTTAAATAAAGCATGTATTACACAGAAATGTGACTGTAAGATTTAAAAGAACACAGCAAATATTATACAACTAAAAACCTTACCTGATATCAATTGCCATTACATCAGGGCTGGTTCTTGCAGGTGGAAGGGTATAGTTTGGTGAAAAGACCTGATTGAAGAATAATAACATCTCAAATTTCACTTGAGGCTAGATAAATATCTTCTAATTACAGCGGAAGTGTTTAAAATTTACCAACCTTATTACAGATTTCACAGGTTATGTCACCTTTTTTGTTGCACCATCTCTGGATACATTTCCTATGAGCAAACTGCAGGTCCAATATGACACAATTTCAATTCTTAGCTTTTCAATCTAATGGTGTAGTTAAGAAATCTTGAAAATAAAGGTAAAACTGCAGCATTAACAAGCTCTACAAATTCAATGTGAACATAAGTATTATGGTTTGTAACAGCTTGAGTCAGTCCAAAGAGACATAGACAATGATCATTCAGATGTAATCCAAGAAAATATATGACCTTAAGATCCAATTCAATAGTATCTTATTTTGAAAAGCATTTAAAGTGGCTCAAAAACTCAAGCTAAAATAACTGCCTATAATCCACATGTGGAATCCAGAATAACTGAAAGACCATTTACGTAACAACATTATGACATTTGAAAACTGACATAAATTCCCTTAAAAGTGATTAAATCCCAATATAACCCCTACAACTCATTTAGTCACAAGAGTTACAAATAAAAGTGAGAATGCATGTTAATGATTAACTGTGGTTAGGTTACAAACTTTTGGTTAAAAGACTCTTGTCATACATTTAATGTTTGGTGCACATCTCTGCTGCAAGTAAGTTTTCTCTTCAAAGAGAATAGAATATTCAAAATCCACATTTAATGAAAAGTTTTGTAAATAGTAAAGTTTGGTGAACAAACACAGTTATTGATTTATTTCCAGATAAGAACAAAAATAACTCCTAAAGTTGCAGAGCATACAGCATTAGTCATGTGAAAAATCAAAAAGAAATGCACAAACTCCAAAAAAATATCAACAGGATTAAAAACAAATCTTACAAAAATAGTTGGATTTGGTAAAAAGGTTTTTTTGGGTTAGTGCAATTCGTTTGACATTTTATATGATTTATATAGGGAGTTGCTAAAGTTAATTTAACAAATAGAAGAAGAAAATTGAAGTCTTCCACAAAGACACATAAAAAGCATCAATCTTTTATTTTATATTTATAAATATTACATAGACCAACAAACCAAGGAAAGAGAAAGAAATTTTTTGTACTCATTTGAAATAAATCAAAATGAGGAAAGAGAAGAAACAAGACACATTACTCAAGCTAAAGCAAAGGCAAAAGTGGTAGCAAAAACCTAAACTTGTTACCAAAAAATTCAAAAACAAAATTAAAGCAACCCCAGAAAAAAAAAAAGAATAGAAATAAAAAAGGGTAGCAAAAACTGACTCTTATAACCAAAATTTCAACTAAAAGAAACTAATTATAAAAAAAAATTAACAAAAAGAAAAAGAAAAGAGTAGAAAGAAAGCACATTTCCTAAGCCAACCCAAGAAAGAAAATAAAAAGGGGTAGCAAAACACTGAAATTTATAACCAAGATTTCAACTTTAAGAAAGAAATTAAAAATTAAGGCAACCCCAGAAAGAATTTTGAACCTTGAGAGTGCCATTGCAAGCACAAGGAGCTTCCATGTCATTTTCTTCGTCTTCTTCTTGACAAATCCTACACTCTCTAATTACACTTCCCTTTGAACAACCCTCCCCTCCACTACTAATTTTACTCACCATTTCCTTTGAATTATTTTCAACACTCAAATTTGCAACATCATTATTAGTCAAAAGGCTAATTTCTCTCCCATTGACTACTGACTCTGACTCTCCAAAACATGTTGTTGCTATTATGATCCTATCCACACACACCATGAACTCATCCACCATTTTCTCTCTCTAAAAAATATGTAGGAGGAAGGAGAAAACAATGAACAGAGATGAAAGAAGCTGGAGCAAGTAGTAGTAGGAGAGAGAAAAAGGAGAGAGTGGGGAATGGTGGATTAAAAAGGTGGAGTTTTTGAAGTTTGCGGATTTTACGATATAGGGGCTTCTTGTTGTATGAATGCACAATTGTGCCCCTCTGACTGATTACTGGTCATCTATTTTCTTTGTTTTTATGTTTCTGCTATTATTTCTACGGTATCTGCTAACGTTAGTGATGAATTGTCTCTTCTTGTTTTATTTTCGTCTTTCTCAGCTGAGAGTCTATCGAAAATAGACTCTCTATCCATCAAAATAGGGGTAAGATCTGCGTATATATTACCCTCTCCGAATCCAACTTTATGGGATTTTACTGGGTCGTTGCTAGAGACAGATGAAAAACGAGACAGGTGAAAATCAAACCCGGAGGCAGCAATTTCGGTTGTCCCCGGAGGGAATGTTGCTCCTAAAGACAAATAAATACCTATCACCCGGTGACATTCAATGAAGAATATTCTATAGCATTAAGTACATAGGTCATTACAGAGAATATGACATTTATAGCTTGCCGTTACACATTCTTCAATAGAATCCATAAAAGGGGTTTGATCCTAGGACCTTGTTCCCTAGATGCAACTAAAAATAGTGAGTTCAACAGCCATTGTACGGACACGACTTTTCTGACAAAATTATGCTATCTACTGTTCAAAGCTCAATAATATTTTATTTTCTTGCTTCTTAATATCGTTATTACTGCCTTCAGAAGCTTTCTACTGTCTTATCTTTATTTCAACGATGAGTCTTACATTCTTATTTAATCTATTTATCATTTTGGGATCAAATCTATTCGCTTGTCTATAAATCACGTATAAATTCAACTGTACCATTTTATGGGTAAACAATATTCGATCTCTCGGATCTCAATCTAAATCACACCAATAAGTCATAAATTATTATACAGACCAAAAGAAAGAACAAAAGGTCTGATTGTTACCGTTAGTTTTAGAACTTTAATGTATTAGACTTTTATTAGATAAGTAATCGTGAAATTAACCCTAAAAGATTAAAAGGGGTAAAAGCGCATATAAGTGAAGATTCAGGCTCGGTCCTTTTGTAATAATCCGGCCGGTCGTTTTGTGTATTGTAGCCCCGTTTCTCTATTTATCTCTTCTTCTATGTTTATTTGTGGTTATGTAACTTGCCGGGGTGATTGGTTTGGTTTTGGGGAGGTTTCAGAGTGAAATGGGACACTTAGTCCTAAGGTTGGAAGTTTAAGTTGAAAGAGTTGATTGGAGGTTGACTTTTATGTAGACGACTCCAGAATAAAGTTTTGATTGTTTCGATAGCTTTGTATGGTAATTTTGGACTTAGAAGTATGTTCGAATATTGAGTTGGAGCTCCGTAGGTCGTTTTGGTTTGAATTAGCGAAAGTTAGAAAGTTAAAGGTTTGAAAGATTGAGAGACTTGACCGCGAGTTGACTTTGTTGATACCAGACTCAGATTTTGATTTCGGGAGTTGGAATAGGTCTGTTGTGTTATTTATGACTTGTGTGCAAAATTTGAGGTTAATTGGAGTTGGTTTGATATGATTCGACATTGGTTTACGAAGTTGGAAGTTCATTAGTTTCATTAGCCTTGAATTGGGTTGCGATTTGTGATTTGGATGTTGTTTGATGTGATTTAAGGCTTCGACTAAGTTTGTATCATGTTTTAGGACGGGTTGGTATGCTTGGATGGGGTCCCGGGGCCCTCAGGTGTAATTCGGATTGAAATCGGATTGGGAATTTGACTTGTGCAATTTCTGTTGGCAGCAATTCTGGTGTAACCGCACCTGCGAAGTTTTGGCAGCAGGTGTGGCATCGCAGAAGCGGTCAGGTACTCGCAAATGCGAGAAATGGGAAGGCAGTCTGGGAGAGCAGGTGCAGAGGAATTCTCGCAGAAGCGGATGTGCTTCTGCACATGAAGGTCTGCAGAAGCGAAAAGCCGTAGAAGCGGAAGGTCTCCGCAGGTGCGGAAGCGCAAGAGCGATGGTGTGGCCACAGAAGCGGAAGGTCTCCACAGGTGCGGAAGCACAAGAGCGATGGTGTGGCCGCAAAAGCGGTCCCGAGATGCGAAGAGGGGACCACATATGCGATAGATCGGGGGCTTAAGTGAATTCTGCAGATGCGGAAATTTGACTACAGAAGCAGTTCCGCATAAGCGACGAAGTTGATTGTAGATGCAAAAAGCCTGGGCAGAAGGATTTAAACAAAGCGTTTCGTGATTTCTCTCACTTTGGACTTTGGGAGCTCAGCTGAGGACAATTTTTGAGAGGGTTTTGTCTACCATTGAAGAGGTAAGTGAAGATTCATCATTTTCATTGATAATTATTGTTTATCCATTGATTTTTACACCTAGATTATGTGTGTTTGAGGTGAAATTTTGGAATATTTTGGACTATGTATTAGAGAGTAAGATTTGGGGATTTGAGGGTCGATTTGTGGTTGGAATTTGATGATTTTGGTATGGTTTGACTGGTAATCGAATGGGTGTTAGGATTTTATAAATTTTGCCGGGTTCCGAAGCGTGGGCCCGAGGTTGACTTTTTGATTTTGGTTAAAGATCTTAGCTTTATCATATGAAATCGATTCCTATAGCTTGTTTTGATTATATTAAGTTGTTTGTGAGTAGATTCGAGTCGTTCGGAGGCCAATTCGCGAGGCAAAGGTTTGTTGGAGCTTCGAGTTGCGGGCTTTGAGGTAAGTAACACATCTAAACTTGGATTTGAGGGAAATTAACCCCAAGTACTACATTATATGAAAGATTTGGAGTGACGGGCGTGTGTGCGTGCACTGGTTGTCCATGGTTTGGTCATTAAGTGTAACGACTCGACTGGTTGTTTTGCATTTTAGAACCCCATTTTCCTAAATAAGACTCCCCATATGTGCTTTTACTGTTTTATGACTTGCGGAGATGGTTAGTTTGGGATTTGAAAGGGTTCGGGTTGAAATCAGGACACTTGGTTCCTTAAGGTTGGCCAAAAAGACTAAGTTTGACTTCGGTCAATATTTTGAGTAAATGACCTCGGAATCGGGATTTGACGGTTCCAATAGGTTCGTATGATGATTTCGGACTTGGGCGTATGTTCGGATCAGGTTTTGGATGACCCATGAGCGTTTCAGAGCGTAATAGTGAAAGTTGACTCTTTGAAGGTTTTAAAGCTCTTTAAGTTTGGGTTGGAGTAGGTGTTGGTGTTATCGAGGTTCAATTGGAATTCGAGACCGGAAATAGTCCCGTATGGTGATTTAAGACTTACACGCAAAATTTGGTGTCGTTCCGAGTAGTCTAAGTATGTTTCGGCGCATTCAGAGTTAGTTGGAAGAACTTGAAGTTCATATTTTGATTCAATTCGGTTTGGGGTGTGATTCTTAGTTTTGATGTTGTTTTACCCGTTCTGAGGTTGCGAGCGAGTCCGTCTTATGATTTTAAATTTGTTGGTATGTTTGGGCGGGGCCTCGGGGGCCCAGAGGCCATTCGGACGGTGCGCGAATTGAGTTAAAGCTCAAGAGGGCTGCTGGTGCACCAGTTCTGGGGTGCCCGCAGATGCGGGATTTTGGCCGCAGAGGCGGCTTGGAGCGTCTGGCCATGGCCCGCAGAAGCGAAGGGATTTGGGCAGAAGCGACCCCGCTTCTGTGATGAGAAGCCGCAGAAGTGAGACCACAAAAGGGGAAACACGTCCGCAGATGCGGCCAGCATTGGTCCTGTGGAGTTCCACAGAAGCGGGCTTGGTGCAGCACAAGCGGGACCACAGATACGGCCCCCTGACTGCAGATGCGAAAATCGCAGAAGGCAGAACACTTCATTTAAGTCGGGACTTAGGCATTTTTGGGTTTATTTATTGTACTCGTGGGCGATTTTGAAGCTTCAAAAAGGGGGACTTCAACCTAGCTATTGAAGGTAAGTAATTTCTACCTAATGTGAGTTTAATACATAGATTATGGGTAAATTTTAACATGTAAATTTTTTAAAATCATGGGTTTAGATGAAAAACTTAGGTTTTTGATAAAAATAGGATTTAACCACGAAAATGGTTATGGAATTTAGTAAAATCATATATTTGAGTTCATGAGGTTACAGGTAACAACTTTTTTCAAATATTTTCGGAATCCGGGCACGTAGGCCCGAGGGTGAATTTTAGGAGTTCTTCAATTAAGGTTGAAAAATCACTTTAATAGTTAGGATATGGACTTTTGAATATGTATTGATTATTTTATATAATATTTGACTAGTTTTGAGTCGTTTGACACCGAGTTGAGGGTGTAAAGCACATTTGTGGATCGGAAAGTAAGCTTTGAGACGAGGTAAGTCTCTTTTCTACCCTTGTAAGAGGGAATTAACCCCATAGGTGAATTAATTTAATATGTACTTCTATTTGTGGGGGCTACGTACGCACGAGGTGACGAGAGTCCGTACGTAGCTACTAAGTATGCTTATGTCCGGGTAGTCTAAGACCCAAATCATGTTATACTTGCAGTGTTTGCACCCTACTTGCTAATTTAATTGTTTAAAACATATTGGAACTTGACAAAGGAATTGTACAACAACAACAACAACAACCCAGTATAATCCCACTAATTGGGTCTGGGGAGGGTAGTCATGTGTACGCAGACCTTACCCCTACCCTAGGGTAGAGAGGCTGTTTCCGATAGACCCTCGGCTCCCTCCCTCCAAGATCTCCCCACCTTTCTCTTGGGGTGACTTGAACTCATAACCTCTTGGTTGGAAGTGGAGGGTGCTCACCACTAGAGCAACCCACTCTTGTCATTTACTTGAGTTTTAGACAGGTTACTTGACCGTTAATGAGAATTGATGTTTCTTTGAATAATAGCCTCTTAATAATATTTGAACCGGTTGTTTATAAAGTATTTTCTCTTCTTGTGGAGCGGCCCTAATGCCTCAGTAATAGAATAGATACATCTATGGTTCGTGCCGTTCGACCCTCGACAGTGCACAGTTTATATATTTGTATGTTGGATCGGGTCGTACGACCTCAGCATAATTCGTGCGTAATAAATTCTTGGAACCCAATTATATTTGATATTGTTTCATTGGCTTGAGAGATTAATTTGTTAAATGATGGAAATTAATTTGGGAATTACTATTAGTGAAAGAATTATTTATTTATTTCTTGTTATTGAGTTTTCAGCTGTGTTTACATAGCTCATGCCTAAATTATAAAGTTGGTATTTTATTGTTAGCCCATAGTAAGTGTCGAAGTCAACCCCTCGTTACTACTTCTTCGAGGTTAGACTAGATACTTACTGGGTACATGTTGTTTATGTACTCACGCTACACTTCTGCACTAACCGTGCAGGATATGAGGCAGGTGCATCTGGCTATCAGTCCAGTGCGCATCCTTGATTTCCACGAGACTCTATGGTGAGCTGCCTTCCGATCCCGTTCTGCAGCACCGGAAGTCTTTCTTTTGCACTTACTTTCTTCTATTTCACTTCAGACAGTAATGTAGTATTTTCTTTTGTATATTCTACTAGTAGCTCATACACTTGTGACACCAGGTCTTGAAAATTATGCTAGTAGACACATGATAATTTTTGAATATTTACACATCTCTTTTTTTCTTAAAATTATTTATCTCTCATTTTATTTAAACTTTTACTTCCTATTTATGCACTAATTAAAAATCAGCTATTTCTAAAATGTTAAAAGAAACAATCATATGGTTAGTTAACTGTTGGCTTGCCTAGCGGTAACGTTGGGCGCCATCACGGCCTATAGGAGAAATTGGGTCGTGACATTAAGGCTATTACCGGACTTGTTTTGCCATCATATCATGTTATCCCTACATTTTCTCTAGTTGTTTGATTATTTGAACTGTGAATCATGTTAGACATCATGTTTAGGCTATGTGCTAACTATTTACAGCTTGATAGAGCTATTCTTGTTCTTTCAGAGTTTTATACCTTAGTTGCATACATGTTCTCAGTCATGATACTATATCCGTGTATAATATCTCCGTCTCAGTACTTCTTATTTGATTCCTCACATGCTGTGGATACCGCTTAAGGGTAATTATGTTAAGCTATGTAATTGAGATGTGTTTTTCTGAGACTTGAACAGTAAATGATTGAGTTTGGGCCTTAGAGCTGGTTTGGTACTGATTTGAGGTGATGTGTACGCTAGGTCAACATTGGGCTAAGTGTTGTTGTTTTGGGACGACGTGTGCACCAGGTCTCACTATTGGACTAAATAATTATGTTTAGCGCTTTGGCAGGATTCACCCCTCCGGAGTCTGACATACCAGCAATGGGCGCAGACACAGTATCTTATACACGTGCTTGATGATGGACAGTTTGGCCAAGCACCCGTACAATGCTAAGTATAAATATTCTTGATGGATCCACTGTGATACTGTTGATTTACATGTATACCTGACATGTAGGTATAGAGCTGCATTTTCCTCATGCTACTTGATATTTGACCTACTTTAATTGTGTTGGGCTTTAACTGTTATACTTGAAAGCATGCCTAAATTACTAAAATGTGGACAAGCTAAATTTGATAATATTGAGCTACTGTTTCTACGATTTATCTTTTATATTCTGAACTGTTATCAGTTATTGGTATTGGTACTGGATTGTTGTTCTGAGCTCGTCACTGCTTTCAACCCAAGATTAGTATTGTTACTTATTGAGTATATTGGGTCGGTTATACTCATACTACACTCTACACTTCGTGTGCAGATCCAGGTACATCCGGTCGAGGTGATTTTCAGGCTTGGGTCGTTGCTAGCTTTGGGGAGACTACGAGGTAGCTGCCATATCGTCCGCAGTTCTTGAAGCTCTCTTTCTGTTATCTTTATCTTTACTGTTCTTACATCCAGACAGTTGTATTACATGATTTTGTTTATACCTTGTTATTCAATAGTGCTCGTGTGCTCGTTGACATCAGATTTTGGGATTGGTTGTAGTAGTATTTCAGCTTTATTCTCAGATATTTTTATGATATTCTTCCGTTGTTGAGTCATTAGACCATGTTATTCCATTTTCATTGATATCATGTGATTGTTGACTTATCTAGCGGGTTAGGTTAAGTGTCATCACGACTGTTGGATTTTGGGTTGTTACACTTTTCCACGTGGTTGAGCCTTGTCCGTTTAGACTTCAAATGCCACTTTCACTAAATTTGTTGAACAGCACAAGGTACTAAAATTTGCCAAAAGACAACAAACCTACTAAAATTGATTGATAACTTTGTTACTAATGGCAACTTGCTAAAGCCATCACATATTTATTTTAAAAAAAAGGCCTCCTTTCTCCTCCCCATCCCTTGGCCTAAAACCAAAGGGAAAAAAGGTGATGAATTGACAATGAATTGACAAGAGCTCTAATTTAAGTAAGAGGAAATGCTTATAAGGCCACTGGTTTAGGCTTTTCCCTTCTGACATCTTTGTTATACGCTGCACCAATGTGTGATGTGGCCTTTCGATTGTACATCATCTATGTAAATCAAAATAAATTTTTTTTTGTACCAAATATACCTAATATTTATATCATGCTACATAAGTTCCTTTCTTTGGTAATATCCTTTGTGGTCCATAAATTAATGCTCTTGGATTGTTGTCCACTATCAATACTTTATGTTTGGGACAACTCTTCCTATTTCTAGGCAAAGGGAAATCAAAGTTAGCACACCGAATAAATTCATTAACAAAGATAAAGTGCTCACTCGGGTAGCAAACGAGCAGGTTGGATCGAATATGGCTGGATCGAAAACGGGTAAGGCAAAAACAGATAAATTATCCGACCCGACTCATATTTAATAGGTAAAAAATTGGTTGATCGGTGAATAATATGGATATCCATATTATCCATAGCTTCTTGAATATGATTACTTTTGGGAAAATTTCTAGTCTCTCGTACTTAAGGAATCCCTGTTTGTAATCTGTATTCGATAATATATTCAAAAATAAAAAATGCTATAAAAGCAGAAATACAGAAGAACAGAATTATTCCGAGCCCACTGAATTCACAGTGTTTTCTTAAGGAACTTAATTCCCTCCTAGTACCCGAGATTTAGAATCATTTCCTCCCAGGATAGAACGGATTACCCTCACTGGTGTAGTCGTACTTCATACCCCAGTGACAACGAACACAAAGAACAGTAGTAAACCACACTTACTGCTTTCTTTTTTGTTAAAGCAATGCAGAAAGAAGAAGGAGAAATCAGAATTTTTCATAAGAAAAATCTGAGGGAGGGTTCATATATTTATAGCCAAAAATGTTGGGTTATACTGAAGAGTTACAACTCTTCAGGTAAGGTTGTAACTCAAAATGGCTGTTTTGTAAAACGGCCATTTATGCAAACCGCCAAATTCAAATTATAACGGAAAAATTAAAACGAAGGAAAATTGAATTACCGTTATAGTAACGGTCTAATTTGGATTAATTAACATTAACAAATAAATTTGGTCCAAAAAATTAATCAATCAATCGATCATTTGATCAAATCCAAATCCAAATCCAACTCCGAAGTCGAGCGAGCGACGACGATGACGGCGCGAGGCTTGCCTTATTATTAACTCTTTAAGAGCTATAAGAAGAGAAATTGTATATATACACCCATCAAAAGTTTTTTACTCCTCCAATATGGGACAATGTCCCTTTGTCAAGGAGGGAAAATCAAATTTTTATTTTTTCCTCCATTTCCCATTCACCCTCTTTTAAGCTCTAAGAGGGGCTTAAACCCAACAATCCCCCACATGAATGGGAAATGACTATATCACGGAAATATGCATAAAAAATTATGTGATTTACAAGCAAGGATTAATCGCATCTGGATAAGTAGGTTTCCCTTTGAACTTTCCGTAGTGAACTTATGTCGGATATACTCGATCAATCGGTAGATTTGATATCTTTGAACCATCGAACTTTGGTGTATACCTAGACAACCATAAGTCACACAATCAACCCTTAACCATCTTTGGTTCTCATTGTTGTGTTCATTTCAGCTATGAACACCGCCTGGTTTCATAAGTACGTAGAGAACTGGCCTTACAAAGTTCTCCTTGAAGCGACTAACACTTCACACTTATATAGGTGATTCCTAAATGTGTCATCCCGTAGATACATTATTTAATATACCCCGTATCAAATTTAGAAACCATTAAAAAGGCTTAATGATTTATCCTTGGTACTGAACATTGTCTTATCACGAGAATGGACCAAAACATTTTAGTTGACAATGTTGAACCGTCATTAATGACTTTGTTTGATCTCCTTGAACTTAGATCTTGGGATATCCAGTCTTCTAGGTAGAGTTACCGCCACAATGACTTGTCCTCGGCCATAGTCCCATTTTCCTCGATGATTTTTCAACTACCTCTCTAGTTAGGCCTTTTGTAAGTGGATCTGACATATTGTCGCTTGACTTTACGTAGTCAATTGTGATGATCCTCCTAGAGAGTAGCTGCCTAACGATTTTATGTCTTCGTCGTATATGACGAGATTTACTGTTATACATAACGCTCCCAGCCCTTCCAATTGTCGCTTGACTATCGCAATGTATACATATTGGTGCCAACGGTTTGGGCCAAAATGGAATATTTTCTAAGAAATTTCGGAGCCATTCAGCTTCTTCACCGGCTTTATCTAAGGCTATAAATTCAGCCTCCATTGTAGAGCGGGCAATACACGTTTGTTTGGATGACTTCCAAGATACCGCTCCTCCACTAATAGTGAATACATATCTACTTGTGGACTTAGAATTAGTTGAACCGGTGATCCAATTTGCATCACAGTATCCCTCAATCACCGCAGGATAATTACTGTAGTGCAAAGCAAAGTATTGGGTATGTTTTACATATCCCAAAACTCGTTTCATCCCCATCCAATGAGATAGACCAGGATTACTCATGTACCGACTTAATTTACTTATAACACAAGCTATATCTGGTCGAGTACAATTCATGATATACATTAAACATCCTAGCATACGAGCATAATCCAATTGTGATATGCTTTGGCCTTTGTTCTTTGCAAGTGCAAGATTCACGTCAATTGGAGTCTTTGCAACTTTAAAATCTAAGTAACTGAATTTTTCAAGTACTGTTTTTATGTAATGAGATTGTGACAAAGCCAGACCTTGAAAAGTCTTATGGATCTTAATACCCAGAATTAAATCGGCAACTTCCAAGTCTTTCATATCAAACTTGCTAGTTAGCATACGTTTGGTCGCATTTATGTTGGCAATGTCATTACTCATTATCAGTATATCATCCACATATAAGCAAATAATGACTATGTGATTTGCAATATTTTTAATGTATACACATTTATCACATTCATTTATTTTAAAACCATTTGACAACATTGTTTGGTCAAATTTTGCATGCCACTGTTTGGGTGCTTGTTTTAGTCCGTAAAGTGACTTAACAAGTCTACATACCTTCTTTTCTTTACCTGGAACTACAAACCTTTTACGTTGTTCCATGTAAATTTTTTCCTCTAACTCTCCATTTAAGAAGGCTGTTTTAACGTCCATTTGATGAATTTCAAGACCATATACTGCAACTAATGCTACTAACGTTCGTATGGACGTAAATCTTGTAACTGGAGAGTATGTATCAAAATAGTCAAGACCTTCTCATTGTCTATACCCTTTGACCACAAATCTTTCCTTATATTTATCAATAGTACCATCATCTTTCATTTTCCTCTTAAAAATTCATTTAGAACCCAATGATTTATTGCCTGGAGGAAGATCAACCAATTCCCATGTATGGTTGTTTAGTATGGATTCTATTTCACTATTGACTGTCTCTTTCCAAAATAATAATTCCGAAGAAGATATAGCTTCTTTAAATGTTCAAAGCTCATTTTCCAATAAGAAAGTCACAAAATCTGGTCTAAATGAAGTAGACGTTATTTGACGTTTATTACGTCTTGGATCCTCCTAATTATACGTACTTTCTTTTGTTTCTTCCCGAGGTCATTTAGATCCTTCACCAATTGACTCACATTCCTTTTTATACAGATATATATTCTCGAAGAACTCAGCATTATCTGATTCTATAACTGTATTATTATGAATGTCGGAATTTTTTGATTTATGCACCAGAAATCGATATGCTTTACTATTGGTCGCATATCCTATGAAAACACAATCAACAGTTTTTGGTCCTGTCTTTACCCATTTGGGTTTAGGGCTTCTATCACGTCCCAACCTCGGGAAGCGCGACCGACGCTCAACCGAGTGAACCCGGTTGAGCAAGCCTGTTAAATACTTTCTATCCAACTCACCCATGATCAAGAAAAAAAAAGACATGATTTCATTAATTAGACAGTGGGAAGTTCATACATACAATACTAAACCGTTTCATTAGCTATTTCGCCTTTAAGTCTCAAAATACACATATTCTTATAGTCTGAGTGAAAAAAGTGATCAAACACAACATAACTTGTTTAACATTCCCAACACCCATATACAACTCACATAGTATCTACGGAACCTCTAAAAGATACAAAAGAGTCTATGATAGTGCCGGCGACAAGGCCCCGGCTATACCTTGAGACGTGATAATAATATGATCAAAAGGTACAATACGTGACCCCGGGATGAAGTGGGGCTCACCAAGTCTGCTGGGAAGAGGATATGCCACTAACGCTGATCAACACTGCCTGCTATGTAACCACCTGCATCCATTTAAAGATGCAGCGCCCCCGGTAAAAGGGACGTTAGTACTGTCGAATAGCACTAGTATGTATAGCTAAACATTTTCAATAAAATGAATAATAATATAAGGGAAACAATCAAGGATTCAATACGAGCTTCAAATAACATTAAAACATCAAGTTAAGGATCACATAAGTTTTCAAGTCAATTTCCATGTTATTAGGTTGTGTGATCTTTAGTGCCGATATTCCACAATTCACAATACCTCTGTATTCTTACATGGAGTCCGATCTCGACCCGATCGGCTATGTCGTCTCATTTGATACATCAGCCATAACCACAATTTCATTATAATTTCCAGCACAGTTACCACCATGTGTGCGGTATGGTGTCCGATCACGGCCCGATCGGCTAGGTCGTCTCAACCGAGCATTACCTTTTTCAGTCAATCATCTCACATCATACTTCTTTCATATACTTTCGATTCATTGGCACTAGTAATCACGATTATAAAGTCCTTCTTGGCACTTGGCCATATTTCATAGTTCCAGTCTCCTTTTTCACATTCAAATATCATTAATATTATCAACAACAATAAGGCTTCCCATTCAAGATATTAAATTCACATATGAGCAATTTGGGAATCTTAGGCATATAGAGTTTTTTCATACAATTTGGCATAACAACATTTATTTCGATCTTGACATGAAATCTTAACATTTCTAACACATATTTCACATTTTGAACATATCCTCAAATGGCGAGATGACATGATGAAGCACTTAGAATAAATATTGAACATATATCCTTCAACACAAACACATTAGGAATAGCCAATTCTATAATGATCAAGGACTTACTCCAATTACATGAACACCGTGGGATTCGATTCTAAGAAGAAGGGGTTTAGCCAACATACCTCAATTGAGCTTCTCAAACTCTAAAATGATCCGGAATTCTTAGCAACTTCAATCTATTTTAGAAATATAACAAGTTGAACCAAAATTAGGAAGATGATCATGGTTTTAGCTCATTTGAGCATATTATCAAATACTAGGTGTGCATCAATGTTTTAAGGCCCTTTTTGTGGAAGATTCCACCATTCCCCATCCCATTCTCTACCATTTTTAGCTCACAACCTTTCCACATACTTCAAGGATACATGCATGCAAAACAACAACCCCCACCCCCAATATTTGTCTCTCTATTTAACCCATTTTTATAAAAATTCGAAATTGAGAGGTAGGACATAGATTCTCACCTTTAGGGTGAAGACTTCCTTTGTTAATCCTCAATGGTTGAGCAAGAATTGATGGATAATAGATTGAAGGTTGCTCCCTCACTCTAAGAACTCTCTCCCTCACTCTAGAATATCAGAAATGTGCTCAAAATGAGCTATGATACATGTTTTAACGAAATAGGGTCGGATTTAAACCCCCCCAGAATGAAGCTCCGGAACAGGGTATGCGGTCGTATATGTGACCGCAGAATGGATATGTGGTCCGCATATCGGTCGCACAAATTGGGTGCAAAAACTGGAAAGGAACTGACCGGGTCTGCGGTCACTATGCGGCCTGTAGACCTGTTCTGAGGTCGCATATTGCGCCGCAGAACCTCCCTCCGCAAAACTTCAAGACTGATTGTGTGACAAGAGTGCGGCCCGCAAAATTGACATCAAAATGACCCAGAAAACTTACTCACTCTGCGACCATTCTGCGGTCCGCAGAGTGGTTCTACGGTCGCAGAATAGGCCGCAGAAATGCCTACTTCTACCCAACATTTTTTTCAACTCTCCAGGTACTGTTCAATCCAAAAAGTCCGAATCGCGCCTGTCCCGGCATCACAGAACCCCGGCTTTTAGGAAAAAATTTTCACGGGGCCTTACAACTTCCTTCCTTTCCATTTTTCATATGGAATGGATTGTGTTTTGTTATGGGGTACCCAATTTAGTATCCGGTTAGCCGTAAGAATGGCTTCCCCCCACAAGTTCTGTGGCAAACCAAAACTTATCAACAAATCGTTCATCATTTTCTTTAATGATTGATTCTTTCTTTCCGCAATCCCATTAGATTGGGGCATTTAAGGGGATGTTGTTTGATGAATAATTCCATATTCTAAACCTTTCTCTTCAAAAGGAGATTTGTATTCACCACCTCTATCACTTTTTATCATTTTGATTTTCTTGTTAAGTTGCGTATCAACTTCATTTTCGTATTGCTTAAATGCATCTATTGCTTCATCTTTACTATTAAGTAAGTAAACATAGCAATATTGAGTACTGTCGTCAATAAAAGTTATGAAATACTTCTTTCCACCGCAAGATGGTATTGACTTCATATCGCAAATATCTGTATGAATTAAGTCTAAAGGATTTGAATTCCTTTCAACTGACTTATAAAGATGTTTAACATACTTACATTCCACACATATTTGATATTTTAATTTGTCGCATTCAAACTTAGGCAATACTTCCAAATTAATTATTTTTCGCAAGGTTTTATAATTGACATATCCCAAACGTATATTCCATAAATTATTTAACTCAAGTAAGTAAGAAGAAGCTAGAATTTTATTATTGTCAACAGCTATTACATTTAGCTTAAAAAGGCCCTCAGTAAGGTAACATTTTCCTAAGTACATCTCGTTCTTACTTATTACAACTTTGTCTGAAACAAAAACACACTTAATCCTGTTCTTGACGAGAAGTGAAATAAAAACTAAGTTCTTCCGTATTTCAGGAACATGACAAACATTGTTCATAGTCACCACCTTGCCAGAGGTCATCTTCAGGAATATCTTTCCATAACTTTCAATTTTGGTCGTTGCAAAATTTCCATAAAAATGGTCTCGTCGGGTCCAGCGGGGGCATATGAAGCAAATGCTTCTCTAACAGCACAAACATAGTGGGTGGCACCAGAATCAATCCACCACTCCTTAGGATTTTCCACTAAGTTGCATTCAGACAACATAGCGCACAAGTCATCAATATCATCATTTGTTTGAACCATATTTGCTTGACCCTTTTTCTTGTCTTTCTTTGGAGCAAGGCATTTTGCAGCTTTGTGTCCAACCTTTTCACAGTTGTGGCAGTTTCCCTTGAATTTCTTCTTGCTGGGATAGTTGTTTAGTCCAGAAAACTTCTTCCGCTTCTTCGGATTAGTTGGAGCAGTTTCAACAATATTTGCTCCCATAATTGTTGAGTTCCCACGTGTCTTCTTTTCTGCAGCTTTATTGTCCTCTTTGATCCTTAATCGAACGATGAGATCTTCGAGTTTCATCTCCTTGCGCTTTTGTTTCAAGTAGTTCTTAAAGTCCCTCCAGAAAGGAGGCAACTTCTCAATCATCGCTGCAACTTGAAATGCCTCATTGATGACCAAATCTTCAATGAAAAATTCGTAATTAGTAACAAAATTAATACTTTCAACAAAAGCATTAATTCAGATTATACCTTCAGCAAGGAGATCATGAATTATAACTTGCAGCTCTTGAACTTGGGTAATGACAGGCTTGCTCTCTACCATCTTATAGTTCAAATATTTGGCTGCAACAAACTTCTTTAAACAGGCATCCTCAGTTTTATACTTCTTTTCCAACACATCCCATAGTTCTTTAGAAGTTTTTGCATTACTATAGACGTTGTAAAGATCATCCTCCAGTCCGCTTAGAATGTAATTCTTGCACAAGAAATCTGAGTCCTTCCAAGCCTCAGTCACAATAAAACGTTCATTATCCTAAGTTGATTCTGGCAGAACCGGAACATCCTCTTTGATGAACTTCTATAGACTCAAAGTAGTCAAATAGAAGAACATCTTCTGTTGCCAACGTTTGAAATCAATCCCGAAAAATTTTCGGGCTTTTTCGCCGGAGCCGGTGGTGGCACCGAACGACTGGAAGTAGCCACATTGCTCGTAGAGCCAACCACGAAGGTTACTGTTTATGTCATTTCTGTTAATAACAAAATAGAAAAAAATTAATTAACGGTAAAGTATTTAAAATCTTCAAATCGAATAACTTTAACAGAAACAGATTAAATACGACATTGAAGATTTTATTTCTTCAAACCGAATACAGAACAAGTAGAAAATCATAAAGATTTTAATTTCGTAATGTCAACCAAGGAGTAGAAAATCTGAAGCTTTTAGTCTCCAAACTGAGAGTAGAAATAACTAGGATTTAATCTCCCACAAACAGAATATAAGATGAATACAGAAAAAATATTAAGTTCCTTAAGCTTGTTAGTAATTTGTATTCGATAATATATTTAAAAATAAAAAATGCTATAAAAGCAGAAATGCAGAAGAACAGAATTATTCTGAGCCCACTGAATTCACAGTGTTTCCTTAAGGAACTTAATCACACTTACTGCTTTCTTTTCTGTTAAAACAATGCACAAAGAAGAAGGAGAAATCAAAATTTTTCGTAAGGAAAATCTGAGGGAGGGTTCACGTATTTATAACCAAAAACGTTGGGTTATACTGAAGAGTTACAACTCTTCAGGTAAGGTTGCAACTCAAAATGACTGTTTTGTAAAATGGTCATTTATGCAAACCGCCAAATATAAATTATAGCGGAAAAATTAAAACGGAGGAAAACTGAATTACCGTTACAGTAACGGTCTAATTTGGATTAATTAATATTACTTTAATGTTAACAAATAAATTTAATCCAAAAATTAATCAATTATTCATTTGACCAAATCCAAATCCGAAGCCGAGCGAGCGACGATGACGACGACGACGCGAGGCTTACCTTCTTCTTAACTCTTTAAGAGCTAGAAGAAGAGCAATTGTCTATATATTCATCAAAAGTCTTTTCCTCTTCCAATATGGGACAATGTCTCTTTGCCAAGGAGGGAAAATCAAAATTTTATTTTCCTCTCCATTTACCATTCACCCTCTTTTAAGCTCTAAGAGGGGCTTAAACCCAACAATCCCCATTTTAAGCTAGCACTTGGACATAGATTTGATTGAAACTTGAAAAAAGAGTTTTTGAAGTTGTGTTGAAAAATAATTTTTGAAAGTTGAAGTTGTATTTAGATATCATTTTATTTGATAAAAGTTGAAGATTTGTGAGCGAAGAAAATGTTCACGCATAAACTGCCCTAAATCAGTTTTTGGGAACTTGCAATTTTTTTCAAAATTTTCCAAAAACTGATCATATTCCATGAACAAACAATTTTTTTATTTTTTTTTTAAAAAAATAGCCAAAATCTATGATCAAACAAGAGCTAGTCTTTGCAAATATAAATGTTAAACTCATTAGTTATCCAATGGTTATCCAATTTTTAAATGGATAATATGGATCTTATCCATATTTGACTCATTTTTTAAAAACTCATTATTCAACCCATTTTTTATTGGATAATATGGATGACAACTGCTTCTTTATGCATTTTGCCTCCACTAATGCTCACTGTTGAAAAATTCTTTCATTTCGGAGCTCAATGGTGGAATTCCGGAACCTCATACTGTGATGTGCTTTGAGCTAGAATCATTGACCAGAGATAAAAAATACTACAATTCATGAAGTAAGAGTAGTATCTAAAAACAAAATTGAACAAATATGATAATCAATTATTGCAAAAAAGAATGAGCTAATTATTATTACTGGTGACTTGATGAAGAATGAATAAAAAATGTTTATGTTATAAACAAATTGATATTACTTAAACAGAAAGATGCATTAAAATTAATTAAGACAGCCCACACTAAGCAGGGAGGACAGGAAGCTGTCGAATTAGTGGATAATCCATGAGGAGTTCTACCTAATTATTAATAGCTAAAAGTACCAATTCTAAACCAAACATCTTTGATATTCCTAATTTTAATAATCCACGTTCTCAGATTTAAAAACTGTTGTTGTCAATTGGAAATAGATAAGATCAAATGCATAGTATACTACTTGTCTGCCCTGCAGATATTTGCAGCTGGCAGTTAATATTATTGTCATGTTTTTTTAAATAATATTAAGGAAAAATATCCGTTGTTTTCCTATAATAAAAATCCACAAAAATGTTTTTCCTCGACAAACTTAAACTTTAAGATGACGCAACGCAATTAGTACATAATTCAAGAAAATTTATGTAAGAAACTGATCTGAACATCGTTTATTTCGAGACAATATTAGGTAGACGTTTATAAGTGTTTTGAATAATTTGAAACGCACAAACTAGGTTAAGGAAGGAAATTCATATAGGCTATTTAGGTGGGCAGGTGACTTTAGTGAACTGTGCCATTAAAAATTATGCTTGGTTTTGTCTCTGGCGATTGTGGGGTTGAGGAGGAAGGATAAGATATTAGTAGTGAGAATCTCAGTGGCGGAGACATTGCAATTCAAGTGATATAATCAGATATCACTTTGTAATATATATATATATATATATATATATATATATATATATATATATAAAGTCTAAGATAAATGTAAAATAAAGTCTAAGATTATATTCTTTTTAAATGATATGATAATAATAATCTTATTAAATAAAGTTGTTTTCTATGTAAATCGAAAAAATTGCTTCTATTTTGTTCTAGGTAAATAAAATGTACTGCTAAGTCTATTATTGAATAAAATCCTGTATCAATAATTAATTTAAATTTTTCTAGATCTATACTCAAACTTTAAGCAAATATTTCTGTATTGTAGTTCGAGAGATTAATTGGCATATATTATCGGTAAATAGTGAGTTTTTTTAATATATTGTAAAATTCTACTCGGTACTCTCTCTCTCCTTATATATATACACAAATTAGTGTACAAACTAATACTCCCTCCACTTCAATTTATGTGAACTCATTTGACTGAGCACATCGTAAAAAGGGAAACTTACACAAATGTCCCAAATAAGTCTCAACTTACCAACCTCTAGCCATTAGTCATAGACTTACCAAAACTAGCCAAGCACATACAAAAATTGAAAAACCAAATAAATAAGGTTCTTTCTCTCAATTTCTCTCAAAGAATCACATGCAAAAATCTCCTTCCATATACATTAGATGCAAGAGGGAAATAAAATTTTATGGATGAGGTAGCAAATAAGGTGATGAAATACAAAAAAAATAATAAAATATTCCAAAAATTTAAGCAAAAAAGAAACTTTTTCAATGGGTATAGTTGAAATTCATTGAAAACATATAGATAAGTCAATATACAAAATTTGAGGAAAATTGGAGGTGATTTGGAATGGTTTGTATCAAAATTCGTAATTAAATTGAGTTCAAAAAATATTTCTGCGACACATGTATCAAACATGTATCACGCATGTATCTCACACACAGGTATACATGTGATACACAAATGCTACACAGTGTGATACACATCATTTTTTTCATGTTCAGTTTTTACTTCGAATTTTCAATTCAAACCACCTCAAAACTTCACCAAATCATCTCAAAACTGAGATTCATGCTCCTTAAGATGTACCCAATCTATTCTAATACACCCACTCAAAAGAAAACAAAACTTTGACAATTTTTTGTTACAAATAGCTAATTGGCTAATATTAGTAATATTTGGCTAATATTAGTAATATTTTATGAATTGGCCAATTTTGGTAATGAGCTACTTATAAATGGATATAACTGGTAGTTTCCCTTTAAGAAAAGCGAGAAGACTTTTGAACTTGTGGTGTAAAATGAGGCACATATATTTTGTGTGGCTATAAAATATTGCATAAAAGTAAATTATTTTCAAATAAGAAAAGATGTCATTTTTTTTGACATAAACTAAAACGAAAATATATTCACATAAATTGAATGGAGTAAATTGTGACCATAAGTCAATATTGCTCATGGAAAACCCTATATCTCAAGTAGTTGATGTGATGGATTTACTGGCCGAGTTAATTTAGATTCGAGTTGGGTAGAACCTACTTAAGGAAAAATCACTCCCTAGATAATGTTTTTTAATTCAAAACTCAAATTTAATACCTTTGACTAAAATGAAGGGATCTTAATAATCCTACGATATCCCTCAGTCATTGTAGGATTCTACAAAGGCAACTAAATAAAATAAGATATAGACATGATCACAATTTTATAAGTAGTAGAGTTGCAATAGTTTTTGTAAAGTAGGAAGGAGACTTTATGATGAACATAAAAAATTAGGTGGGGAAGGCATCATAAGGTTGGAAGGTGACAGAATAATTTTCTTAGCATGGGGAAGACAAGTTGGATAATGAAGTGGTAAATGTCTCCTCCATTATTAGATTAGTTTTTTCTCTCTCATCCTTTTCTTTATCTCGAAGCATTAATTTCATTATTATTCAAGAAATTCAACTTCAAAAAGCAAATAATATCATAGCGGAAAAAATTAATTATTTTACAAAAAAATGCATCTAGTTATCATGCCCTTGTTTTTGGATATAAAAAAAGAATAATGAAGAGTCACTATGCATTTGTGTATTAATAAGCTAAAGATATGACAATTCATGAACAAGAAAATTTTAACAAGTGTTGCACACTAATCACAGAAAAAGAAGAAGAGCCGTAGCCTTAGCTTAATATTGCAATTTGATCTCCTCTTCCCTCTTTCAGTGAATAAGAAAATTGAACTAACAATTTGAGTTACGCCTCATTTGACAATTTGGTCCGACTATATATTCATTCGTGTTATGAAAATAATTATTGTGGATGTCCATTTATTACCCCGTTATAGATAATCTTTCTGAAGAAGATTATCCATTTAGTACTCTGTTGAAGTTTATCTACAAGCAGCTGATGCAGGCACGTTGCAAGCAGCTCAATGAAATGATTTGCAGCAGCTTCTTATTAAACAGGCAGGTTGCAAGCAGCTCATGCAGACACCTTACAAGTAGCTAAAGAAAAGCCTCGCAGCTGCTTGCTGAAAAGCCTCGCAGCTGCTTCCTTTCTTCTATAAATAGAGAAATTTTCAGTTCATTATGTACAACAGTTTGAAGTTGAATAAAAATATCAATCTCCCTCGATACTTATCTTCGGTTTCTTTACTTTACAGTCTTTATTTTATAACACATTATCAGCACGAGACTCTGGCATTTTGAGCACTTACTACGAATTTAATTTCTATTTCAGTGTTCGTCTCCGATGTAAGGCGACACTCTTATGTCCGTGGTTAGATCTTGTTCATAACGAGCATCATAAGGCAGATTATATCCTTGAGGTGTGTTCGTCTCCGATGTAAGGCGACATTCTTATGTCCGTGGTTAGATCTTGTTCATAATGAGCATCATAAGGCAAATTATATCCTTGAGGTGGTGAGTTTTTCTTCTCGGCAGTAGTGATATAGATATCACTTATATATGGTGTGGCCAAATTTGTGTAATTTAATTTGAGCTTTTTGCTTATATTTTAATATCATTATCATCGTTTGCTTGGTTATATGTTACGTATATAGTACCTATTTTGGTATTTGTTTTCATCCTAATTATCTTAATAAAGGATTACAAAGTGGATAACATTGTTAGATCCACTTAAACTCTAGTAGAGTTTGCAAGAAATATACAACCACCAGAAGTAGTTATGTTTCGTATATCTCATTGTAACTAAATTTTGTTAACCACCAGAAGTGGTATGTGCCTATGACCACCAGAAGTGATAATTTAGGCTTTCTATGGTTACAATTAAAGATAAGCTAGAGAAATATTCTCTATATTACATGCACGCCTCGATTTGCTCATGAAGTAGTAAATATTTTAAAAGAGGTTGAAGCATCACAATTGATGTGATTAATGCGCGTTCAGATAATTATATTCGATTTCCTGAAGAATGAAATTTTTTGATAAATATTAATCTATTCCCTGAAGTGAATGTGATAATATTAATAAAGTCGTAAATATGAACGTGCTCTTGATGTAAATATATTATAATTCACCTCCAGAAGAGGTAATATGATTGAGAGAATATATACTCAATTTTTTGTATTTCAATTTGCTCCTGAAGAAGTAACACAATTGAAATTTTTTTCCGAAGCAGAAAAATATTATGAAACTGTGTCTTTCTGTGCGTAAATAAAATAATGAGTTATTCAAAGTTATTTTTGAAGCACATTTTCATTCCCTGTAGTGAATGAAGAAATACCACAACTCACCTCCGGAAGAGCCAGAATAACAGATGATATAAATATTATTTTTGTGGCATAAAGACCATTGTCGCACGTACCTGTTGTACGTAAAATATCTTGGATAATTTTATTAAGTATCATTCTAAGGAAAAATTATTCTTGTAGAATGCTTTCTACTACAACCACATTAATATATTATGGTTAGTTATTGAGTTCCCCGAAGAAAATAACAACTCGTGTATCTTTTCTTAAAAGATGCAATGACTATGTGGTTGTCATATTGATACAAAATATTCAGATGTTAATGATATTTCTCCTTGAAGGAGATATTTGTCACAAAGTTAGAGGTAGAAATATTAAAATTCTTAATTTTCGTCATTTATAAATTTAGAATTAGTTTTATATTGTTCATTTGATTATGATTTTCTCTCATGATACCAGAAGTATCTGAGCAATATTTGATAGTACAAAATGTATCAACAACTCCTGAAGAGCTAATTGTTTGTCTAGAAGACACATGACACCAGTGGTGTCGGATAAATATTAGATTGTGGATAATAAAGGAAGGCTCTCGAAGAGCTTATATACAAATATGTCATTCATATTATATGATTATGGTCAAAATATATGTTGTAGTAAACCTGAAGTTTACTAATACAAATGGCTATCATATTGAGACTACAAATGATTAAAAGATTGAAAATCTTCATGTTTCCACAATCATATGGGGTAAATATGTATGTGAGAAGTTACCCGCCTTATTCTTCAAATTTGTACTACATCATGTATCATAGTAAATCAGAAGTTTACTGATGCAAAAGTTTATGCCATAGTAAACCAGAAGTTTACTTAGAGATAGCACATGCCATGATAAACTTGAAGTTTTCATTTGCCATTTTTAAATGAGCTATTTGAGAATTCAGATAAGCATGTACTGAAGAACTAGAAGATTCTTCAAGAATTCTCTTGTGTTGCTTGTTCTCATAATAACTTGATTATACCAACTAAAGTTGGGACTAAAATTCCCGAATTCTGAAATATATAAAAGGTGAATATGGGCGCATTCACCTATTATGTGAACCACTTATAGATGCATATATAAGATGGTTATATGTATGTTTATTGTCAACATGCAGTTTGACATTTGAAATTGTCTTTCTCAATTAAAAGCATAATTTTCAGATTATGAAATCAAGATAGTTCATCTTGATGATGCTGGTTTATATCCAAGCTAGTTTAGCATTGAATACCTCATATTAATGGCTAAACTATTGCTTATGAGAACAAAGCCTCATGTGTTGGTCTAAGATTTTTTAAATTGCATACAACAACACGTGTATGCATCAGACAAATAAAATATGATAAGTCCTCCTCTCTCAATTGGTTTAGGATCAGAAACCAAATATTTTTATTATCTAATAACTTCTTATGTGTGGTATATGATTAATTTTTGTACCACAATGCACAAAGATATGTTTCCCAAAGAATATTGGAAATATAAGTTAGTTTTTCTAACATTTGAGGGATGAAATAAACAGTTGAAAAATATGCTATATGAATCGAATTATCATTAATATGATCCTCGCCTAGAAGATAATTCAAGTTAAATGCCAGAAGCATTTGCTGATCCAAAATTAAATATCATATTTCAGCTGCAAATGCTCCTATTAAAATTAAAATCCCTGAAGGGTAAAGTTTACTGCACGCATGAAGCGTAGTAAACCGATCGGTTCCAAAGGTAACAATCCTTGAAAAGGATAGGAGCAAATGATCACAATGAGGAGGAAATAATCTCTAGAAGAGCCCACGACATAACATTTTATGAAACTCCAGAAGAAGTTCAGGTACCTGAAAATAAAGAAAGTGATGAGATCTCAACAAGTTATGTTGTTTAGGAACCGATACAAAATGATCGTCGACGATATATTTGATACAATATAATACACAATATTATAAATGATTGTGAGGATCGGACCTGTAGTCCAGACACCTGAAGATGTCATGCCATCTAAATGCAAGTCATAACCTCTATGACTCATTTGATTAAGTCAAAATGAAGATTCCTGAAGGATTTAAAATGCTTGAAGCATATAATTCAAAGTCTCGAGAAATATACTCAATCAGATTACAAAAATCTTTGTATGAATTAAAACAATCAGGGCGCATATGGTATAATCACCTCACTGAATTGGTGAATGAAGGTTATATAAATAATGGAATTTGTCTATGCATTTTTACAAAGAAAACAACATCAAAGTTTGTTATACGTGATGTTTATGTTAATGACATAAATCTCACAGGAACTCCAGAAGAGCTCCAAAAGAAAAAACTTTGTCTTAGTCTGCAAATTGAATATTTAGCAAATGAGATCTTTATTCATCAATCTGTATATACAAAAAAATCTTAAAACGCTTTTACATGGACAAAGCGCACCCATTAAGTACACCAAATGGGTGTTCGATCACTTGAAGTGAATAAGGATCCGTTCTGACCTCCAGAAGAGAATGGCGAACTCCTTCGTCCTGAAATACTCTATCTCAGTACAATTGGTGCACTTATGTATCTTGCTAATACTAACAAAGGTGGCATAGATCATATTGGTTATGCAGATGCAGGTTATTTATCCGATCCCCATAAAGTTCGATCTCAAATCGGGCATGTATTTACATGTAGAGGTATTGTCATATCATGACGCTTCACAAAGCAATCTATTGTTTCTACTTCTTCAAATCATGCTGAGATAATAGTCATTCATGAAACAAGTAGGAAATGCATATGGTTGAGATCAGTGATTCATTTTATTCGAGAAAAATAAGGGTTGGAATGTGATAAAAGACCCAAAATTTTATACGAAGACAATGTTGCATGCATAGCCCAATTGAAGGGAGGATTTATAAAAGGAGATAGAATGAAGAACATTTCACCAAAATTATTCTATACACACGATCTTCAGAAAAATAGTGACATTGATGTGCAACAAATCCGTTCAAGTGACAATCCGGTAGATTTATTCACTAAATATTTGCCAACTTCAACTTCTGAGAAGATGGTATACAAGATTGGAATGCGGAGACTCAAATATTTGAAACAAAGTTTTCATTAGGGGGAGTAAAATACGCGATGTACTCTTTTTTCCTTACTAAGATTTTTTTCCACAGGGTTTTCCTTATAAGGTTTTTAATGAGGCAGCTAGAAATGCATATTACTAAATATGTGTACTCTTTTTCCTTCTCTAGGATTTTTTTCACTGAGGTTTTCCTAGTAAGGTTTTAATGAGGCACAATACCTTTTAATGAACATCCAAGGGGGAGTGTTATGAAAATAATTATTGTGGATGTCCATTTATTACCCCGCTATAGATAATCTTCCTGAAAAAGATTATCCATTTAGTACTCTGTTTAAATTTATCTACAAGCAGCTGATGCAGGCAGGTTGCAAGCAGCTCATGCAGACAGCTTACAAGTAGCTAAAGAAAAGCCTCGCAACTGCTTCCTGAAAAGTCTCGCAGCTGCTTCCTTCTTCTATAAATAGAGAAGTTTTCAGTTCATTATGTACAACAGTTTAAAGTTGAATAAAAATATCAATCTCCCTCTATACTTGTCTTCGGTTTTTTTTACTTTACAGTCTTTATTTTATAACAATTCGAAAGTTTTTCTATTATTACTAATAGGCTGTTTGGCCAAAATTTTTCTCGGCCAAAAGTATTTTTTTATAGCCAAAAATACCTTTTTCGAAATTAAGATGTTTGGTTAAATTTTTAAAAGGAAAAAATTGCTTTTGAGTAGAAATAGAAGCAATTTTTGAGAAGTAGAAAAAATAATTTCTTTCCAAAAATACTTTTGAGAAAAATACATTTAGAAAATACTTTTTAAAAGTTTACCCAAATATTAATTGCTGCTCAAAAGTGCTTGTCAAATTAATTAGCCAAATACAAACTGTTTCTCACCAAAAATATTTTTTTGAAAAATTTTTTGGAGAAAAATGCTTTTCAAAATTAGGTGATTATAAAAGTTTGGCCCAATATTCTATAAGATATGGTGAATTTTTTGCTTTTTTTTGTTTGTAAACCTCAATTCGAAAGGTAATGTGAGGATATGTAATCTAAATGTGGAGTTTGTTTACCACGAGGCAAATTCAACTACAATAACTAATTTTCTCTCTCTCTATATATACTAATTAGATGGAGATGGCCCGTGCCAATACGGGCCAATATTATTAAAGTTGGCATACAATTTATGATTATCTTGGCTTTGACACAAGTGCAGAAAGAGAAGATTGAAACATATGATGGATCTTCTGTGAGCTATATCTTCTCCTGCCACCCCAATTCCACCAAACCACAATTTCTCCGGTGCTAGTCCAACTAAAAATGCAGAGCATCAGTAATAGCCTAAAACAAATGATTAACTAGTTTAACACAACAAACAATAAAAAAGTGTAACCCTTAATGTCTCTCTGCATTATAAATTCTGGCAGCAAGATGTATATCAAACGATTTACACGTGGGGAGTTCTTCAAACAAATAGTTATACTGGTAAAAATTGGTTTTATCACGCCGCACAACAAAATTGTGACATGTGGTGGAAGTGGTTCTGGACCCATGAGCATGAAAATCAAGATCTAGGAGCAAAGGAGCCGTGACCGGGACCGACCGCCTCTTAACTCGAAACAAGAGCAACCAGAGGAGCATGTACCCGAAGCAGGTCAAATACTTTCCATGTCGAATTCAGCTGCACATGTATCCTCCTTGAGATCGTGGCCTCCGTCTATTATGCAACCATAATAATCGTTGAAGAGGATCTCGCCACCCCTTAACCGCACACCTAACATGCAGGCTAGGAACTCCGAATAGTCTTATCCCCTCTAGGATATAAATACTTTACTCTATTTATTGGTAAAGAATATCTCATTACAAGTAACATTTTACGGTCATTCATTGTAGATCTTGTTCATTAGCACGATTCTCTCTCTTTCTTACTGAGATTATACACCATTTCTACATAGCCACTTCAGAGACCAACGATCAATAAGATTTATTTTATCTTAATATTTATTTTATTTATTATTATTATTATTTAGATTTACTACACGCACTTTGAATTAATCTATTTGCTAGTGGTCTTAAGATAAAAATTCAATTGTTTGTTCTAGAATCAGTTTTTGGGTTAAATAATTTGATGTCTACCGTGGGCCCCTAGCAATTGAGCGTTTGATCCAAAATCATATAAATTTTTTGTTATACCCACTCGTTGATTATTTATTTATGGAAACACCATATTTGGGATCAATAACCAACCCGTGCACCTAACCGCTCAACTAGCAGAACAAAATGGAGGAACCCGAATCCCCAATGATCAATCAATTGGGACCTCATCATCTCGTTTGAAGGAAAACTCCCCTGCAAGATCTACTAACATGGGTAATGAACAACGCGAACTGGAGGAGACGGGGAAAGATTTCATGATGCAACAACAACAGTTGAATGCCCAGACCGGAGAGGCGTTAAGGGTGCTGACAAGCGGAGAAAATGTTGTAACACCAACCTCGACTCGGAGGGTTCATATCGACATGGAAATCCCTAACTCGAAACTAATGAATACAAAAACAGAGGGATTTTCAAATGATACAGAGGCCGGAGGTTCAGGAGTGTGACAATCCAACCGGTCGTTTTGAGTTTTAGCGTTCAGTTTTGTGGTTCGAGGTCTTGAGTGGCCTCATATTGTATATTATGACTTGCGTATATAGTCGGACTCGATTTTTGAATTTTTTGGGATTGATTTGGATGAGTGATTCTCATTTTAGAAGCTTAAGTTGGAAATATTGACCGATGTTGGACTTTTGTAAAAATGACTCCGGAATAGTATTTTGAGGCCTATGATAGGTTTGTATTGTGATTTTGGATTTGGGCGTATGTCCGGAATTGGATTCGGAGGTACCTAGGTTGATTTGGCATGTTTTGCCGAAAGTTGGTAATTTAAAGGTTTAGAATTTTCTTAAGTTTGACCATGATTTGACTTTGTGGTAATTGGGTTCGAAATTTAGTTTTGGAACTTGAAATAGGTCCGTTATGCTATTTAAAACTTGTATGCAAAATTTTCTATCATTTGGAGTTGGTTTGATAGGATTCAGAAGTTTGGTTGCAATTCTAGAGGTTCTTGAGTTTTCTTTTGAGAATCATGTGTTTTAATATCCGATTCGTGGTTCTAGATATTATTTTGGTATTTTGATCACGCGAACAAGTACATATGTTATTTTTATACTTGTGTGGATGTTTGATGCGGAGCCCCGAAGGCTTGGGTGAGTTTCAAATTGGTTTTCGGATATGTTTTGTTAAACTTTTGTGTGTTAGTTCTGGTGTCATCGCCTTTGCGATGAAAAGGTCGCAAATGAGACCATCGTATTTGCGGAGTTCTAGTCACAATTGCAACTCAGGAATGCTGGGGAGGGACCTCGCATTTGCGAGGAATTCTTCGCTTTTGCGAAAGTTGGCTGTGCGCTTTTGCGAGCAAACTACCGCTTTTGCGATGGCAGCTGGGTGGAGTGTTATTCGAATTTGCGAAGTAATATGTCACAAATGTGAATTTAGCAGAGATTCTCAGGGTTTGATTTTGCGTACATTCATTCGCTTTTGCGAGTGTCGCATTTGCGAATCCCAGGTCGTACATGCGACATCTGCAACTTGTTTTTAGCTAAGTATTTCGGGACTTAGCTTTATTTTATCATATTTTGTACCTTAAAATCGATAGGAAGCGTATTTGTAGAGATATTTTCATACCAAACCATTGGGTAAGTAATTTTAATTAATTTTTAATTATATTATATTATTATATATAAGATTTAACATCAAATTCATGAGAATCTAAGAAAAATTTTGGGGATTTTTGTTTATGTTTTTAGAAAAATAAAAATTTGGGATTTGAAAGTAGAATTGGACTTAGATTTTGAAACAAAACACATATATAGACTTGTGAGGTTATGGGTAGTCAGGATCTACCCTTGGACTCGGGTTTTGACCGGCGAGCTAGGGGTTGACTTTTGAGGAATTATACAAAGATCATGACATTACTTATTGGAATTGGTTTCTGTTGCGTTATTTGATATTATTAAGTTGATTTTGATTAGATTTGAGCCGTGCAGAGGTGAATTGTGAAGGAAAAGCTATTTTTGAGTGTTGATTTATCCTAGTTGAGATAAGTATCTTGCCTAACTTCGTGTGGGGGAACTACCCCGTAGGGATTGGTTTGATTGCATTGTTTGATTTACGCGAAAGATGTGTACACGAGGTAACGAGTATATACACGTCCCTATATGTGAAAATTGACCGGTTTAGACTCTTAGGCTTTTTTCATGCATTTAATTGAAGTTGTCATATCATGATATAATTTTCATTGTTAATTTTACTCTTACATGCAATATTTGAAGTTGTTAGTACATGACATATCTTTTATTGCCAAGCTTTATCTTATATGCTTTAATTGAAGTTGTTACCTCTTTTATTGTCATGCTACCTCTTATATGCAATTACCTTTTCTTTTTCAGTCATTCTCTAGCCGAGGGTCTATCGGAAATAACCTCTCTGCCCTTCCAGGGGTAGGGTTAAGGCTGCGTACATCTTACCCTCCCCAGACCCCACTTGTGGGAAACTACTGGGTTTGTTGTTGTTGTTGTACCTCTTTTATTGTTGAGTTATCCTTAATTGAAGCTCCATTACATGTTACCCCTTTATTGCTAATTTCTCCTTATTTGAAGTCGTCATTATATGTTACCTCCTTAATTACTGAGTTTATTCTTCCGTTTCATTGTGTTGTTGTAATTCTTGTGTTGATTTCCTTGTCGTATTCCGGTATTATTGTTGTTGTTGTTACACTCAGTGTTGTTGATACATGGGTTATATATTGTTGTGGTATTGGTATTGTTGATTTGGAAATGTTGTGACATATAGACACGTGTGGTGCTAGTTGATATATTGTGTTGTTGTGACCTTGGCACATGTGGGATTGTTGAGAGCATTGTCGGGGTATTTTGCACGTGAGTTGTTCGTGTTATTGTTATTCTTGATATTTGTACATTCGGCGAGATAAGGCGGGCTATATATGTTGGGTTTGCGCATGTGGCAAGACAATGTGGGATAATTATTTATGCGTGTATGGCGAGACAAGGCGTGCATTTACTTTATTGTTGTACACGCGGCGAGAGAAGATGAGCTATGCCGGAGATGAATTGTGATAGCATAGGGGCATTGTTATTGTTGATATTTGTGTGGTGGTTTGACTTCTTGTATGTGTCATCCATATTATGGGTTTTGTTGTGTTGTTTCCAATGTGCTACTCGGTGTCTCTGATTTTACCTGTTAACTTGAGTTGTGATAGTACACTTGCACAAGTACACACAACAACATGTCATCTATATCAGTTTAGAAGTATGAATCTTGATGTTTATTGATCATGTACATGTATTCTTGTATACCTGCATTATGTGCGTGGATTGGCCTGGTGGCACGTGAGTTGTTCGTGCGGATATGAGGAATTGCTACTATTGGCACATGAGTTATCCGTGCAGATCTGAGGTATTAAATGTATAGACACGTGAGTCGTCCGTGCGGATATGAGAAATTATTACTATTGGCACGTGAGTTGTCCGTGAAGATCTGAGGTATTAAATGTATAGGCACGTGAGCCGTCCGTGCGGTTGTGATTTGTAATGTGGGCACGAGATGCCATGTGATTATGATTCGTGAATTGGGGACCTGTTATTTGTGATTATGAGGTGTGGTACCTCGAGGTGATTCTTGTGTAAACCTTGTGTAAGAACGATTGATTATTTGGTTGTCATTTGTGCTCCTTAATTGGTTTCACTGGTACTTTAACTGTGTTCTGAATACTTTGCGGCGTTATTACTTGTTTACTCCTTGTTGCTATCTGTTGCTTCTACTTTCCATTTGCTAGCGTTATTTTGTTATTCTTTTCATGTTTAGCCTTATACTGATATTCGTTCCTCTGTTAGCTTTATATTAATACTTGTATAGGTTATTAATGTCTAGTAGGTGTCTTAACTGTACCTCGTCACTACTCCACCGATGTTAGTCTTGATACTTACTGGGTACTACTGTGGTATACTCATGCTATATTTCTACATATCTTTTGTGCAGATCCATGTACCTTTGAGTGGGCCGTTCATTAGCTAGCTGTTGGAGATTTGCTACGGAAACTTAAAGGTATACCTTCCACTATGTCCGCAGGCCTTAGAGTCACCTTCTGGATGCTTCACATTGTTACTATTTACTTCTATTCCAAACATTGATGTATTTGGTATTCTTGGTTACTCTTAGAAAAGCTTATGAATTCGTACTACCGCTTTTAGGTTATTGTATATCTATTGATGGTTGTTGGCTATGTATGGAAATCATTGGTTCATGTTTAATGGTTAAATGGTTTAATTTTATTAATAATTCAGCATGTGTTAGGCTTACCTAATCTTAGAGACTAGGTGCCATCACGAAATCCTAAGGAGGTAATTTGGGGTCGTGACAAATTGGTATCAGAGCTCTAGGTTCATAGGTGCTACGAGTCATAAGCAAGTTTAGTAGAATCTTGTGGATCGATACAGAGACGTTTGTACTTATATTCGAGAGGCTACAGAACTATTAGGAAACTTTACTTCTTTCATTCCTATCGTGCGAGTTTATTGATTTCGAAGTTTGAGCCTTGTCATTCTATTCTCTCACAGATGGTGAGGACACGAGCTGCAGTTATTGATGATGTCCTCCCCAGAACCGTTGTTGCTAGGGGTTGGGGCAGAGACAGAAGCGGATGAGGAGTACGTGCTACAACTATAGCATCTTCCAGAGCAGCAGGTGAGGATCCACTAGTATATCTAGTTGGGGGACAGGCACTGGATGGGCCTGTTGCTACCCCTGGACTTTAGGATACTTTAGCATAATTTCGGAGCATGTTTGGTACATTGGCTCTGGCGGGATTGATTCCAGTTGCACCAGCTACATCATAGATTGGGGGAGCAGCTTAGACTCCCACGCGCCCGTACTCCAAAGCAGCGGGCTCACATTGGTCAGGTTCCGGGTGTTATGTCAATACAGCCTGTTATTCCGGTTCTGCATGGGGCCAGGCTAGAGACATCTGAGGAGGAGCAGAAGAGACTTGAGAGGTTCAAGAAGTATGATCCTCCTACTTTCACTGGCACAACTACCGAGGGTGTGGAGGGTTTTCTAGAGAAGTGCCACCGTATTCTCCGTACCATGGGTATTGTAGAGGTGAGCGGAGTTGCTTCTACTACTTTTTAGCTATCAGGAGCAGCGTATAAGTGGTGGCAGGTTTACGAGGAGGGTAGGCCAGCTGATGCAGCCCCACTCACTTGGGCTCAATTTTTAGATATAATTTTGAGAGAGTTTGTTCACCAGACCCTTTGGGATTCATGGCACACAGAGTTTCAGCAGTTGCATCAGAGGACTATGTCAGTGTCGGAGTACGCCATCAGATTCTGCGATCTGTCCCGACATGCACCTACCTTGATTTCTACAGTCAGAGAGCGAGTCCGTAGATTTATCAAGGGACTCAGTTAAGGTCTTAGATTTAGCATGGCTCGAGCGTTGGAGATAGATACTCTATTCTAGCTTATTTTAGAGATCGCTCGGAGGATATGGGGTGTGTGGGGCCAGGAAAGGGAGGACGGGGAGGCTAAGAGGCCTCGTGGATTGGAAGGATCTACTGATCCCTATTCTGGAGGCAGGGTGCATCATGGTAGAGGTTTTGTGGGTCAGCCAGTTCAGTCTGTACTTCAGGTTTGACGTGGCATTTCAGATATCAATGGGTCCCATAGTACCTATTCTGGATAGCTTCCACAACCACGTCAGCGGAGAGGTTACTTTGAGAATGGGGATACCAAGCACAGTGAGGAATTTCCCCAGACTTTGGGCGGGTTTACCACAACAGTGTATTCAGGCTATGGGTTTCGCTCCACTTGCCGCTATGCTTGCACCACCAGCTAGGGGTAGAGGTCATACCTGTAGGAGTCATCCTAGAAGGGGAGGCGAGGCTTGCTGTTATGCTTTTTCTGGTTGGACAGAGGCCGTTGCACTAGATGATGTCATTTCAGGTATGGTTTTGGTTGGTTATAGAGATGTATTAGTATTTTTTAGACCCGGTCCCGTTTAGTGGTAAATTTCATCCTACCATTGCTTCGTATATGGTTGTGTTTCATGATTTTTGTACTCTGTTTATGTGTTCATGCCAATTTGGGAGATTCTATTGTGATAGCCCGTGTCTATAATTTTGGTTTGGTCGCTATTAAGGGTCATGAGGCATGATATGGACTTTCTGTTAGTTAATACAATAGGTTTTGATGTGATTCTGGATGGTTTGGCCCCAACTAGTGATTTGGGTGATCTACAGGTGTGGAAATGTCAGTTGCGTGTTGTGGTTCTGTTATATGGGATTGAGTTAATATGAGGTTTTAGCTCTCAGGATGTTTATCTTACCGGTGGTTCCGAGTGGAGGATAGGAACCTTGTGTTCTTTGTGGATATGTGTGTTTGTACCGGGCTAGGTGTTTATCTTAGGGTAAGATTCGTCATGGTGGTTGTGTGTGGTTTTCTTCTTCCTTATGGGATGGACTCGTAGTATGGTAACGATGGGGAGTTGTACTTGTTGGACTTGTTTGATAGTTCTCCCATATGTATCTTTTTTCATATTCAGATTATTCGAGTTGTGCTTGTTAGGTTTGGATAGCGACGTATGTGCCAAGGTGGCGTTTGATGTGGCTTGTTGGTCGGATGCGTAGTTATAAGTTTCACATGTTCTTGCATCATTATCAGTGCTGGGAAGGTTTGGAACAAGGTTCTACTTGATAAGAGAATATTTACCAGTACTGGGTTTGATAAAGGGAGGCTATTGTGGTTAGAGTTATTGCTATGGCCATATGGACGATGTGTGATATCGTATGGTTATACCTTGTGGATGTATGCATGAGCTATTACATCTAGTTGAGAATTTTACAGTGTGTTTGTGTCAAAATTGGGCCCTTGGCGGATGTGGAAAATTTTTATTCTAAGGCTTATTAGCATGAGTGGAAGGAATGACCTTCGGTTGAGATGATGTTGTCGGGATTATGTGGATTGGGGTGATGTGGGATCACCCGTATGTATGTGTAAGGTGAGTTTATACAACGATTTGATGGCTTGGGAAAGACTCTTGGCACGTTCGAGGACGAATGTTTGTTTAAGAGGGGGAAAATATAACAACCCAATAGGTCATTTTGAGATTTAACGCTCCATTCTGTGGTTTGAGGTCTTGAGTGGCCTCATATTTTGTATTATGACTTGCGTGTATGGTCGGATTCGATTTTCGGATGTTTTGGGATTGATTTGGATGAGTGATTCTCATTTTAGAAGTTTAAGTTGGAAATATTGACCGAGGTTGGACTTTTGTGAAAATGACTCCAGAACTGTATTTTGATTTATTCGATAGGTTCGTATTGTGAATTTGGACTTGAGCATATGCTCAAAATTGGATTTGGAGGTCCCTAGGTTGATTTGGCATGTTTTGCCTAAAGTTGACAATTTAAAGGTTTAGATTCCTAAGTTTGACCAAGGTTTGAATTTGTGTCTATCGGGTTCGAAATTTTATTTTGGGACTTGTAATAGGCCCGATTTTTTATTTAGAACTTGTCTGCAAAATTTGGTATCATTTGGAGTTGGTTTGATATGATTCGGACGTGTGGTTGCAATTTTAGAGGTTCTTGAGTTTGCTTTTGAAAATCATGCGTTTTGATGTACGATTCATGGTTCTAGATATTATTTTGGTATTTTGATCGCGCGAGCGAGTTCATATATTATTTTTAGACTTGTGTGGATGTTTGGTGCGCAACCTCAAGGGCTCGAGTGAGTTTCGGATTGGTTTTTAGAATTATTTTGTTAAATGTTTGTATGCTGGTTCTGGTGTCATAGAATTTGTGGAGTTCTAGTCGCAATTGCGACTCAGGGCTGCTGGGAGGGACCTCGAATTTGCGAGGAATTTCTCGCTTTTGCGAAAGTTGGTTGTGCGCTTTTGCGAGCAACTTGCCGCTTTTGCGATGGCAACTGGGTGGAGTGTTCTTCGCATTTGCAAAGTAATATGTCGCAAATGCGACTTTAGCAGAGATTCTCAGGGTTCGCTTTTGCGGACATTTGTTCGCTTTTTCTAGTGTCGCATTTATGAACCCCAGGTCGCAATTGCGACATCAACAACTTGTTTATAGCTGAGTATTTTAGGACTTTGCTTCATTTTATCATAATTTGAACCCTAGACTAGGTAGAAGGCAATTATGTGGAGAGATTTTCATACCAAACTATTGGGTAAGTGATTTTAATCAATTTTCAATTATATTACATGATTATATGTAAGATTTAACACCATATTCATGAGAATCTAAGAGGAATATTGGGGATTTTTGTCTGTGTTTTGAAAAATAAAATTTTGGATTTGAGAGTCGAATTGGACTCAATTTTTGATACAAATCACATATATAAACTCGTGAGGTTATGGGTAGTCAAGATCTACCCTTGGACTTGGGTTTTGACCGGACGATCCCAAAGTTGACTTTTGAGGAATTGTACAAAGATCATACCTTTATTTATTAGAATTGGTTTCTCTTGCATTATTTGATGTTATTAAGTCGATTTTGATTATATTTGAGCCAACCCGAGCCGAGCTGAATTGTGAAGGAAAAGCTATTTTTGACCGTTGATTTGACCTAGTTAAGGTAAGTATCTTGCCTAACGTCGTATGGGGGAACTATGTCACGACCCAAATCTCAACATGTCATGATGGTGCCTATCACAGTACTAGGCAAGCCAACAGTCACAAAATAACTACGCATTTTAAACTGGAAGCATGATATAATAAGTTTAACAGTGAAAAATCTCATAAAACCAATAAGCACACCTGTGACTCAACTACAAAATCTCCCAAAATCCGGGTGTCACCGAGTATATGAGCTACTAAGTGTCAACACAATCTAAACCTCTAATACAACTATCTGAAAGATAGAACAGTTCAAACTAAGCTGAAAGGAAGGAGAGTCAAGGTGTGCGGGCGTCATAGCATCTACCTCAATAATCTCCAGGCAGATACTGCACCAAGTCTAGCAACCGGTGTGCCCAAAAGTACCTGGATCTGCACACAAAGTGTAGAGTATAGTATGAGTACAACTGACCCAATGTACTCAATAAGTAACATGACTAACCTTGGGCTGAAAGTAGTGACGAGCTCAGAAAGGAACAGTCCAAATCCAGATAATAACAATACATATATAACACGGAAATGATAGTAATAACTCAAAGAAATCCCAATAATCAATTCGTATACTATACAAAAATGTAGACAAGCTTTTAAATTTAACCGTTTAAGATCAACACTGATAAACAATGCCAAGTATAACTGATATGAGGAATGTTACATCTCTATGTCTACATGTCAAATATGCATGTCACATGTAATGCATTGCATTGATAAAATCATGTACTCACACTCTTAGAGTACTCAATCTCACTGTCTCACACTCTCACTCATCACTCTCAATCACTCAGCACACTTAATCACTCAGCACTGTACGATACTTGCGCTCACTATTGGTATGTCAGACTCCAGAGAGGCGGATCCTGCCAAAGCGCTAATATAAAGCCAATATGGCCTGCTGCAGCGTGCAGCCCGATCCCATAATAATAGATAAAGGCTATGAGGCCTGCTGTGTCATGCAGACCGATCCATAATAATAATATATATAAATCCAAGAAGGCCTGCTGCGGCGTGCATCCCGATCCACAACCTCACTCACAACACGGCGCTCAGGCCTAACTTAATAATCAATCTCTCCAGTCTCTCGGGCTCACAAATCTCATGCCAATCAGCCCAAACAGTGATAACACGATGTAACAATAAATGACAACAGAGACCGAGATATGATATGCAAATGATGAATATGACTGAGTACATAATTGCAATTTAAGGAAATAATTCAACATCAGAAATGACCTCAGTGGGTCCTAACAGAATAAGCATATTGCCTAAACATGATTTCTAACATGGATTGCAACTCAATTACTCAAACACGTAGGGATTACATAAATAGCAACAAGGTTTGATAACTACACTGTACCACAGAATCAACCAAGTCACAATTATCACGGTGCACGCCCACACGCCCGTCACCTAGCATGTGTGTCACCTCAACACCAACCACATAACACGTATTTCAGGGATTCGTACCCTCAGTACCAAGTTTAGAAGTGTTACTTACCTTAAACCGTGCAAATCACAACTCCAACAAGCTCTCGCCTCGTGAATCGCCCTCCGAACGACTCAAATCTAGTCATAAAAAACTTTAATACAATTAATACAAGCTATAGGAATCGATTCCATACGATAAAGCGAAGTTAACCGAATTCAAAAAATCAACCCAAAAAGTCAACCCCTGGCCCATGTCTCGAATCTGACAAATATTACAATATTTGAACACCCATTCAATAACGAGTCCAACTATACCAAAATCATCCAATTCCGACCTCAAATCGCATTTCAAATCTTCAAAATATAGTTTATGAAGTTTCTACAATTTTACCCAATTTTTCCAACCTAAAACACTAATTAAATAGTAAAAACAATGATAGATTCACGTATATCAACCAAATCTGAGTTATAATCACTTACCCCGATCAACTCCTTGAAATCCCTTTAAGAATCGCCTCAATCCTAGCTCCCAAAGTCCAAATGTGAAATAATACTCTAACCCTCGTTTTTGAAATTAAATAGTCTGCCTAGTTATTCCTCTTCGCGATCGCAAAATGTCCCTCCTGATCGCAAAGAACAATAAAATGCTTCCCTAAAAAATGACCTAGGTGAACGCAAAACACCAACCACGAATGCGATGCACAAAAACTCAAACCTACGCGATCGCTGACTCACTCACGCGATCGCGAAGAACAACCGCGTGGGCTTCCCAGGCCTGTTCTTCCTTCTTCACGAACGCGACACCACTCACGCGAGTGCGTAGCACTGGCTCCCCAAGCTTCGCGATCGCGAGCCTATTCTCCCAAACGGGTAGAACAATTTCACCAGCCACCCAAACAAGCCTTCGCGATCGCGGACCTTCACTCATGATCGCGTATAAGGAAACCAAAACCAGTCATAATAGCAGTCCAACAAGTCCAAAAGTTGAGCCGAGCATGATCCGAATCACACCCGAGGCTCCTGGGACCCCATCCAAACACACCAACATATCTTAAAACATCATACACACTTAGTCGAAGCTTCAAATCACATCAAACAACATCGAAAATATGAATCGCATCCCAATTCAAGCCTAATGAACTATTGAACTTCCAACTTCTAAAACCGATTACGAAACACACAAAATCAACTCTGATTGACCTCAATTTTTGCACACAAGTTATAAATGATACAACGGGCTTGTTCCAACTCTCGGAACAAAAAATCTCATCCTGGTAATAATAAAGTTAACTCTCGGTCAAACTTCTCAACTTTTCAAATCTTCAACTTTCCAACTTTTGCCAATTCAAGCCAAAATGACCTACAGACCTCCAAATCAAAATCCAAACATACTCCTAAGTCCAAAATCAGAATACAAAGCTATCAGAACCATCAAAACTCCATTCCAGAGTTGTTTACTCATAAATCTACGTCCTATCAATTCTTTCAATTTAGGCTTCCATCCTTGGGACTAAGTGTCCCAATTCATTCCGAAACATCCCCGGAACCAAACCAACCACCCCAGCAAGTCACATAACAATAAACGAACATAGAATAAGTAATAAATGAGGATACGGGGCTACAATACTCAAAACAACCGGCTGGGTCCTTACATGCTCCCCCTCTTAAACAAATGATCGTCCTCTAATGGGTCTAGAATCATACCTGGAGCCTCGAATAGGTGTGGATAGCTGCTCCGCATCTCCCACTCGGCCTCCCAAGTAGCCTCCTCGACTGGCTGACCTCTCCACTGTACTTTCACTGAAGCTATATTTTTTGATATCAACTTTCGAACCTGCCGATCCAAAATGGCCACCGGCTCCACATCATAGGTCAAATCCCCATCAACTGAACTGTGCTGAAATCCAAAACATGAGACGGATCACCAAAATACTTTCGGAGCATGAAAACAGGAAAAATTAGGTGAACACTCGATAGACTAGGTGGCAATGCAAGCTTGTAAGCCACCTCTCCAATTCTCTCAAGCACCTCAAAAGGGCCAATATACCGAAGGCTCAACTTGCCTTTCTTCCCGAATCTCATAACACCATTCATGGGTGAAACTTTGAGCAATACCTTCTCTCCCACCATGTAAGAAACATCACAAACCTTTCGATCGGTGTAACTCTTATGTCTAGACTGTGTTGTGTGAAGCCGATCCTGAATCAACTTAACCTTTTCCAAAGCATCCTGAACCAAGTCAGTACCCAATAGCCTAGCCTCACCCAGCTCAAACCAGCCAACCGGATGACGACACTGCCTCCCATATAATGCCTCATACGGAGCCATCTGAATACTTGATTGGTAGCTGTTGTTATAGGCAAACTTGACAAGCGGTAGAAGCTGATCCCAAGAACCCCCGAAATCCATGACACATGTATGTAACATATCCTCCAATACCTGAATAGTGTGCTCGGACTGACCTTCTGTATGAGGGTGGAATGCTGTACTCAACTCAACCGATGTGCCTAACTCTCGCTGCACTGCTCTCCAAAACTGCGCTATGAGCTGCATGCCCCTATCTAAAATAATAGACACCGACACACCGTGAAATCGAACAATCTTGCGAATATAGATCTCAGCCAACCGCTCCGAAGAATAGGTAGTCCCAACTGGAATGAAATGCGCGGACTTAGTCAACCGATCCACAATCACCCAAATAGCATCAGATTTCTTCAAAGTCCATGGGAGCCCAACTACGAAGTCCATGCTGATATGCTCCCATTTCCACTCAGGAATCTCAAGCCTCTGAAGCAAACCACAGTGCCTCTGATGCTCGTACTTCACCTACTGACAATTCAAGCACCGAGCTACAAACTCCACTATATATTTCTTCATTCTCCTCCATAAATTTTGCTGCCTCAAGTCCTAATACATCTTTGCGGCACCCGGATGAATGGAATACCTTGAACTGTGGGCCTCCTCAAGAATCAACTCACATAGCCCATCGACATGGCCACATAAATCCGACCTTGCATCCGCAAGACCCCATCATATCCATTAGAAACTTCCTTGGCATCACCGTGCTGAACTGTGTCCTTACGGATAAGCAAATGGGGTTCGTCATACTGACACTTTCTGATACGATCATATAAAGAAGACCGAGAAACCACACAAGCTAGAACTCGACTTGGCTCCAAAACATCTAACCTCACGAACTGATTGGCCAAGGCCTAAACATTTGATGCAAGCGGTCTCTCACCAATAATAATATATGTAAGACTATCCATATTCACAGCCTTTATACTCAAGGCATCGGCTACTATATTGGCCTTTCCGGGATGATATAAAATGGTAATATCATAGTCTTTTAACAGCTACAACCATCTCTACTGCCTCAAATTCAGATCTTCTTTCTTGAACAAGTGATGAAGACTCTGATGATCTGTAAATACCTCACAAGACACACCGTAGAGATAATTACTCCAAATCATTAATGCATGAACGATGGCTGCCAACTTTAAATCATGAACGGGGAAGTTTTTCTCATGAGGCTTCAACTGGCGTGAAGCATAAGCAATCACTCTACCCTCATGCATAAAGACACACCCAATACCAATTCAAGAAGTATCACAATACACTGTATAAAAACCCGATGCTGAAGGCAAAACTAGAATTGGAGTTGTGGTCAAGGCAGTCTTGAGCTTCTGAAAGCTCTCCTCACACTCATCAGACCACCTAAATGGAGCAACCTTATGGGTCAACCTAATCAAAGGCGCCGCAATGGACGAGAAACCCTCTACGAAGTGACGATAATATACGGTCAAGCCAATAAAACTCCGAATCTCAGTAGTTGAAGATGGTTTGGGCTAACTCTGAACCGCCTCAATCTTCTTTGGTTCTACCTTGATCCCTTCGTTGGACACCACATGCCCCAAGAACACCACCGAACTGAGCCAAAACTCATACTTGGAGAACTTAGCATAAAGCTTCTCTTACCTCAACGTCTGTAGTACAATTCTCAGATGTTGTGCATGCTCCTTCTGGGTATGTGAGTTCACTAGGATATCATTAATAAATACTATGACAAATGAATCAAGATATAGCTGGAACACACTGTTCATCAGATGCATGAATGCTGCCGGGGCATTGGTCAACCCAAAAGACATCACAAGGAACTGATAGTGACCATAGTGGGTCCTGAATGCCGTCTTCAGAATATTCGAGTCCCAAATCTTCAACTGGTGATACTTAGACCTCAAATAAATCATAGAGAACACTCTAGCTCCATGAAGCTGGTCAAATAAGTCATCAATGTGCGAGAAAGGATACTTGTTCTTAATTGTAACTTTGTTCAACTGCCTATAATCAATGCGTATCCGCATAATACCATCCTTCTTCTTCACAAACAAAATCGGTGCACCCCAAGGCGATACACTAGGACTAATGGACCCCTTATCAAGAAGCTCCTGAAGCTGCTCTTTCAATTCCTTCAACTTTGCTGGTGATACGATACAGAGGAATTGAAATGGGCTGAGTGCCCGGCACCAAGTCAATACCAAAATTAATGTCCCTATCGGGTGGCATGCCCGACAGGTCTGCAGGAAATACATCCGAAGTCTTGCACTACCAAAATCGAATAAATAGTAGGAGTATCGACACCAATATCCCTCACAAAATCCAAATATGACAAACACCCCTTCGCAACCATCCGTTGGGCCTTTAGATATGAAATCACCCTACTGGGAACATAGTTCAGAGAATCTCTCCACTCGATCCTAGGTAACCCCGACATCACCAACGTCACGACCTTAGCGTAACAATCCAGAATAGCATGACATGGGGATAACCAATCCATGCCCAGAATCATGTCAAGATCAACCATACTAAGCGTTCAAAGATCAACTCTCATCTCCAATCCCCCATGGTCACCACACATGACCGATACACACGGTCCACAACAATATAATCGCCCATCGGCGTAGATACATGAACAGGCAAAACTAAGGACTCACGGGTCATATCCAAATAACGAGCAAATACGATGATACATATGAATAAGTGAAACCAAGGTCAAATAATATGGAAGCATCCTTGTAGCATACTTAGACAATACCTGTAATTAATACGTCTGAAGCAACGGCCTCTGGCCTGGCGGGAAAAGCATAACATTGAGCCTGACCACCATCTGAATGGCCTCCCTCTCTAGGGCGACCTTTAGATCCCGAGCTCTACCCCGAGCTGGCTGAGCAGGTGGTGAAGTAAGTAGTGCAGAAGTCATAACCTGACCCCTCTACTGAACCGGGCCTCCCAAGATACGGGGACAATACCTCCTCACATGTCCAAACTCCCCATACTCGAAGCAACTTCGATCCGTTGATGGTGGTGGAGATTGAATCAGACCCCGAGAACCAGAATAGCTACTAGAAGAACCTGATATAGATAAACCCTAAACTAATGGAGCACGAGATGGACTCTAAGCTGGGAGGGCACTGAGAGATGATTGACCCAGACGAGCACTATATGAACCATGGCTAGCTGATGCACCACGATGAACCAGACGAGCTATATAAGCGGGCCTATAAGGGCGACCGCTGTTGTGGTGGGATTGTCCTCCAGAAGAAACATCGCTGAAATCACCCGAACCACGAGGCCTATCAGCCTCTGTCTCCTCACGCTCTTGACTACAAACCTACTCTAGCCGCCTAGCAATATCAACCACCTCGTCGAATGTAGCACCTGACGTAATCTCTCGAGTCATGATGAAGCGCAGTCCATAGTTGAGGCCATCAATGAACCTTGTAATCCTCTCCTTCGCTATGGGAATCAATTAGATCGCGTTACGAGCCAACTCTGAGAATCTCATCTCATATCGGGTCACTAACATACCCTTTTGGCGTAGCTGCCCAAACTGCCTGCGCAACTTCTCCCTACGTGTCTGTGGAACAAACTTCTCTAAGAAGAGAACTGAGAACTCGTGCCACATAAATGGTGTAGCGCCGGCTAGCCTGCTTACCTCATAGGCCTCCCACCATCTAAAGGCTACCCCTGATAGCTGAAGAGTAGTAAATGAGACTCCAGTAGTCTCCAAAATACCCGCGTACGAAGGATCCGTTGGCACCTATCTAAGAAATTCTGAGCATCCTCTGACTTAGCCCCACTGAACTCTGGAGGCCTGAGCCTCCCAAACTGCTCTAGTCTCTTCAACTCCTCGTCACTCATAGGTGGACCAACCGGCGCTTGAGCCGCTGCAACTGGTTGGGCTGGTAGTACCCCTGGTGTCTGAAGTCCCTGAACTACCTGCTCTGGAGTATGGGCGGCAGGAGTTTGAGCACTTCCCCCCGCTTGAGAAGTGGCTGGTGCAACCGAAACTGAAACTGCCTGAGCAAGGCTAGTGCATACAGTCAATATTTAGGCCAGAGCTTCCTGAAGGCCTAGAATCACAATGGGCACAACTGGTGCCTGAGGCGGTCCCATCGGCTCAACCACATCTGGTATCTGCTCTTGAGATGGAGAAACTGGTGGGTCCACGGGTGCTGCTCTAGCTGCACCTCAGCCTCTACCGCGACCTCGCCCTCTCGTGACCCTAGCTGGTGGTACTGGTGGGCGTCCGCCCAATCCAGTTACACGTGTCCTCACCACCTGTGAGAGAATACAAATATAGAAGTTTAGTTTCCGTAATCAACAAATCCGCATGACAAGAATACAAAAAAATGAAGTTTCCTAATGGTTCAGTAGCCTCTCGAAGATAAGTACAGACGTCTCCGTACCGATCCATAAGACTCTACTAAACCTTCTCATGACTCATGAGACCTATGTAACCTAGGCTCTGATAACAACGTATCACGACCCAAATCTCAACATGTGGTGATGGTGCCTATCACAGTACTAGCCAAGTCGACAATCACAAAATAATTATGCATTTTAAACTAGAAGCATGATATAATAAGTTTAAAAGTTAAAAAACTCATAAAACCGATAAGCACAACTGCGACTCAACTTCAAAATCTCCTAAAATCTGGGTGTCACCGAGTACATGAGCTACTAAGTGTTACCACAATCCTAACCACTAATACAATTGTATGAAAGATAGAACAGTACAAAATAAACTGAATGGAAGGAGAGTTGAGGTCTGCGGGAGTCATAGCAGCTACCTTACTAATCTCCAAGCAGATACTGCACCAAGTCTAGCAACCACCGTGCCTAGAAGTACCTGAATTTGCACACGAAGTGTAGAGTGTAGTATGAGTACAATTGACCCAATGTACTCAATAAGTAATAGGACTAACCTTAGGCTGAAAGTAGTGATGGGCTCAGAAAGGTACAATCCAAATCCAGATAATAACAGTACAAATATAACACGCAAATGATAGTAATAACTCAAAGAAATCTCATAATCAATTCGTACACTGTACATAAATGTAGACAAGCTTTAAATTTCAACACTGATAAAATATGCCAGTTATAACAGATATGAGGAATGTTACATCTCTATGTCTACATGTCAAATGTGCATGTCACATGTAATGCACCACAATGATAAACTCATGTACTTACACTCTCAGAGTACTCAATCTCACTGTCTCACACTCCCACTCATCACTCTCTATTACTCAGCACACTCAATCACTCAGCACTATACGGTACTTGCGCTCACTGCTGGTATGTCAGATTCCATAGGGGAGGATCCTGCCCAAGCGCTAATATAAAGCCAATATGTCCTACTACGACGTGCAGCCCGATTCCATAATAATAGATAAAGCCTATGAGGCGTGCTACGGCGTGTAGCCCAATCAATAATAATAATATATATAAAGCCAAGAAGGCCTTCTGCAGCGTAAAACCCGATCCACAACCTCACTCACAACACGACTCTCAGGCCCAACTCAATCATCAATCTCTCTAGTCTCTCGGGCTCACAAATCTCATGCCAATCAACCCAAACAATGATAACATGATATAACAATAAATGACAACAGAGACTGAGATATGATATGCAAATGATGAATATGACTGAGTACGTAATTACAATTTAAGCAAATAATTCAACAACATAAATGACCTCGTGGGTCCCCACAGAATAAGCATATAGCCTAAACATGATTTCTAACATGGATTATAGCTCAATTACTCTAACACGCATGGATTGCATAAATAGCAACAACATTTGATAAATACACGGTACAAAGAAATCAACCAAGCCACAATTACCACGTTGCACGCCCACATGCCCATCACCTAGCATGTGCGTCACCTCAACACCAACCACACAACATGTATTTCAGGGATTCATACCCTTAGTACCAAGTTTAGAAGTGTCACTTACCTCAAACCGCACAAATTACAACTCCAATAAGCCCTTGCCTCGCGAATCGGCCTCCGAACGAATCGAATCTAGTCACAAACAACTTAATACAATCAATACAAGCTATAAGAATTGATTCCATATGATCAAGCTAATTTCTTTAACCAAAGTCAAAAAGTCAACCCAAAACGTCAACCCCGGGCCCACATCTCAGAATTTGATAAAATTTACAAAATCCGAACACCCATTCAATAAAGAGTTTAACCATACCAAAATCATCCAATTCCGACCTCAAATCGCCTTTCAAATACTCAAAATATAGTTTATGAAGTTTCTACAATTTTCCTCAATTTTTCCAACCTAAAACACTAATTAAATAATAAAAACAATGATAGATTCATGTATATCAACCAAATCCGAGATAGAATCACTTACCCCAATCAACCCCTTGAAAATCCTTCAAGAATTGCCTCAATCCGAGCTCCGAAAGTCCAAATGTGAAATAATACTCTAACCCTCGATTTGAAATTAAATAGTCTACCCAGTTATTCCTCTTCGCGATCGCGGAAAGTCCCTCATGATCGCAAAGAACAATAAAATGCTGCCCACAAAAATGACCTACGCAAATGTGGAACACCAGCCGCGAACACGATGCACAGAAACTCAAATCTACGCAATCGAGGACTCACTCACGCGATCGCGGACTCACTCACGTGATCGCAAAGAAAAACTGCGTGGATTTCCCAGACCGCTTCTTCCTTCTTCACGAATGCGGCACTACTCATGCGTTTATGTTGCACTGACTCCCCAGGCTTCGCGATCGCGAACCTATTCTTGCGAATGCGTAGAACAATTTCACCAGTCACCCAAACAAGCCTTCGTGATCGCGGACCTTCACTTGCGATCGCGTATAAGGAAACTAGAACCAGTCATAACAACAGTCCAAGAAGTCCAAAAAATGATCCGAACATGATCTGAATAACACATGAGGCCCCCGGGCCCCCCATCCAAATACACCAACATATCTAAAACATCATACGAACTTAGTCGAAGCCTCAAATCACATCAAACAACATCGAAAATACGAATCGTACCCCAATTCAAGTCTAATGAACTATTGAAATTCCATATTCTAAATCGATGCCGAAACACACCAAATCAATTCTGATTGACCTAAAACTTTGCACACAACGGACCTATTCCAACTCCAGGAACCAAAATCCGAGCCCGATAACAACAAAGTTAACTCTCGGCCAAACTTCTCAACTTTCCAAACCTTCTACTTTCAAACTTTTGCCAATTCAAGCCAAAACGACTTATGGACCTCCAAATCAAAATGCGGAGACACTCCCAAGTCCAAAATCACCATACGAAGCTATCAAAACCATCAAAACTCCATTTCGGACTCGTTTACTCATAAGTGAACGTTGGATCAACTCTTTTATCTTAGGCTTCCAACCTTGGGACTAAGTGCCCCAATTCATTCCAAAACATCCCGGAACCAAACCAACCACCCCGACAAGTCACATAATGATAAACGAACATATAATAAGAAATAAATGGAGGAACAAGGCTACAATACTCAAAATGACTGGCCGGGTCATGACAAACTACCCCGTAGGGATTGGTTTGATTGTATTGTTTGATTTACGTGGAAGACGTGTATACGAGGTGATGAGTGCGTACACGGCCTTATATGTAGAAATTGACCGATTTAGATTCTTAGGCTTATTTCACGCATTTAATTGAAATTTTTATATCATGATATAATTTCCATTGTTAAGTTTAGTCTTACATGCAATATTTGAAGTTGTTAGTACATGGCATATATTTTATTGTCAAGCTTTCTCGTATATGCTGTTACCCCTTTTATTGTCATGCTATCTCTTTTATTGTTGAGTTATCCTTAATTGAAGCTCTATTATTGACGAGCGCAAAACACACACTTAAATATGCTCGCTAGTCGAATATAGTATAATATAATATCGTATCCACATGGATTGGTGTTAAATAATATTTTCGTAGTTTATAGTTTGATTGCTATTAAAGATGATCAACACTTGAGATTTATGTGATTAAAACTAAAATTAACTAAGATTCTAACTTATTGACGAATGACACTCGAACAAAAGTAAGCAAGGAAGATATTAATGGGAGAAAATAGGGATTGATTGGATAGGTGCAACATAAATTTTTAGGATTTAACTCTAGTTAATTCACTTCTAATGTTCAAGTGAGTCAATCGAATTCACTCAATTAGTAGTTCAAATGTTTAGTAGAAACTCCTTTCTCGATTAAGTCTCAACTTCACAATATGAACCAATTTAAGCTCAGTGAAGATATGCAAGAATTCGTAGTAGATTGGTATTTAGGAGAACCTCTCTCGATTATCCTCCTAACTAGGGTTAAACAATAATTCAACTAGCCTATTTCGATAACTAAGAATAATTAATGAACTCAACCAACAAGATAATGCAACAATATCACAAGTTATGCCTCTCTCGATTACATGAACATGTGAATATAGATGCAATAATTAAATCATCCAAAATGATTCACTACATAAAAACTAGAGTTATAATCCACAAACAAATATCAATACACCAAATCCATCAAACCCTAAAGAGAACTACTCCATAGATATGGGGTAATTCATCACAACTAGATATGAAATCCTTGTGCTCTTGCTTCTCCCACTTCTCCTTAGCCTCCTTAGGTCTAAGATGTGTTTAAAGTCCAGAAAATAATATTTTTCCATGTATATATACCAAGTAGGGTTGGTCCCAAGCGAAAACACCTTTTCCTACGCAAAATAGGACACTTACCGGCATTGGACGTGTGCGGCCGTGCACCTGGGAGTGTGCTTGCGCATATTGCCGTGCACTTTGGATAGTGTTCTACCTGACTTACGCGCGCGCGCACCTGGGTGGTGTCCTGCTCAATTCTTCGTTTCTCTCATTAAGTGCACTATTGTCTGTTGATCCCCGAACTCAATCCCAACTTAATCCTTGGGATTTTACTCAGACTTCAAAGCTCCAAAATAGCTTGAATTCATTCCATAACATCTACGTAGCTAGGAATCACTCATACAAGGCATAAAAAACATAATTAGTGCAAAACACTAGTGATTTAAGCTCAAACTCAATTAAAGTGTAGTAAATTAGAGTAAAATAGATGACTAAAATATGAGATTATAGCCTAAGACCCCCTTTATTGTTAATTTCTCCTTATTTGAAGTCGTCATTACATGTTACCTCCTTAATTTTCTAAGTTTGTTCTTCAGTTTCATTGTGTTGTTATAATTCTTGTGTTGATATCCTTGCCATATTCCCGTGTTATTGTTGTTATTGGCGCACTCAGTGTTATGGGAACATGTAGTGCTAGTTGATATGTTGTGTTGTTGTGACCTTGGAACATGTGGAATTATTGAGAGGATTGTCGGGGTGTTTTTCATGAGTTGTCTGTGTTATTGTTATTCTTGATATTTGCACATGCGGCGAGACAAGGCAGGCAATATTTGTTGGGTTTGTGTATGTGGCGAGACAAGGTGGATAATTATTGATATGCGTGTGGCGAGATATGGCGGGCATTTACTTTATTATTACGCATGCAATGAGGCAAGGTGGGCTGTGTTGGGGATCAATCTAGGGGCATTGTTATTGTTGCCATTTGTGTGGTGGTGTGACCTTCTTGTGTGTGACATGCATATTACGGGTTTTGTTGTGTTGTTTCCAATGTGCTACTAGGTTTCTCTGATTTTACATGTTGACTTGAGCTGTGATAGTACACTTGCACAAGCACACACAATAACATGTTATCAATATCAGTCCAGAAGTATGAATCTTGATGTTAATTGATCATGTACATGTATTCTTGTACACCAGACTTCTGTGCGTAGATTGGCTTAGTGGCACTTGAGTTGTCCGTACGGATATTAGATATTGTTACTATTGGCATGTGAGTTGTTCGTGCAGATTTGAGGTATTAAATGTATAGGCACGTGGGTTGTCCGTGCGGCACGTGAGTCGTCCATGCGATTGTGATTGGTAATGTGGGCACGAGATGCCATATGATTATGATTCATCATTTGGGGACCCGTCATTTATGATTATGAGGTGTGGTATCTCGGGGTGATTCTTGTGTAAACCTTGTGTAACAACGATTGATTATTTGGTTGTCATTTGTGTTCCTTAATTGGTTTCACTGGTACTTTAACTGAGTTCTGAATACTTTGCGGCGTTATCACCTATATACTCCTTGTTGCTATCTGTTGCTTCTACTTTCCATTTTCTAGCTTTGTATTGTTATTCTTTCCATGTTAAGTATTATACTAATATTCGTTACTCTGTTAGCTTTATATTAATACTTGCACAGGTTATTAATGTCTAGTAGGTGTCTTGACTATACCACGTCACTACTCCACTGAGGTTAGTCTTGATACTTACTGGGTACCGCTGTGGTGTACTCATGCTATGCTTTTGCAAATCTTTTGTGCAGATCTAGGTACCTCTGAGTGGGCCGGTCATTAGCTAGCTGTTAGAGATTTTCTACGGAGACTTCAAGGTATACCTGCCGCTACGCTCGTAGGCCTCGCAGTCACCTTCTGGATGCTTCACATTGTTACTGTTTACTTCTATTCCAAATAGTGATGTATTTGATATTCTTGGTTACTCATAGTAAAGCTTATGACTTCGTACTACCGGTTTTGGGTTAATATATATATATATATATATATATATATATATATATATATATATATATATATATATATATATATATATATATATATTGATGGTTGTTGGCTATGTACGGAAATCACTTGTTCATATTTAATGGTTAAATAGTTTAATTCTATTAAAAATTCAGTATGTGTTAGGCTTACCTAGTCTTAGAGACTAGGTGCCATCACGACATCCTAAAGAGAAAATTTGGGGTCGTGACAAGGTATGTCCAAAAACGCTAAGTTACAAAATTTAATTCTAACCTTACAACCAAAGGCCAAGGAGCAGAACAAGAGGATCGAGCAGATCCCAGTAATTCTGTCACGACCCAAATTTAGCGATCGGTACCCAACACTATCCTACCCGAGCGAACCAACACATATAATACATCCAAGCCATATGCATAAAAATCAATTAACCATGGAAACCATTTAAAAATCATATATAATTTCAAATCCAAAACCATACATGAACATTTAAAAAATAAATTAAATCAATAAATTAATTATCCTTTCATGTATGTCGTGCACAACCCCTGTCACGACCAAAAATCTCAACCCGTCGTGATGGCGCCTAACACACCGGCCAGGCAAGCCGAAATACAACAATAAAGAACCAAAAAACAAAATTTATAGAAACAACATAAGTCTAAAATCTCAATATAACGAGATACTGCTAATACAAGATAAATCCCCCCAAAACTGGTAAATACAGAGTCAAGAGCTTTACAACGAAATACAAGTCTGAAACTAAACAATGATACTGTCTGAATTGAAACAACAATACATAAGAAAAGACAAGTCAAAACTATGGCCAGGAATGCAACTCTACCTTACCTCCCGAAGCTCAGTCTAACACGCAAATCTACTACTGATAACTGGTCCTCACACCTGGATCTGCACAATTAAGTGCAAAGTGTAGTATGAGCACAATCGACCCAATGTACTCAATAAGTATCGTAACTAACCTCGGCGAGGTAAAAGAAGTGAGAACTATAAATGATACTAGCTATAACCTATGCAGTTTCATCATTTTTAGCAAGTACAGAGCAATAATGAAATCAAGTCACAAAGCATAGAAAGAAGCAGTTGTGTGTGTATGTGCATAGTTACTCAAATACTTTGCCTAGTCAATGTTCAGCATATAGAGATGATATGCAATTAAATAAGGTAATTAACCACAGAAATTGCAAGTAAAGATGAAATGCAAGATCCAAACAAAACACTTGCATAATTTCCTCAACCTTTCTATATCAGTACCAAACTAGTGATCAGTTTTCCTCAATATCCGCGTGTACACCATCAAGGGATAAACATGAGAGGGTGACCCTAGGGGGATGGATCCATATCCATATGCAAGCACGACTAATTCAACGTGCTACCAGCCTGGTGTGGTCACAAGCTCAATATCATAATCCGCCGAGTGTGATCACATGCATGATAGTACAATCCGCCCGGTGTGGTCACATGCATAACAATATAATTCGCCCAACGTGGTCACATACATCCAGTCCAAATCATATCACACATAAGCAAATATACATGAATACATGTATATAATGAATGATCTCATACTCTTGGACTGGTATAAGTGACATGCTAGAGTGTAGGCATGTGCATAGGATGCTATCATTGCTCAGACCGGCAATTTCATCATAGAAATAACAATTATCAAGTTCATTCAAGGAATAAGCCTCTATGTAACCTCAAACATGGATTAAATAGTTCATAACAATATTACATATATGAGAAACATCATAACATAATGCTTAAAAGCCAATTATAGGCATATCACAACCTAAGCACTAATTGAGCATGAATAATTACCCCGGTGTTAGCACATGGGCTCAAACCCCATTCATGTGCGCACCCATAGCACATAGTTATCATAAATAATTCAGACAACTAGTGCATCAACTAAGTTTAGATAAGATACTTACCTCAAGCAAGCCAATATACTCCTCTAACAAACCCTTCCCGCACGTATCAACTTCTGGCAGGCTCGAATCTCTTCAATCTAGGTGGAAAACTCTCCAAATAGTGTCCTAGTCCGAACTCCCAAAATTTCAAAATGAGATAAAAGCTCAAACCCTCGTTTTTAAAACACTGCCCAGTGATCCCGTACCTGCGGACACAATGATCATATATGCGATTCCGCTTTCGCAAAAAAACCTACGCTTCTGCGAATCCCACTAAGAATCCCGAGTTATTGCTTATGCAGCCAAACCACCGCTTCTACGGGTCCACACATGCAGAAACCTTCTGCACCTGTGGTACTTGGTCCCCCATGCTCATTTCCGCTTCTGCGGTTCCATCCTCGCAGAAGCAACTCCGCTTCTGCAGTTTCTTGTACACACCTGCTATCCCGCAGCTTCCAGCCTTCCTTCTCTTCTGTGGCTCCCAGCCGCTTCTACGGCCTCACACCTGTGGCCCCATTCTCGCAGGTGAAATCACACCAGGCATCAAAAAATTCAGCCAAGCTCCTAAGTTCAAAAGAAAACCCGAATTCCATCCGAATCAATCCTGGGGCCCCTGAGACCCCGTAAAAAAATTCCAACAAGTCCTACAATACAATACGAACTCACTCGAACCCTCAAATCACTTTAAACAACACCAAAACCACAATTTGCACATCGATTCAAGCCTAATGAACAAATGAATTTCCAACTTCTAAAATTAATGCCGAATCATACCAAACCAACTCCGATTGACCTCATATTTTGCACACAAGTCATAAATGACACAACAGACCTATTCTAACTTCCGAAACCAAAATCCGAACCCGATATCCAAGAAGTCAACTCTCAGTCAAATCTCTTAACCTTCCAAACCTTTAACTTTTCAACTTTCGCCAAAAATCATCAAATCAATCTACAGACCTCCAAATCCAAATCCGGACATACGCCTAAGTACAAAATCCCAAAATCACCATACGACGCTATCAAAATCATAAAAAATCCATTCCAAAGTTGTTTCCACAAAAGTCAAACTCCGGTCAACTCTTTCAACTTAAGCTTCCAACCTTGGGACTAAGTGTCTCAATTCACACCGAATCATCCCCGGAACTACACCAACCGCCCCGGAAAGTCACGTAACCACAAGTGAACATAGAATAAGCAATAAATAAGGGAACGGTGCTAAAATACACAAAACTTGCAGCAGGGTCGTCACATTCCCCCCAACTAAAAAAATGTTCGTCCTTGAACGAGTCTAAAATCATACCTGGAGTCTCAAATAGGTATGGATAACTGCTCTGCATCTCCCTCTAGGTCTTCCAAATAGCCTCCTCGACTAGCTAGCCTCTCCACTGAACTTTCATTGAAGCTATATTCTTTGATCTCAACTTTCGAACCTGCCTATCGAAAATGGCCACCAACTCCACATCATAAGTCAAGTCCCCATAAAGTTGTACCGTGCTGAAGTCCAACACATAGGACGGGTCACCATAATACTTCTAGAGCATAGAAACATGAAATACTAAGTGAACACCCAATAGACTAGGTGGCAAGGAAAGTCTGTAGGCCGCCTCTCTAATCCTCTCAAGTACCTAAAAATGGCCGATATACCGATGGCTTAACTTGCCCTTCTTCCTGAATCTCATCACACCTTTCATGGGTGAAACTCTGAGCAAAACCTTCTCACCCACCATATATGTAACATCATGAACCTTCCTATCAATATGACTCTTTTGCCTAGATTGTGCTGTACAAAGTCAATCTTGAATCAACTTGACTTTCTCCAAGGCATCCCGAACCAGATCAGTACCCAACAACCTAGCCTCTCCCGGATCAAACCAACCAACTGGAGAATGACACAGCCTCCCATATAAGGCCTCATATAGAGCCATTTGAATACTCGATTGGTAGCTATTGTTGTAGACAAAATCTACAAGCGGCAAGTACTGATCCCATGAACCCCCCAAAATCCATAACATAGGCGCGTAGTATATCCTCTAAGATCTGAATGGTGCGCTAAGATTTTCCGTCCATCCGGGGGTGGAATGTTATGCTCAACTCAGCCCACGTGCCCAACTCTCGCTGCACTGCTCTCCAAAACTGTGATGTGAACTGCGTGCCTCGATGGAGATTATGGACACCGGCACATCATGAAGACGAACAATCTCACGAATATAGATCTGAGCCAGCCGCTTCGAAGAGTAGGTAGTCTCAACCGGAATGAAGTGTACGAACCTAGTCAACTGGTCCACAATCACCTAAACTGCATCAAATTTCTTCAAAGTTCGTGGGAGCCCTACAACGAAATCCATGGTAATCCGCTCCCATTTCCACTCGGGAATCTCAAGTGCTTAAAGCAAACCGCCCCACCTCTGACGCTTGTACTTCACCGGTTGGCAGTTCAAACACTGATCCACATACTCCACTATACCATTCTTCATTCTCCTCCACCAATAGTGCTGCCTCAAATCCTGATACATCTTAGCAGCACTCAGATGAATGGAATACCACAAACTGTGGGTCTCCTCAAGAATCAACTCACGTAACCCATCCATATTGGGCACACAAATCCGACCTTGCATTCGCAACACCGCATCATCTCAAATAGAAACCTCCTTGGAATCACTGTACAATACCGTCTCCTTAAGGAGAAGGAAACAGGGGTCGTCATAGTAACGCTCTCTGATGCGCTCATATAAAGAAGACCAAGAAACCACGCAAGCAAGAACCCGACTAGGCTCCGAAACATCTAACCTCATGAACTGATTGGCCAAGGCCTAGACATCAAATGCTAGCGGTCTCTCACCAACTGGAATATATGCAAGACTGCACATACTCTCAGCCTTTCTACTCAAGGCATCGGCCACCACATTGGCCTTCCCGGGATGATACAAAATGGTGATATCATAGTCCTTTAACAGCTCTAACCACCTCTGCTTCCTTAAATTTAGATCCTTCTTCTAAAACAAATGCTGTAGATTTGATGATCTATGAATACCTCATAAGACACGTTATAGAGATAATGCCTCCAAATATTCAAAGCATGAACAATGGCTGCCAACTCTAGATCATGAACATGGTATTTCTTTTCATGGGGCTTCAACTGGCGCAAAGCATAAGCAATCATCCTACCCTCCTGCATCAAGACACACCTATTACTAATTCGCGAAGCATCATAATAAACCGTATATGAACCCAATACTGAAGGCAAAACTTGAACTAAACGTGTGGTCAAAGTAGTCTTGAGCTTCTAAAAGCTCTCCTCATACTCATCAGACCACCTGAATGGGGCACCATTCTGGGTCAATCTAGTCAAAGGTGCAGTAATGGACGGGAAACCCTCCACAAAACGACAATAATAACATGCCAAACCCAAGAAGCTCTGAATCTCTGTAGCTGAAGACGGTCTAGGCCAACTTTGAACTTCCTTAATATTCTTCAGACCTACCTTGATCAGCTCACTAGACACGACGTGGCCCAAGAACACCACCGAGACAAGCCAGAACTCACACTTGGAGAATTTAGCATATAACTTCTTCTCCCTCAAGGTTTGGAGTACAACCCTCATATGCTGCTCATGCTCCTCCTGGATGCGTGAGTACACCAATATATCATCAATGAATACTATGACAAAATAATCAAGATATGGCTGGAATAAACTGTTTATTAAGTTCATAAAGGTTGCTAGTTCATTGGTCAGCCCAAATGACATCACAAGAAACTCGTAGTGACCATAGCGGGTCCTGAATGCCGTCTTCAAAATAGCAGAATCCTGAATATTGAACTGGTGATACCCAGACCTCAAATCAATCTTAGAGAACATTCTAGCACCCTGAAGCTGGTCAAATAATTCATCAATGCATGGCAAATGATACTTGTTCTTAATGGTAACTTTGTTCAACTGCCTGTAATCAATGCACATCCGTATAGTAACATCCTTCGTCTTTACAAATAGAATTGGTGTGCCCTAAGGCGACACACTAGGCCTGATGAATCCCCTATCAAGTAGCTCCTAAAGATGTTCCTTCAATTTTTTCAACTATGCTGGTACCATATGATACAGAGGAATATATATAGGCTGAGTGCCCGACACCAGATCAATACCAAATTATTGTCCTTGTCGGGTGGCATGCCTGGCAGGTCTGCAGGAAACACATCTGGAAAGTCTCTCACTACTGAATTTAACTCAATGATATGAGCATCAGTACTAACATCCCTCACACAGGCCAAATATGCAAGACATCCTTCCCAACCATCCGTTGGGCCTTCAAATATGAAATCACTCTACTGGGAACATAGTCCAGAGAAACTCTCCACTCCACCCTAGGCAACCCCGGCATCGCCAATGCCACAGTCTTAGCGTGGTAATCCATAATAACGTGACATAGTGACAACCAATCTATGCCTAAAATAACGTCAAAATCAACCATGCTAAGCAGTAAAAGATCAACTCTCATCTATAATCCCTCAATAGTCACTACACATGACACATACACACAATCCACAATAATAGAATCACCCACCGGTATAGATACATGAACAAGCACAATTAAGGAATCACTGGGCATATTCAAATAACAAGCAAAGTATGATGACACATATGTATAAGTGGAACCAGGATCAAATAATACCGAAGTGCCCCTGTGGCATACTGAAACAATACCTGTGATCATGGCATCAGAAGCAACTGCCATTGGCCTGACTAGAAATACATAGCAACGGGCACTGACCGCCATCCGATCAACCTCCCCCTCTAGGGTGGCCTCGAGCTAACTGAGCCCCACCCCAAGCTGGCTGTGTAGGTGATGTAGCTGCTAGTATGGAACTCATAGGCTGAGAGCTCTGCTGTGGAAACTTACTCAATAGTCTGGGGAAATCTCTCTGAGATGACTCAAGTCTCCGCACTCATAGCATCCCTCCTGACTCACCTTGATAGCCCGAAGAACTACCTATGGAGACTTAGGCAGATGACGCATGGTAAGAACTCTACGATGGCAATGCACTGACTAATGACTGAGCTAGGCGTGCACTATAGGAACTTTGACTAACTGAGGAACCACGAGGAACATGGCAAACTGCCTGAATGAGTCTGGAAGAATGACTCTGCTGTAGTATGACTGGTCTCCAGATGAGGCAATGCTGAAACCACCTGAACTACGAGGCCTCTTCACCTCTTGCTCCTCATGCTCTTTCCTACAAACCAACTCTAAGCGTCTAGCAATATCAGCCACCTCGTCAAACCTCGCACCAATCGCAACCTCCCGAGCCATAGTTGAGGCCATCAATGAACCTCTTAATCTTCTCACTCTCAGTGGGAACCAACCATACCGTGTGATGAACCAACTCTGAAAACCTCATCTCATACTGAGTCACGGTCATACCCTCCTGGCGTAGCTGCTCAAACTGCCTACGCAATTCCTCTCTACGAGTCTGTGAGACAAACATCTCTAAGAAGAGAATTGAGATCTCATGCCATGTAAGTGGAGCTGCATCGATTGGCCCGCTCAACTCATAAGCCTGCCACCATCGGTAAGCTGCCCCTGTCAGCTAAAATAGAGTGAATGAAACCCCACTGGTGTCTAAAATTCCCGCTATGCGAAGAATCCACTGACACCGATCTATAAAATCATGAGCATCCTCCGACTCTGCTCCACTGAATTCTGGAGGCTTAAGCCTCCCAAACTGCTCCAATTTTTTCTGCTTCTCATAACTCATATAGGGACCAAACTCGGCCCAAGCGATAACAACCGGCTGAACTGGCAATACACCCGTGTCTGGTGACCTTGCGCTAGCTGCTAAGGAGTACGGGCGGCAGGAGTCTGGGCACCTCCTCCGGCCTGTGAAGTGGCTGGTGCAGCTAGAATTGAAACTGCCTGAGCGAGGCTCGTGCACACAATCAAAATTTGGTTAATGCCTCTTGAAGGCCAGGAATCACAATGAGCACTGTCGGTGCCTAAGCTAGTCCCACCGGCTCAACCACCTCTGGTACCTGCTCCTGAGCTATAGCAACAGGTGCCTCTACAAGTGCTGCTCTAGCTGTAGCACGGGCCACACCTCCGCCTCTATCACGGACCGACCTCTTGTGGCCCTAACTGGTAGTACTAGTGTCCGTCCGCCTGATCCAGTTGCATGTGTCCACACCATATGTGAGAGAATAGAATCGTCAAGTTTCAAACTTCGGAATAACAAATACGCACGACAAGAATGCAAGAAAGTAAAGTTTTCTAACAGTTTGGTAGCCTCTCAAAGATAAGTAGTAATGTCTCCGTACCGATCCAAAAGTCTATACTAAACTTTCTCACGACTCGTAATACCTATGAACCTAGGGATATGATAACAACTTGTCACGACCCAAAATTCCAACCCGTCGTGATGGCGCCTAACACACCGGCCAGGTAAGTCGAAATATAAAAATAAAGAACCAAAACAACAAAATTTATAGAAATAACATAAGTGTGAAATCTCAATATAACAAGATACTGCTAATACAAGATAAATCCCCAAAAACTGGTAAATACGGAGTCATGAACTCTATAACGGAATACAAGTCTGAAACTAAATAATGATACTTTCTAATATGAAACAACAGTACACAAGAAAAGACAAGTCAAAACTGCGGCGAAGAATGCAGCTCTACCTAGCCTCCCGAAGCTCAGTCTAACACGCAAATCTACTGCTGATAACTGGTCCTCACACCTGGATCTACACAATTAAGTGCAGAGTGTAGTATGAGCACAATCGACCCAATGTACTCAATAAGTATCGTAACTAACCTCGGCGAGGTAAAAGAAGAGAGAACTATAAATGATACTAGCTATAACCTATGCAGTTTCATCGATTTTAGCAAGTACAGAGCAATAATGAAATCAAGTCACAAAGCATAGAAAGAAGCAGCTGTGTGTGTATGTGCATGGTTACTCAAATACTTTACCTAGTCAATGCTCAACATACAGAGATGATATGCAATTAAATAAGGTAATTAACCACAAAAATTGCAAGTAAAGATGAAATGCAAGATCCAAACAAAACACTAGCAAGATTTCCTCAACCTTTCCATATCCGTACAAAACCATTGATCATTTTTTCTCAATATCCGCGTGTGTACCATCAAGAGAGAAATATAAGAGAGTGACACTAGGGGATGGATCCATATCCACGCACAAGCATGACCAATTCAACGTGCTACCAGCCCGGTGTGGTCAGAGGCTCAAAATCATAATCCACCTGACGTGATCACAAGCATAACAGTACAATCTGCCCGACATGGTCACATGTTTAATAACATAATCCGCCCGACGTGGTCATAGGCATCTAGTCCAAATCAAATCATATCACATAGAAAAAAAATATACAATAATACATGTATATGATGAATGAATAACAGATCTCATGCTCCTGGACTGGTATAAGTGACATGCTAGAGTGTAGGCATGTGCATAGGGTGCTATCATAGCTCAGACCGGTAATTTCATCATAGAAATAACAATTATCAAGTTCATTCAGGTAATAAGCCTCTATGTAACCTCAAACACGGCTCAAATAGTTCACAACAATGTTACAAATATGAGAAATATTATAGCTTAAAGCTTAACAGTCAATTCTAGCTATATCATAACTTAAGCACTACCCGAGCATGAATAAATACCCCGGTATTCGTACATGGGCTCAAACCCCATACATGTATGCACCCATAATATGTAGCTATCACAAATAATTCAGACAACTAGTGCATAACCAAATTTAGATAATATACTTACCTTAAGCAAGTCAAATTACTCCTCTAACAAAACCTTCTCGCGCGTATCAACCTTTGTAAGGCAGATTACTCCTCTAGCAAACCTTAAGTAGTGATTATTTTCCCTCACAATAGGGGCTTTATCCCATAAACCTTAGCTTAGCCTTGGAATGTGTCCCTACACCCACATGTGTAGTTCCATGGTACATATCAAAAACAAATTCACAACCTAATAACCTCAAAAGATCTATTTTTATCAAATTATGATTTTCTCAGTCAATCTAGACCATTTGAACAAATTCAAATGAATAATCTTTTTCAAGTTAAAGTCTTTAGCAATTTAATATTGTGATGAACCAACCGGTTGTCTTGTGTATTTAAACCCCTTTCCCTATTTGATATTTTTCGTATGCTTGTTTGTTATTTTGTGACTTGCGAGAAGTTTGGTTTCGGGAAGGCTTGAAAGTGAATTAGAACACTTAGTTCTATTTTGGAAAGCTTAAGTTGCTAGAGTTGAACTAGGTTTGACTTTTAAGTAGGTGACCTCACATTGGTGATTTGATGGTTCCTATAAATTCTTATGGTGATTTTGGACTTAGGCGTATGTCCGAATTTGAATTTGGAGGTTCCTAGAAGGTTTTGGTTCTATTTTCCGAAAGTTAGAAATTTGAAAGTTTGAAGAGTTCATAGGTTTGACCAGAGTTGATGATGTTTGACTATAAATATATATTTTTAGTGCATTTCTTACCTTATATTTTGGTGTTTCATGTTAATATGTGCGATATTTGAGCTTAATTAAGTTATTTTTATATATAGGATCATTGGAATATAAACATGACTGAAGGTTGGACACAAGGATGCCGAAAATACAAGAAACGAGCACACAAAGGCGAAAATCGGACGAAGACAAAAACCAAGCACCAGACTAGGCAATGCTTGGCTCTTGGAATCCAACAGCTCACGCCGCGAGGTTCCCAGCGTGCCACAGGCCAAGCCCCGTGAGGATAAAGGCCTGGTTCCCCTCCAGTTTGCGCATTAAATGTTTCCTACTCGATTTTGGACTTGGAGACTCTGATCCTAGCCTATAAATACTCCCTAAACGTGACTAGTAATGTGATAGACAATCTGAAAAAAAAGGGCTTAGGAACACAACGGGGCACGAATTTTGTTGATTCTTCCATCTTCCATCTCATATTCATAAATTTTATTTGTCATTGCTTGAATTTAATTCAAGTGTCACATATTACTAAGTTATAGAGATCTACTCGAGTAGCCCACTAAATCATTGACTATTAGACAATACCTTTTAATAACCCCAATATCAAACACCATAACTATTGCTCGTGATAAATATGTGATCCGCATACCAACACTTTATTGTAATTTTACTCATTTCATCATGAATCTTACCGAAGGTTTTCCCTTCATATTTCTTTTATGACTAAATTTTCTCTGTTTCCCAATCATCACCTTTGAAGTGACTTTTACCTACTCTGAAGCTCCCCACTTAGGCGTGAAACCAAAATTTTAAGCTCGAACCTAACACTCAAAGACTTTATTAAATTCTTCCCTCGTAAGTAACTTCCATCTGATCATATACATGCTCACATGCTACTACCAATTGTTTATTCCCCAACTCAGAATCTTATTTTACCATTTTAATTTTCCATCAAGCCTCGATTTTATTTCCTCATTATACTTGTATTGCTTATTGTTTTGAAAATATGATAGAATGGTTATTTTCGTTAAAGTTTTTCTTATTATTTCCCATACCAAAGTATCATGGTACTTACAGCTGTAACTCATATTGTAAGTGCCATCCTTTCTCGCTTCTATAACAACAATGCAGTTAGCACTACACTTTTCAAGTCTGTTTTACCTTCAGAATTCTTTTCTGACATTATACCCTTTAATCTCTGCTGAAAAACCTTTCTAACAAGTATGACTACCTTAGACCTTTCAGTCCATGCTTATATATTTTAATAAGTAGGACACCCTCAGGCTAAACTCGCATAATATTCATACAACTTTCCACAACATACACTATTCTCACAATACTAAATATAAGAAACATACAATCTATCTTTATGTCATCATAGCATAGATTTTCCTTATTATAGTCAATAACATCTTCACATCATCATGCCTCGTGCAATTAATATATACTTACTTGTTTCTCAACCATTCATGGAATCTAGTTCATGGATACCCGACATTCATATGGTAATTTTTTTGTACCTCCATAGTATCTTTAACCTCGTCCCCATGCCTAATATGTTAGGGATTCGTGATGCATAGCTATATAGTCTTGAATCACTTATAATTCCTCGTATGCACCATTATCATTTTTAAGCTTTCGAGTCTCAAGCTGCACTTGTAATATTTACAACCTGCATGAAGCTCTAATTTGTCCGCATAAATTATTTCAAACATTTATTCCTCTTAAATCATAAGAGTTCATCCAATCAAAGGTCAACCACCCTAGTTGACATATGTAGAAGCGCTTTAGAGCTTACCTTTGAAAGTTCTCAATTCCCCACAAGTTTAAAAAGACAAAATAAGGCATGCCTCAACTAAATAAACTTAAGGTTGTTATTCTACATCATTTTATCTTATTTGAAAAGCTATGTTGATCTTTGTACCCTTTCAAGTTACACATTTATGTATATTATGCCCTAATATATTTTTTTTCTTACCCATATACGTCTACTTACCTTATCCATGCATACCTTGGTATCATTGAAGGTTGACTTCCATTAGTACACCATTCGTTATTTGTGAGGTATTCAAGGTTCACCTTCCCTTCTCTTACTCATGACATACCTCGAATACCCTAAACTTGTGCCCACACGTGGCACTTTATTTCCTGTAATTCACTTCCTGACATGTGATATTACAATAACGACGGCCTTTGTCATATCGAAAGTCTCCCAATCTCTAGTGAAAGTGAGGGTCATCTCTTGCGTCTTGACTTGTTCATTTTTCTGCAAATCTTGAAGGTCTACTTATATCCACTTATCTAAAATATGCTTTCGGTCATTCTTGACATTATCCTAAATACGTCTTCATTCTTATGAGTCATAAGGTGTTCGCTATGAACTTTGTTGAATCACATTCTCTTACAAATTTATTTCTTGTCATTCCTCTACATCTCATCATGATAATGTAAGGTACATCCTTCCCATTTATCTTGGAACCATTGTTTTTCCTTCGCTGTACCTTTGTTGTACTAGTAAATGGTGAGTGTCATACCAAATAGTCATCTCAATACCTTGATCTATAATTTGAATTCCTATTTAGGGCCTTTCTCCCCTTTTTAATTCTTCATTACAATCTTTCGTAAGTTCTGACAACATTCTGATAGTACCAACTAAAATGGTCACCTCACTTTATTTTTCACGAGTTGTCATTATCCGACTAATGATTTTTATCATTACAGTTGTACATCTTGACTATGTTAGTTTTGAATCTGTTCCGGACCTTAACCCATTATTCCATTTATGAACAATCCAATACTTCCCAGTTAATTCTCAAGCAACACGTATCATATCTTGAACCTTAAAATTCGTGCTTGACATTTTTATATATACCATGTTAGATAATCAATACTGGTTGAGAATCATATCTTTCACCTCGGACACAACGCATGATCTAGAGTGAGAAGAAAGTGAAATCCCCTAAATGTCCTTGTAGTCTTCCCGATATAAATGTGACCAACAACACACTGACAAGAGGGACTCTATTTGACACAGTTTTATAGACTTCCTAGGACTCACTTAGAACTTAGTGCCTCTGATATCAAGTTTGTCACAACCCGAATTCACATGACTGGCACCCGACATACTATCCGACTTGAGTAGACCAACCCATATGATGCACCCAAATCATATATATAAAAATCAATTGACTGCATAAGCCATTTAAAATCATATATATATTTTCAAATCAAATCAGGAATTCCTTTTCATATCCAAAACCATACATGAAACATTTAAAAAAAAGGTAATGAAATCAATAAATTAATTATCCTTTCATGGATGTCATGTACAACCTCTTTATTACAATCCAACATGACTATCTATGAAGCCTATATACCAAAGAATAGAAATAAGCACTTGAAACAATTCTCGACTAAAGAAAATAAGAGTAACATGATAGCGACCACGGAATAAAAGTGGTGTCTCACCATAGATCTCGGGTAGAGATCCATCTTATCCCTGTTCATGTCACGTATCTTATATCATTCTGAAATATGTACAATAAGTGAGGCCCTGGAGAAGGGCCCACGAGGGCTTAGTATACCACCCCTGTACTCAACAAGTGTCATAGACTCTCTAACTCAAGTTCCTGGGACAAGATTTTACAACTAGTATACAACCAATATTTAATATAAAGTGATAAACAATAATTTAAATCATGATCTTTATCATTTTAAATAAAAAGACAAGTGAAATGTAAACAATGATATAATTTTTAGAATATTTATATTACAAGATTTTAATAATAATTATAAAAAACTATCTCAATTTTATTAAGTCATTGAAATTATTTTCGGCTCCTTAGGCCTAAGTATAATAAATTTCTCTTTTACCTTTCACCGGGAGTACTATATCGACACCCACATAATAAACAACCACTAGGTGACCAACCTAGAAATAAGTAGTTCACCCTACTTGTCTGGACGGCTTCTTGTAGTGTTGTACGAATCAACTTAAACTCATTACTTGATCATTGTCCTCACAACAGGTGATTTTATCTCACAAACCTCAGCTTAGCCTTGTAATATGTCCCTATGCCGACACGTGTAGTTTCATGATAACAAACTCAATATCAAATCAATCTCGGTAATCTCCACTAGTAACTCCCAAAATATTTGACATATCAAAAATAGATTCATAGTCTAATAGCCTTAAAAGATATATCTTTGTCAAATTATGATTTTCATGGCCAATCTAAACCATTTGAATAAAATCAAATGAATAATCTTTTTCAAATTAAAGTCTTTAGCAATTTAATATCAACCATATAAAGATACGGCAAATAGTAATCCATTATTCAAATTTCAAACGACATACTTTTTCCTGAAAACATATCTTTAGCACTCAAACATTTTATACTCTTATCAATACGTAAGTTTATAAAACGTATAATATTTTTCTTAATGTGTCGTTTTGCCAAAAAGTTTTGAAAATAATATTTTTATAAAATCACATGACACTTCATAAGTAACAAACTTAGTTACTACAACACTTCATTAAAACAACGAATAAACTTCATAAATATGTCACTCATACTCCAATATATATATATATATATATATATATATATATATATATATATATATCATATAAAGGGATTACAATAAATTGAAGTGGGAATCATCATTAGGTTAAGAAATATCACTAATTCTTGAAATATATTTATGAACTAGGATTTGTTGGAGAAGTTAATAAATAATGACTTGGTGATGTTGGATAAATACATGGTCTTGAAAAATATCATTTTCAAGACCCACTTTTAGGGTTTCTACAACACTTCATTAAAACAACGAATAAACTTCATAAATATGTCACTCATACTCCAATATATATATATATATATATATATATATATATATATATATATATATATATATATATATATATATATATAAAGGGATTACCTCTTGGTGGAAGAATCTCACTATCCTTCTTTTTAGTATTCTTGAAGATTCAACCTATTTCCTATGGATTTGATCCATAATAATATTAGTGCTAACATCAAATGGTGTTATATAGTTATTGTTGTACCAAAGAAACTTACTTTGAAATGTATTTATGGTGGAAGAGCTCCTTCTTCTCTCTAGAACCCAAACCTTTGTCCAAAATTCTATCTCTTTTTCTCCCCCCGTAATAGCCACTTTTATAGATCTGGTGACGTGTGTAGCTACGCACATCTCTTGCGTAGCTACGCTGCCCTTTCTCTTCAGCTCCTCTCCATTTGACTAGCTTGCTAGAATTAGCTTCGCACAAGGATGCGTAGCTATGCACCACTCGTGTAGCTGTGTGGCTGCTGTGCCACTCTTCAATAGAAAGATCATAACTCTTTGTAAAAATATAAAATGACAAACGGTTTGAAAGTTGGAAACTAGACTTGTAGACCTTTCACTTAATAGATCGTGCACTATATAACGCTTTATATTTTGGGAGTTGTGCACGTTTGAAGTCGGATCTTGTGTAAACTCATTTGAAACTTTGTCCCATCATATAGTTTTCAACTTGACTTAGACTTAGGGATCTTCTCAGACTATAAATTGTTACACCTCATATACATATTATCATGTTCAAGTGATATACTTCATATCGTTAGCCCTCGTTCATATTCATAGCATACGTCGATCTTCTTAATAGCCTTTAAACACTTCAAAAAATTCCAGGGTGTTACAAGTTCCTCCTAGTATCAAGGGAATCGACATAAACAAATACTCTCAACAGCAGTAAAAACTAAGTGCGGACCCTCTACCAATCCCTAAGAAGTTCAAAATGCTTGACATTTCGATCATGTCATGGCTTATATAACCAGAATCAAAGGGAACGATCTCACGAAAAAAGAAATCGAGTCTATGTTCGTCAAGAAGTTCGGAGAAACCCTGAGCAAAGGAGCTCTAACTTGGTACTCTCACTTACAGGAAAACTCTATTAGTTCTTTTGCTACACTTGCAGATACTAAAAGCACATTTCGAAGCACAAAAGGAGGAGAGGTAACTGGCGAATATTTTCAAAATCTAACAAACTGAGAACTGTTCTAGGACTTCAAAAACCTATTCCAGAGGGAAAACATGTTGCTCCCTACCGTGTCGGATAACTGGGCAGCCATGGACTTCACAAGAAACCTGAATAAGAACAATTCGAAAGCTACAATGAGGTTGAAAAACAGCCTCCGGGAGTTCCCAGCCAAAACATGGAATGACATGTATCACAGTTATAATACGAAGCTCTAAATAGAAGAAGATATCTCCACATTCCCGAGATATGCAAATAGGTAGGCGAAAGGATACGACCATAATCTGGAAACAATCCGTAAGCGAGAAGATCCCAGATGCGGAGACTCCAAAGTTCAGTATGAGCCTTGTTCAAGACCCATGCATCAAGAAATTGACCGAAGGCACATGCCGAATCATGATAATAGAGGCTCTAGATGAAGGATTAGTGTTACACCACACCTAACAGGGAAAGAACAGGAAGCACAAAAAATCAGGGACTCTCACCACATGCCAAAGTTAGCCGATTATAACTTCAACGTCAATACCTCAAAAATGGTGGTGGTACTCAAAGATATGTTAAATAAAGTGAGATGGCCAAAGCAAATGAGGACGGACCCAAGTAAACAAAGTCAAGAATTCTGGTGCATATTCCACAACGATCATGGACCAACACCACCAATTGTAGAGTCCTTCAAAATGAAATAGACCATCTTCTTAAACAAGAGTATCTCACTAAGCTCTTTAGTAAAAAGGGAAAGAACTCGTATACGTAGAGCAAAGGTAATGAGGAGCGTCCACGGGTCCCGTCGCCGAAGAGAATAATCAGCATCATATTCGGAGGAAAAGAAATAAACGAGGTGATGTTCACAACAAAAATGAAGTTTGCAAAAGTGTCTATCTTGCATGAAAATCATACTCGAAAGACACTATCTGGAGGAAGCATAACTTTCAACGACGACGTGAATGGCTTGACCATGCCCCATAACATGCCTGATAATAACTCTACGCATTATAGATACCAACGTTAGACAATTTTTTATTGATCCTTGCAGCTCAGTGAACATCATCCAATTGCGGGTGGTCAAAGAAATGTAGCTCACACACCAAATCATCCCTAAAGCACGGTTGCTCTCCAGGTTGAATAGCTCTAGCAAGATGTCCAGAGGAGAAGAGATCTTGAAAACCTTTGCAGAGGGGGTGATCAAGGAAACTTTATTCGAAGTAGTAGCCAGAGACATGACCTATTGGAAGATCATGGATTCACGAGATGTATGCAATCCTATCAATGCTACACCAAGTGATTAAGTTTCATCAATGTGGGGAATCTGGGAAATCCCAGGGAAATAAAGAGAATCATGGGATATCAACTCAATTGCAACCACGAGCAGCCTCCCCAAAGATGAACCAACCAAATATCAACTAAAGCAACTCGAACCCCAAATCACCAAGGCCCTACTAGCGGAAGCCAAGTCTGGTGATTTCGATCTTGAAATCGAGACATTCTTGGATAAGATCGTTGAACCAGAAGAGATTGATGCCTACAAATTGACTACTGAGGAACTAGAAGAAGCGATTCTTTTCATTGACTTCCCAGAAAGAAAGGTATATGCGGGCTCGAGGTTCAGCCCCGCGATGATACATAAGTTAATTGAATTTTTACGCACTAATGTAAATTATTTTGCTTGGTCACATGCAAACATGACAGGTATTCCCTCAAAAGTAATGACCCACAAAATCAACATAGATCCCAATAAGTATCAAGTCAAGTAGGAAAAATGGAAGCAAGGGTCGCATCAGAATGCGGTCATCAACAATGAACTCTCCAAACTATTGAAAATCGGTTCAATAAGAGAAGTCAACTATCCAAAGTGGTTGGCGAACATTGTGGTCGTACAAAAAAAGAATGGTAAATAGAGAGTGTGTATCGACTACACTTACCTAAATAAGGAATGTCCTAAAGATTCTTTTGCTTTACCCCATATCAATCAACTCATAGACGCCACTATTGGCCATGAACTATTGAGCTTTTTGGACGCCTATTCCGGATACAACCAACTTAGAATGGACCTAGAAGATCAAGAGAAAAAATTATGCATAATGGAAAAGAGGACTTATTATTATAACATATTGCTATTCGGTCTAAAAAATGCAAGAGCAACATATGAGAGGCTGGTCAATACGATGTTCAAAGATTACATCCAGAAGTCTTGTGAAGTCTACATCCCTGACATGCTAGTTAGGTCACTACAGGTAGAAGACCACGTAGACCAGCTAAAGGAAACGTTTACTACACTTCGAAAGTAAAACATGAAGTTGAATCTAAAAAAATGATTTCGAAGTGGCATCGGCTAAGTTCCTTAATTTCCTAGTATCTAATAAAGGGATAGAAGTAAACCTAGCACAAATCAAGGCCATTGAAGACATACTCAATATATTGACCAACAAGAAGGAAGTGCAAAGATTAACAAGCCGAATAGCACCCTTTGGTCGATTCATATCTCGATCATCGGAGCATTGCCACAAATTCTTCTTAGTCCTAAGAGAGCAAAAGAATTTTGAGTTGACCCTAGAATGTCAACAAGCATTGAAGAATTTATAGAACTCTTCGTCAAAACCCACCATTGCTGGCCATACCCCGAGAAAGATAGAAACTGATGATCTACCTGGAAGTATCTATAGTTTCGATAAGTGTGGTATTGCTACGAGAAGATAAAGGTGCATAATACCTAATTTATTATGTTATCAAAACAATGTTAGATACTAAAACTAGGTATACTCACCTAGAGAAATTAGCGCTAGCACTCATTGTAACTGCTCGAAAATTAAGACTCCACTTTCAGTGTTATCCTATTTCCGTAGTTACTACTTTCCTGTCATGGAGCATCCTGCACAAGTCGAAGCTCTAGGTATGACTTGCCAAGTAGGTAGTCGAGTTGGGTGCATATGATATTTTATATCAACTCCGTAATGCCATCAAGTCACAAGTCCTAGTGGACTTCATCGCTAACTATAGTACAAGTATACTTCCCAAAGTGAAAAAGGAAGCGATAATCGCTTTCGGGACGGTTCCAGGAACATGAACCCTCTATATGGACGGTTCATCCAACGTAAAAGGGTCTAAGCCTGGCATTATACTTCTCACCCCAACTAGGGAAATGGTTCAATTGGGTATCAAGTACCATTCCATAAATAATAATGAAGACGAATATGAGGCTGTTGTTGCAGGACTCGAGTAAGACCGGGGACTCGGGGCTAAATGCATAGAGCTAAAAAGTGATTGTCAGCTGGTAGTAAACTAAGTGCATGAGACCTACATATCACGTGAAGCCCCCATGCAGCAGTACCTGGCCAAAGTTACACAACTCCTAAGTCAGTTCAAGGAATGTAAGGAAACTCAAATACTCCGAGAAGAAAATACGGAAGCAGATACTCTAGCCAATCTCAGAATCTACTATAGATATCACTGAATTTTGGACTAGCTTAGTCATGTATTTATTCCACTTTTTCATCGACCAACCTAAAGAAAAGGTAACCACAACCAATCTAACTTGGGATTGATGTAATGCGTTTATCAAATGCTTGCAGAATGGGACACTACCTAAAGATAAGAAGGTCGCTTGACAACTCCAAATCCGGGCAGCGAGATACTACCTTATTGACGAGGGCTTATACCGTAGGACGTTCAATGAAACTTTAGCTAAATGCCTAGGACCCGGAGACACAAACTACATAATGCGAGAAGTTTACAAAGGGTATTGTGGAAATCATTCCTAAGACATATCACTTGTCTGAAAATTGATCAAAGCTGGGTATTATTGGCCAAGAATGGAGCAAGATGCGCCTGATTTTTTCAAAATATATGAAAAGTGCCAACGGTTCGCTCATTGACTACATTAACCAGTAGAACCACTCCACTCTGTCCTTACCCCATGGGCGTTCATAAAATAGGGGATAGACATAGTAGGTCCATTACTACAAGCTCCGGAAAAGGTAAAGTTCTTGCTTCTTTTAACTGATTACTTTTTCAAGTGGGTGGAAACAGGTGCATTCGCGCAAATCAGAGAGAAAGAAGTCATTGAATAATTTTTAGAAATATCATATGTAGATTCAGAGTCCCAAAAGAAATCATAGTGACAACTGACCACAATTTGTCTGGCCCAAAGTAACAAATATTTGAAAAATGGCAAATCAAAAGGATCACTTCAATTCCACACCACCCGAGAGCAAACGAACAAGATGAGTCCTCTAACAATGTTTTGCTTAACAGTTTAAAAAAGAGGTTAGAAACAGCTAAGGAAAGATGTCCAGAAGAGCTGTCCGAAGTATTATGGACCTACAGTACGACGATAAAGTCAAGTACAAGAGAGTCCCCTTTTGCCTATGTGCTCATCCTGGAAGAATCAAGCTTAAGGTTCGCCCACACCATCGAAGATTCAAACAACGAGGCTGTAGCCACAACCTTGGATATTGTAGAAGGACAAAGAGAAATGGCCTTGATCTAGATGGCAACAAATAAGCAACGATTCGAGAAGTATTACAATAAGAAGGCAAACCTTTACTATTTCAAAGTGGGAGAATACATTCTACAAAATACATTTTCACCATCCCTAGAGCCGAACATGGGAAAGCTCAGACCCTACCAGGTCGTCGAGATAACAAGCAAAGGGCCATACAAGCTCGACGAGATAGATGGTATACCCATGAAGGCAAACTGGAATGTGGTACGCCTCAAACTGTTCTGCTTGTTAGGAATACAACAATTCAACTTCCTTCTCTATGCATGCATTACAAATTTATTTCATTTTATTTTTACTGATACTTTAAAATGACATGCATTAAGCCAACCCGACTCGAGTGACAAAAAAGGACAATATGTTTGACTAAAAAGGACCCGACACCGTCTTCATCTAAAATCTCTCCCCTATCACTTTACTTCCTTTGTAGGAATAGGACCATTAAGAGAGAAAGTTATGATAGGATCGAGCACTTAGCAAGGCACTATCAGCTACGATGTCAATGCTTCATCTGTCATTCTTCAAATCAGAACACTAGGGGACTATACTGTTTGGAATTGCAACTCACGGAGACCAAAAGCTACATGACTAAAATGGCAGCTAACAATGCAATTTGGGATATTGCAAGATTCCAAAACCTCACAAGATCTTTCGGTAAAGCTATTCTGAAAAATGGTATACATGTACATACAGTCCAGCCGAGGCCATCCTAATTGTCTACCTGAATCTCATCTGATATGTTCAGTTAAAGAATAACTCAATAATGTACTGGGTTTAACTACACTACTCGAATGCATGAGAATCCTATTTTATTTCAAACTTATGTTTCATTTTTGCCTCACAAGTATACTTTTAGCACTTTATTTCGGGACAAACATCTACTCGAGCCAAATACCCTCACTTTTTGGCGCCTTAGTAAAGATGAGACATCATCTTCTTCCATGAAGAATAGACATAAAAAAGGCCATTTGTTTGCACAAAATGTTAAGTCATGACTAGCAGACGAATCACAAAAAACTTCTACGTCAATGAGACAAGAGCCAAAAAGAAAATATGAAATGAATATTTCCAATGTACCATAGGTATTGAACTCATATGTAAAAGTCACAACAGAATTCACAAAAAAATATTTTATTTATACATCAAGAGGGCCTGAAATCGAGAATTACAAGCAAGTACCTAAGAGAGATCTTGAGGCCCAAAACTAGGACCTAACACCGGGCTTCTAGGATTACAAGTTGAAGGTGCATCTGGATCAACAGTAGCTGTAACAATTGGAGGAGGTGGAGACTCGAGATGAGAAACAATCTCCTCTTCTTCACTATCTTCACCCTCGAAGTCATCTCTAACTGACACAGTGCTGAGTCGTTGCCTATCGGGGAAAGTAAGACCAAGTCGCGTTAGAATATCCCTCGTCTCAACTTCAAGAAAAGGAATCTCGCACTGTAAGTTCACTGTAACGATATGCACCTCATAGAGAGAAAGAGAGCATCTAACAAAGCATGAAGCCCCCAAGAAGATTTCCCAATCAACTTTGCGTGCCCGAGCTCTTACATAGGACATTTCCATATTAGACCTCAGCCCCTATTCCTTGGCCACTAACTGGAAGCACTCTTCCCTCAGTCCTATCTCCTCGTTCACCTTCGAGATCAACTCATTATGAAGGGACAAACGCCTTTCATTATTCCTACTCTGTCCAACCATAAGAGCCGCCTCACTAGCAAGATATTCATGAATCCTCTATTTGATACTCCTCTCTGCTGCTTCGCTCCTTGCCAAGAAAGCAGGCTTTTTGACTTTGAGGCCGTCTGTAACAATCCGATCGATCGTTTTGTATAATTGTTCCCGTTACCCCTTTTATTGCTTCATACTTGTGTGTTTATACTTTTATGACCTGCGGGATTAGTAAGTTTCGTTCTGAGAAGCTTTCAGGTTGATTTGGACTCTTGATTCTTGACATAGAAGTCTAAATTTGAAAATGTTGACTTAACTTTGACTTAAACGACCCCGACACTATGTTTTTATGGCTTCGTTAGCTTCGTATCGTGATTTTAAACTTGGGCGTATACTCGAAATTGATTTTGGAAGTCCGTAGATTGATTTGACAAAATTGGTCCGTTATGGTATTTAGAACTTGTCTGCAAAATTTAGTATCGTTTGGAGTTGATGTGATAGGATTCAGATGCTTAGTTGTAATTCTAGAAGTTCTTGAAACTTTCCTTGAATTTCATGCATTTTAGAGTTCAATTCATAGTTTTAGATATTATTTTTTTTATTTTAATCGCGCGAATGAGTTCGTATGATATTTTTAGACTTGTGTGGATACTTGGTTTGGAGCCCCAAGGGCTCGGGTGAGTTTTGGACGCTTAGTGGAGTGTTGTTAGAGTTTAAGTTGCTGGTTTATTTTTGCAGAGGTGCCTCAGATCTCGCATTTGCGAGTTATTGGATCGCAATTGTGATGTCAGACCAAGTCTGTTGGATTCGCATTTGCGAACCCAGTCTTCGCATTTGCGATAGGTACCTGGGGGAGAGCTGGTTCGCATTTGCGATCTTCATGGTCGCATTTGTGGAGGTCCAGGGTTCGCAATTGTGAACTTTTCATTGTAGTTGGGATGATAGCAGAAATGGAAGGTCTTCGCTTATGCGAGGAATTCTTTGCATTGGCGGGGTTCACAATTGCAAACCCCAGGTCCCATTTGCGACATATGCAACATGACAAAAAGCTGAGGGATAAGAGTTTTGAATTCATTCTCTCATTTTTGAAACCTAGACTCGGCAGAAAGCAATTTGGAGAGGGGATTTTCACTTACAAACCTTGGGTAAGTGATTCTAATATATTTCTAATCATACTTTATCAATATATCTTAGATTTTAATATCAAAATCATGTGAATCAAAGTGAAAATTTGTGAAACTTTGTCAAATTTTTTAACAATAAGAAATTGAGTTTTGAGAGTCTATTTGGACTCAGATTTTGAAACTAATCACATATATGAACTCGTGGGTTCATGGGTAGACGAAATCTACCATTGGACCCGTATTTTGACCGGGCGAGCCCCGGGTTAACTTTGTTGACTTTTTGAGAAAAGTGTAAAAATCTTAACTTTATCTATTGCAATTGAATTCCCTAGAATTATTTGATGATATTAAGTTGATTTTAGTTAGATTTGAGCCGTGGGGAGGCGAATTTTAAGGGAAAAGCTATTTTCGAGTGTTGAATTGGTCTAGTTGAGGTAAGTGTCTTGCCTAACTTTGTATGCGGGAACTACCCTTTAGGATTGGTATTGTTTGATTCAATTGTGCTAAGTGAAATCACTGTACGCAAGGTGATAAGTGGGTATACGGGTGTACGTGGTATTTGACCGGTTTAGGATACTTAGACTATTTCCATGCTTTAATTGAAAAGCCATATCATGTTCTAAAGTCTCATAGTCAATTTATCCTTAATTGTGTTAGACTATCCTTGCATGCCTTAATTAACTTGTTTAGTACTTGTTCTACATCCTACTTGCTAAATTGCTCCCATGCTTTAGTTGAACTTGTTGTCTCTTTTTATTGTTACATGCTATCTCTTCATTGATAATTATTATTATTTAAAATTATTGTTTGTGTTATCTCTTTCCTTATTGATTTAGTTACTTGAAGTAATTGTTCATGTTATCCCCTTACTTGTTGATTTCCATTATTTGAGACTCATTGCTAAATATTATCTCTTTTATTGTGAGTTAATCTCATCTAATATCGTGGTTATACATTATTTCTCTCATCGTTGAGTTATTTGGGTTGAAGTTGTGTAAGTCATTAATACGTTAAGGCGATATTGATTATTGTTGAAACATCTATCTTATTAAGCATTTTCATTCATTGTTGTTGATGGTATTCTTGTATACGTTGTGGTGGAGCCATAGACTATTGTGGTGAAAATATTGATATTATTGTTGTTTTGGCAAGTTGTGATATATGGGCACCAGTGGTGCGAATTGTTATTGTGATATGGTATTGATGCGCATGCGGCGGTATAATGCTTGGGGTTGATGTGCATGCGGCAGTATAATGTGGGACTTATGTTCGTGTCACTTATAAAGGAACTGCGTGAAGCCACGCAACATTATAAGGTGGGTTAAAGTGCGTGTAGCTATTTCGAAAAAAATATTTTCAAAACCTATTTCAAATATAAGACTCACATGGTGGTATAAGGGATTGTGATTGAAATTGAGAAATATGAATACGAGGTGGTACCTCGGTTGTGATTCTTGATTATACGATGCGGTACCTCGGTTTTGATTTCATTATACACGAGGTGATACCTCATTGTGATTTTTGCTGTTTATTTTATTTGCAAAGTATTTTTGGTGGGAATATATCTTGTTGTTTTATTCTTTATTGTTCTAGCAGTTGTTGTCCGTACTTGATCATTGTAGCCCTTTAGTTGATTCTTTTATGTTATTTCTATTGTTGATTTCCGGTACTAGATCTTGCTATCATCTTGTTCCGTATCAGTTATCTCTTCACTTTCTATTACATGTATGTATTACCTTTTTATACTGCTTATTTATATCTCAGTAGGTGTCTTGACCTGGTCTCGTTGAAGTTAGGTTTGATACTTACTGGTTATCGTTGTGGTGTACTCATACTACGCTTCTGCATATTATTTTGTGCAGATCCAGGTTCGTCTGCCCGTGCCTGATGCTAGAGCTGATATAGTTTCTACTTGGGAGACTTCAAGGTATACCTGCTCCACGTCTGCCGACATCGGAGTCACCTTCCCTTTTATTCTGTTTACTATTGTAGTTCTTTCAGACAATGATGTAGTAGCTATCTTTTACATCCCGTACCTTAGCATTAGGATGTGCCGTAGTAAATCCACATGAGTTCGAAGGGATTATGTCTATTAGAAGGTTATAGAGGGTTTAAGACATTATTATTATGAGTCCCTGTAAGTTTACAACCTTGATACCGTTAGATATTATGTTAGTGTGGTATTTTCTTTTAAGTGAATTATTTTAGTAAAAATTTTATAAGTACAATTTTGGATAGTTACCATTATTACTATTTTCATATATGATAAATTATACACATAATATGAGAAAGTTTATGAGATTTTCTTTATTGTAAATATAGAAATTATTTTCTTACAAGAAAAGAAGGTTATCTTTCTACCATTTTAAGAATTAAGCGTACGGAAACTTTTATTCTTTATATGAGATTAGGAAAATTATAAGTTGAGAAAATTTATATATTTTTACATGGATGTTTTAATGAAATAATAATGTATGTATTGATTTTATATGGTATCATAATATATTAATATTGTAATATTTTAATAGTAGTATTATAAATAATTTAAAATAATTCTTAATTATGCGGGTAATTGATTAATTATTGGTTAATGAGTGATTAATTAGAATCTTGGATAAGCCTAAAAGGCCTTAACGTGGCAGCATGTGTGGACATTTAATTAAGCCTAAGGTGACTAGCTATGTTGTGAGGCTAGGTGGCATCCCTAGAGGAAATCTTGGATAAAGCCTTAAAATACTCAAATTCACAAAGATTTGGAGACGGCAACGTGAGTGCTTCAACCAAAAGCCATGAAAGACTTTACAAAAGGTTTGTTGAAGGCAACATGAGTCTTTCAAGCTAGTTACGTTGAAAGACTTATACTAACAAAAGTCATGTGAGATTTTTATAAAATTCACAAAGGACATATATATTTATCTTCATAGCCATGTAACACTACTAAAAATCTGCTAAAAACCGACCAATTATTTCCGACCAACATTGGTCGGTCAAAAAATACGACCAAAAATTGTCCAGGTTGGACGCAAACTGGGGAAAAAAAATATTTATATTATTTTAAAACTAAATACCGACCAACATTGGTCGGTAAATTGGTCAATAGCTGGTCACACAAGAAAATTTTGGATTACCGACCAACGTTGGTCGGTAATCTGGATCCAATTTTTTAAATTTTAATAATTATTTTATTATTTAATATATTTTATAATATTTAAGAATTTATATTTAAAATTACCGACCAACGTTGGTCGGTTAAAGAATTAAATTTTTTTTTTTAAAAAAACCGACCAAAGTTGGTCGGTTTTTGGTCAAACGGTCAGCACTTAATGTACCGACCAAAATTACCGACCAACTTTGGTCGGTAATTCTAAAATCAGAGAAGTGAAAAACGGGGGAAACCCCCATTTCTCTAAATTTTTTCCCTCTTCTTCACTCTAAACCTTCATTCCCCTCTCTCCTTCTCCCAGACCTCCCCCTCACCGTCCAGCCCTCCCCCTCGCCGTCCAGCCCTCACCCTCGCCGTCGCCACGCCGTCGCCGTCGCCGCTACCACTGCCACTGCCGCCCCTCGATCTCCTTCTCCATCTCCTAAAAATTCTAGGTTTGAATTACAACCCATTTATTTATTATTTTCAGGTTTTGTTTATTAGTTATGAATTAGTTTCAATTTATTAGTGTTTCAATTAGTTGAACATTGCATTTTATTGAGGATTAGGGTTTAGGTCTTGTTTTAATTAGTTTTGTTAATTAGTTTTATTAACTAATTAGTTTTATTAATTAGTCAATTATTTATGAATTAGTTTAGTTTAGGGTATGGGTTGAATTTCTTTAGTTTAGTTAGTTTATGTTTAAACTCGTAGGATATGAATTGAAATTTTAGTTTTTAGGATTTGTTCTTGTGAATTGAACTTTTAGGATATGAATTGAACTTTTAAGATATGAATTGGACCTTTTGGATATGAATTAAACTTTTAGGATATAAATTGGTGTAATTAGGAAAAAATAATTATCTTGAATTAACTAAAAAAGATATAATTAATTTATAATTGTAGAATAAATTAATTTATTCTTGTGAATCGAACTTTTAGGGTATGAGTTGAATTTCTTTAGTTTAGTTAGTTTATGTTTAAAATCGTAGGATATGAATTGAAATTTTAGTTTTTAGGATTTGTTCTTGTGAATTGAACTTTTAGGATAAGAATTGAACTTTTAAGATATGAATTGGACCTTTTGGATATGAATTGAACTTTTAGGATATAAATTGGCGTAATTAAGAAAAAATAATTATCTTGAATCAACTAAAAAAGATATAATTAATTTATAATTATAGAATAAATTAATTTGTTCTTGTTTTATTTGTATAGATGGAACATCGTACTTGGATGTACAATAGAAATTATCCTAATCGGCGGGGATTGCGGGAGGATTTTGTAGAAGGGGTTGATGACTTTATTAGACATGCAATGTCACTTCCACCATACCAAAGTGAAGGAGTAATTAGGTGCCCTTGTGTCAGGTGCGATTGTATGAAGTTTAAAAAATCGGAGGAAGTTAAGCTTCATCTTTATAGGAAGGGGTTTATAGAGAATTACTTTGTGTGGACTAATCATGGAGAGATCGATGGTAGCCGTGGGATATTTCATAACATGGTTGGTGAAAGTAGTAGGTCGGTGGAGAATACAAATCTTGATTCTAGAATTCAGGATATGGTTGCGGATGCTTTTGGGGGTGAGCCCAATGAAAATGTTGAACAAACTCCTAATGATGACGCAAAATATTTTTATGAACAGTTAGAGGAAGCTAGTCGTCCACTACGTGAAGGAAGTCCGCACTCTGAGCTGTCTGTTGCAGTTAGATTACTAAGTATCAAATCTAATTGGAATATTTCTCAAACAGCCATGGACTGTTTCATTGACCTTATGAGTGAACTAGTTGACCCTAATATCAACTTACCTGGTGATTTCTATAAGGCGAAGAGATTGGTTTCTAAGTTAGGACTTTCGTCAATGAGAATTGATTGTTGTGAAGATGGTTGCATGTTATATTATAAAGATGATGCAACTTTAGACAGTTGTAAATTTTGCGAAAAGCCTCGTTTCAAGAGGCTTTCCAGCGGGAATATGGTCGCTGTCAAGGCAATGCATTATTTACCTCTTATACCTAGGTTAAAGAGGTTATATGCGTCGATGAGTTCTGCTCCTCATATGAGATGGAATTTTGAAAATAGAAGACCACCTGGTGTTATGTGTCATCCTTCAGATGGAGAAGCTTGGAAGCACTTTGATAGGACATATCCAGATTTTGCTAGTGAACCAAGGAATATTCAGTTAGGTCTGTGTGCCGATGGCTTCACGCCTTTTTCTATATATGCGACACCATATTCATGTTGGCCTGTCTTTCTTACACCTTATAATCTGCCACCTGAGTTGTGTATGACTAGTCCATATATATTCTTAAATTGTATTATCCCCAGTCCACGTAATCCAAAAAGTTTGATTGATGTATATTTGCAACCTTTGATTGATGAGCTAAAACAATTGTGGTATGATGGTGTTGAAATATATGACATATCAACCAAGCAGAATTTTAATATGCGTGCTAATTTAATGTGGACTATTAATGATTTTCCTGCATATGGAATGTTGTCTGGGTGGATGACTGCTGAGAAGCTAGCTTGTCCTTACTGCATGGAAAATAGTAAACCGTTCACTTTGAAACATGGCCGAAAGCAATCATGGTTTGATTGTCACCGTCAATTCTTGCCTGATGATCATGAGTTTAGAAGGATGAAAAATACATTCAAAAAGAATAAAGTGGAATATGATTCTCCACCTCCGATACTTTCAGGTGAGAAAATTTGGGAGAGGGTCCAGAACTTCAGTAAAGTTACTGAGGCTCCACCTTATAGATTCCCCGGATATGGTATTAATCATAATTGGACAAAACAGAGTATATTTTGGGAGTTGCCTTATTGGAAGTATAATCTTCTCCGACACAACCTTGATGTCATGCATATTGAGAAGAATTATTTTGATAATTTATTCAACACAGTGATGGATGTTAAAGGTAAGACAAAAGATAACCCGAAGGCTAGAATGGACTTACAAGAATATTGCAGGCGGCCTGAATTATACTTGCAGACAGCAAACAATGGTAAGGTGTTCAAGCCCAAAGCAAGTTACACATTCACTTTGGAGGAAAGACGACAAATTTGTGATTGGGTTACGAAATTGAAGATGCCTGAGGGTTATGCGTCGAATCTTGGAAAAAAAGTAGATATGGAGGTAGGGAAGTTGAGCCATTTGAAAAGTCATGACTGCCATGTTTTCATGGAGACCTTAGTGCCTATTGCATTTTGTGGTTTGCCTGAAAGAATCTGGAAACCCATCACAGAGATTAGTTTATTTTTCAAAGACTTGTGTTCTACCACATTAAGGGAAGAAAACCTACTTCGGATGGACCAGAACATCCGTGTAATTTCTAGTAAGATGGAAAACATATTCCCATGTGGTTTCTTTGATGTGATGGAACACCTTCCAATACACCTTGTACACGAGGCACGACTTGGAGGGCATGTTCAATGCAGATGGATGTATCCCTTTGAGAGGTAATATTATAAGTTTGATGTAATATTTTATTTTATTTGAATGTTCTTGGCTAACATGAGATTATGTAGGACAATTGGAAAATGCAAATAATTTGTTAAGCAGAGGAATAAGATTGAAGGATCTATATGCGAAGCCTATCTTGCAAAGGAAACTGCACATTTTTGTTCTTATTATTTTGAGAGTAACGTGCCATGTTCTAGGAATAGGCCCAATAGGCACACGGTCGAATGTGTGAATGATCCATTATATCCACCAATGTCCATATTCAATCAACCAGGCCGATGTTCTAAGGATGTTAGAAAGAGAAGTTTGAGTGATATGGAGTACAAGTAAGCTACACTTCATGTGTTGCTAAATTATCCCGAAGTTGTACCATTTCTCAAGTAAGTATTGATTTATTAGTTATCAAAATATAAAATTTACTGTGACTACATATTGATGCAACTACTAAAAATATTTGATATGTCACAGTCACTTCGTGGGTCAATTTGGCTATGATGCTGTATATACGAGATTTGATACGTGGTTCAAACAGTTTGTAAGTGTGTATATATATATATATACATATATATATATATATATATATATATATACATATGTAGTGAATGTATAAAAATTGATTCATAAGTTGTGCTAACTTATGACTTTTTTTTAACTCTATGTAGGTAAATAATCCAAATAATGGTGTAAATCAATTTTTGAAAGATATATCTTGGGGACCTGGGCTTCAGGTCACAACAATGTCTAAGTACGTAGTGAATGGTTATAAGTTTCATACAGAGGATTGCTCTAAAAATAAAAATAGCAACAACAGCGGGGTGTGGGTTCAAGGTGGTGATGGCAACCAAGTTGGAGATATTGATTATTATGGTGTGGTCAAAGAAATATTACAACTAGAATATACAGGTTGGCCATATAAGAAATTGATACTCTTTAGATGCAAGTGGTTTGACCCAAATCCAACAAGAGGTACAAGAGTACACAACCAATACAACATAATTGAGGTTAATCATACGAGGGAGTATGATCGCTATGATCCTTTCATAATTGCACATAACGTTAGGCAAGTGTATTATGCTCCTTATCCATTGCGGCGGAATAAGTCCGATTGGTGGGTTGTAATAAAAACTAAGCTTGTAGGTAGGGTGGAAGTCGAGAATGTGTTAGATGTTGCATATCAAAACGATATCTCCAATATTCACCAAATAATGGACGATCAGTTAGAAAATGATTTGGAACATCCTGAACGCATATTGGAAGAAGTTGATATAAATGAAGTAACAATTATAGAAAATGAGGACGAAGAATCAACTGATGAAGCTCAAACAAGTGAGGACGAAGAATTCTCGGACGAGGAACAATACGTCGATGAGGATTAAAAAGTTGGTTTTTTAAAGCACTCTCGTTTTATAGCTAGTTTCTTATATGTTTCAATCTAAATGTGTATTATATTATGCAGATGGCAGGCAAGGGTCAAGGTAACAATGACCCTACTAGTTCTCGGGGTCGAGAAAAGGGTAGGAAGGGAAAGAGGAGGGTAGAAAATAATACTCCCTCTTGTCCACCCTTTTCAGAGATGCCTATGTCTTATCCTCCACCACACGGCTATACTGAGCTGCCACAACATCACGAGCCGTACACCTTCATTCAGACACCCAGTCTTCCATCACAGGGCCACAGGACTATACGTCCGACATACAGTCCAGCTGCCTCACAGCCATCTGCATCACATCCACATGGATCACATCCCTACATATCACAATCACATGGATCGCATCCACCCATGTCATAGCCACTCGGGTCACAGCCACTCGGGTCATAGCCACTCGGGTCACAGCCATCGGTATCACATCCACTTGGGTCACATCCAGCTATGTCGCAGTCACAGGGATCACAACCATCTTCATCATCGACTCCATCTATTGCAGGCCTTCGCCTGGGAGGCATTAGCTCTGACCCGCCTACACCGTCTTCACATGCCTCTGATACACATGCTTCGGATGGTGATGACGAGGTAGTGCATTATGATCGATATGGCAGGATCATCATAGTCCCTGAGGGTGATGGGTAAGTGTTATTCAATATTTTTGCGTCTATTGATTTGTATCATTTTTACTAAGATATTGATGTATTTTTATTGTTAAATTGCAGGTTCAGGCCGGGTAATAAGACTACGAGGATAATCACCAATGCCATCAGAAAGCTTTATGATGGCCCTTATGCGACTTGGACTGATTGCCCATTCTCATTGAAGGAGCAAATTTTCAATCAATTTAAGGTATAAATGTTCTTTTAAAAAGTTTAATAATTTATATTTATGATGTTTCCATCTAATATTTAACTTTTGAAATACAGAGCAAGTGTGTATGGGAAGACCGCTATAGCGCGGAAGTGGCTACAAATTTTCATCATAAAGCTCGCAAGAGATTGGCGGATGCTTTCTCGGATGCTAGAAAGAAGAACAAGAGGCCTGGCTGGTTACTTGAGAATTTGTGGAATGATTTGCAAAGGCAATGGCTTACCGCAGAGTTCTTAGAGAGGAGCGAAAAAGGAAAGAAAGCTCGCGCATCCGAGAAGGGAGGCTCCTTGCACACTGGAGGTGCGATCAGCCTAGGGACAATAAAAAGAAGATTGGTACGTAATTGCTTAAATTATTTTACTTTTCTAAGTATATCTATTCTGTTGATTAACTAAATTAATTTATTTTCAGGAAAAGAAGTATGGGCGTCCAATGAGTCATGATGAGCTATTCAAGGAGACACATGTTGTGAAGAAGAAAAAAGAGGGGGATCAAGATAGGTGGGTCGAGGACCGAGCCTCGACTGCATATGTAAGCTTTCAATTTTATTTAAGTATTATAATTTACTTTTATAAAAAACTTGAAATACTGATTTAATTTAAAATAATATAGGGTCGCTACTAAAGTAACGTGGAGAAATTCATCCATAGTCATCCAGCTGGTGAATCGGGTGAGCCAACCCAACCTTCGGATGAGGATGCTGAAAGAATATGGTTGGAGTCTGTTGGCGGTCCAAAATGGGGGAAGGTATACGGGCTTCCTACTAAAAACTTCCATCGCTATAAGTGTGGAATGCGAGGAATAGGGACTTACTCGCAAGGCGAGCAACTTAATAGGGAGAGCCTCTCCACTATGCGGGAGATAGTGACAAAGCTCACATCAGAGCTAGAAGCGGCCAAGGAAAGAGAAAGGCTTAGAGATGCTCAATTCCTTGGCATGCAAGCTCAGATCAGAACTCTCCTATCTAGTGGAGCTTTTCCGTTGCCCCGATCTCGTGAGTCATCTCCAGAGGGTCGACCTCCACGTGATCGTTCCTCCCGCCCCGCTCGTGATCGTTCCTCCCGTCCTCCCCGTGATCGTGCTTCCCGTCCTCCACAAGACCGTTCTCTATATCGTCTTGTAGATGAAAGTTCATCAGACGGTGATGATGATGTTGTACAAAACACCCCTTTACTTTTATATACTTTGAACTAGACAAATAGAACCAGTTTTGAACTAGTTGTAATTAGTTTTAACTTGGTTTTGGATTTTTATGTTCAATTGAACTTTAATTTGTTAGTTTTAAAGTATTTATTGAATGTTTTGGTTGTTGTTGTTGTGTTGTTGTTGTTGTTGTTGTTGTTGTGTTGTTGTTGTTGTTGTTGTTGTTGTTGTTGTTGTTGTTGTTGTTATTGTTATTGTTATTATTATTGTTGTTGTTGTTGTTGTTGTTGTATTGTTGTTGTTGTTGTGTTGTTGTATTGGTATGCTGGCAGGTAGTTTAGCTGCCAAAACAGGCATTTTATGCCAAAATTAAACCCAGAAAAACCGACTAAAGTTGGTCGGTTTTTAATAAAAAAAAATTAATTATTCCAAAATACCGACCAAAGTTGGTCGGTTAATGAACATTGAATTCCCAGAATTCAACACTACCGTCCAATTTTGGTCGGTATTTTGCTTGCATTGTTGAGATTACCGACCATAGTTGGTCGGTAATGTTTAATTTTAATTATTTTTAAAAATTATATATTTTTAATTACCGACCAAAGTTGGTTGGTTTTTTTTTAATTTTAATAATTAATAAAAAAAATATAATTTAGTTAAATCGACCAACTTTGGTCGGTAAAATTAAATTAATAAAATATATATCCGACCAAAGTTGGTCGGTAAGTAATTAAACTTGTCAGATGGTCGTTTTAATATACCGACCAAAGTTGGTCGGTAATTTCCGACCAACTTGGGTCGGTAAGCCATTCTGACCATCAAAACACCGTCCACACCGTAAAGGTCGTATTTTGGTCGGTAATTTGCCATAACCGACCAACGTTGGTCGGTATTTTTGGTCGGTTTTTAGCGAACTTCTAGTAGTGTAACTAGCTTTAGTAAGAGATTCTCACGAAACTTCTAAGCATAATAGCAATGGGATTTTGCAATTCTAAGGGAGTACGGTGTAAATCTTTTCAAGAATATCACACGGATTTTTCCCTACTCCAGGAATATTAAGGCTAATCCTTCTTTCTTTTGGCATAATCCAAGTAACGATACGTAAACGTTATGCTATTGCATAAGTGGTTCTACTCTTAGTAGTTAAGGATGTCTATGTTATTCATTTCTGTAAAGTGATATTCAAGCATGTCTAAGCATATTCCTAAATCTCTATTGAGGTATTTGATAAAGATGTTAATGTTTATAATATAGTGATACACGCATCTTCATGCATATTCATTTACCACCGTGCTACCGCCGGTCGGGCAGTTACCACCGGTTGGGCAGTTATGTATTAATATTTATCGCCGGTTGGGCAGACATGCATATACATTTACCAGCGAGCTACGACCGGTCGGGCAGTCATGCATTTACTAGAGAGCTACGGCCGGTTGGGTAGTTATACATTTACCACTGAGCTACGGCAGGTCGGGCAGTCATGCATTTACCACCAAGCTACGGCCGGTCGGGCAGTCATGCATTTACCACCGAGCTACGGCCGGTTGGGCAGTTATATATTTACCAACGAGCTACGGCCAGTCAGAAAAGCATGCATTTACCACCGTGCTACATCCGGTTAGGTAGTTATACATTTACCACTGAGCTATGGCCGGTCGGGCAGTTATGCATTTACCATCAAGCTACGGCCGGTTGGGCAGTTATACATTTACTACCGAGCTACGGCAAGTCGGACAGTCATGCATTTACCACCGCGCTATGGCCGGTCGGGCAGTTACCACTGATCAGTTGGACAATCATGCATCATATGAAATGGATAATAGAAATAGTCTCAAAGAGAAGCACTATGTGTGTAAGTATAATAAGTATGCATATACGGTGGAACTTTAGAGATTCAGGTTGATTCTTATATGTCTTTTAATTAATGTTGACTTATTATTATATTTTAGTTCTGCCTTACATATTTAGTACATTATTCATACTGACGTCCTTTTGTTGGGGACGCTGCATTCATGCCTGCAGGTATAGATAATCAGTTTGACGAGCCCTCATAGTAGACGCGATTGGCATTCAGCAAAGGATCAGTAAGACTCTACCTCATTCGGGGTGTAGCCGAGTCTATGAGTCATCATGTCAGAGTTTTGCTAAAGACTTATGGGTAGGCCGGTACCCTGTCCTGTTTGATGTCTAATACTCTTAGAGGCTTTGTAGATAGAGGTTCATTTTGTACAGTATGTCAGAGGCCTTGACAACCCATATGCATTTATGTTTTAAGAAAGATGGTTCATTGATACAGTATTTTCCCACTTATAGTTATGCATTACAAGTTGTGGCCATGTTCGCTCATGATAGTTACAAAAAAATGAGTTATAGAGTGGTTCGCTCGGGCCAGTACAGCTCCGGGTGCCAGCCACGCCTCCCTAGGTTTGGGGCGTGACAAAGTGGTATCAGAGCGAGTCATGTCCTAGGGAGTCTACAAAGCCGTGCCTAGTAGAGTCTCACTTATGGATGTGTTGCGCGCCATATTTATAAATGAGAGGCTATAGGGCATTTAGGGAATGTTACCCTTCTTTTGTTTCTAGATCGTTCCATAGAGCTAAGTGGTAAGAAGTCAGTTTAAAGTTTCCACCGAATTTTGTACGCACTAGAGGTGCTATCACAATAGAGCTTTAAGGCGTAGATGTAATTTCTGCTTATGTGGAAGGGAAGTTATGGAAGAAACAGAAGATACGATGCAAGATTGAAATGTAAGTAAGATAAAGGTGAAGAAGATACGAGATACTCAAGTACGAAAGGTTGTGAATAGTCCAGAGCTCAGATAGAGGTTGGGTTTTTAGTTTAGTATACAGAGGAGACCCTAGCGAAAGTTTTGAAAATATCAAAGAGTTAACATTCGAGGACAAATGTTTCTAACGGGGGGAAGGATGTTACATTTTGTACCTTAGGATTAGGATGTGCCATAGTAAATCCACATGAGTTCGAAGGGATTATGTCTATTAGGAGGTTATAGAGGGTTTAAGACACTATTATTATGAGACCCTGTAAATTTACAACCTTGATACCGTTAAATATTATGTTAGTGTGGTATTTTCTTTTAAGTGAAGTATTTTAGTAAAAGTTTTATAAGTACAATTTTGGATAGTTACCATTATTACTATTTTCGGATGTGATATATTATACACATAATATGAGAAAGTTTATGAGATTTTCTTTATTGTAAATATAGAAATTATTTTCTCACAAGAAAAGAAGGTTATCTTTCTACTATTTTAAGAATTAAGCGTACGGGAATTTTTACTCTTTATATGAGATTAGGAAAATTATAAGTTGAGAAAATATATGTATTTTTACATGGATGTTTTAATGAATTAATAATGTATGTATTGATTTTTTATGGTACCATAATTTATTAATATTATAATATTTTAATAGTAGTATTTTAAGTAATTTGAGATAATTCTTAATTATACGGGTAATTGGTTAATTATTGATTAATGGGTGATTAATTAGAATATTGGATAAGCCTAAAAGGCCTTAACGTGGCAGCATGTGTGGACATTTAATTAAGCCTAAGGTGACTAGCTATGTTGTGAGGCTAGGTGGCATCCCTAGAGGAAATCTTGGCTAAAGCCTTAAAATACTCAAATTCACAAAGATTTGGAGAAGGCAACGTGAGTGCTTCAAGCAAAAGCCATGAAAGACTTTACAAAAGGTATGTTGAAGGCAACGTGAGTCTTCCAAGCTATTTACGTTGAAAGACTTATGCTAACAAAAGTCATGTGAGACTTTGATAAAATTCACAAAGGACAAATATATTTATCTTCATAGCAATGTAACTAGCTTCAGTAAGAGATTCTCACGAATCTTCTTAGCATAATAGTAACGGGATTTTGCAATTCTAAGGGAGTACAGTGTAAACCTTTTCAAGAATATCACACGAATTTTTTCCTACTCCAGGTATGTTAAGGCTAATCCTTCTTACTTTTGGCATGATCCAAGTAACGATACGTAAACGTAATGCTATTCCATAAGTGGTTTTACTCTTAGTAGTTAAGGATGTCTATGTTGTTCATTCCTGTAAAGTGATATTCAAGCATGTCTAAGCATATTCCTAAATTTCTATTGAGGTATTTGATAAAGATGTTAATATTTATAATATAGTGATACGCGCATCTTCATACATATTCATTTACAACCGTGCTACCGCCGGTCGGGAAGTTACCACCGGTTGGGCAGTTATGTATTATTATTTACCGTCGGTTGGGCAGACATGCATATACATTTACCACCGAGTTATGGCCGGTCGGGCAGTCATGTATTTACCGCTGAGCTACGGCCGGTTGGGCAGTTATACATTTACCCCCGAGCTACGGCCGGTCGGACAGTCATGCATTTACTACCGCGCTACGGCCGGTTGAGCAGTTACCACTGTTCAGTTGGGCAGTCATGCATCATATGAAATGGATAATAGAAATAGTCTCTAAGAGAAGCACTATGTATGCAAGTATAATAAGTATGCATAGATGGTGGCACTTCAGAGATTCAGGTTGATTCGTATATGTCTTTTATTAATGTTGACTCATTGTTATGTTTCAGTTCTACCTTACATACTTAGTACATTATTCGTACTGACGTCCTTTTATTGGGGACGCTGCATTCATGCCTGCAGGTATAGATATTCAGTTTGACGAGCCCTCATAGTAGACGAGATTGGCATTTGACGAGCCGTGATAGTAGACGAGATTGGCATTCAACAAAGGATCGGTAAGACTCCACCTCATTCAGAGTGCAGCCGAGTCTATGAGTCATCGTATTAGAGTTTTGCTAAATACTTATGGGTAGGCCGGTACCCTATCCTGTTTGATGTATAATACCCTTAGAGGCTTTGTAGACAGAGGTTTATTTTGTACAGTATGTCAGAGGCCTTGACGGCCATATGTATTCATGTTTTAAGAAAGATGGTTCATTGATACAGTGTTTGCCCACTTATAGTTATGCGATACAAGTTGTGGCCATGTTGGCTCATGATAATTACAAAAAAAAAATGAGTTACAGAGTGGTTCGCTCGAGCCAGTATGGCTCCGGGTGCGAGCCACGCCTCCCTAGGTTTGGGCGTGACACTACCCTAGTTTTTATTATATAGGGCTTATGACTCAGTTCAACCGGTTTTGGGGTATGTATTGTGACATTCTATTTTCGGAAGGTTTTTATCAATTATTCATTTGTTTTCAGTAACTTGTTATTCATATATTTAGTTAGTTTTAATTATTAGGCTTACCTAGTAATTGAGACTAGGTACCATTACGACTTCCTACGGAGAGGAAATTGGGATCGTGACAAGTTGGTATCTGAGCTCTAGGTTCATAGGTCTTACGAGTCATAAGCAGACTTAGTAGGGTTTTGCAGATTGGTACGGAGACGTCTGTACATATCTTCGAGAGGCTATAGAACTGTTAGAAAAACTTCACTTCTTTGATTCTTTATCGTGCAAATTGGTTGATTTCAAACACTAAATCTTTGGCTTTCTATTCTCTCACAGGTGGTGAGGACACGTACTGCTGGATTTTGACGATTAGACACCCATGCCCCCTACTAGAGCCGTGAGAGGTCGGGGCTGGGGCAGAGGCCGAGGAGGGACACATGGTACAGCCAGAGCACCTGCTCGAGCTGCGACAGAGGAGACACTAGTAGCTCTAGTCAGGGGACAGGCACCCAAGGTACCTATTGCCATCCCAACACTTCAGGAGACCCTCGCACAATTCCTGAGCATGCTCGGTACCTTAGCTCAGGTGGGGTTGATCCCACTTGCACCAGCCACATCTCAGGCTGGGGAAGGAGCACAGACTCCCATGGCCTGTACCCCAGAGCAACGGGTCTAGGTTGATCAGGTTTCGAAGGTTATACCGGTGCAGCCTGTTGCTCCGGTTTAGCCCGTGGTTAGGGAAGCATCATCTGAGGAGGAGCAACATAGGCTCGAGAGGTTCAAGAAGTACCATCCCCAACTTTCACTGATTTGGCTTCATGCACATGGTTTTTTTAAGGAGTGCCACAGTATCCTCTGTAATATGGGTATTGTGGAGATGAGTGGGGTTGCTTTTACTATGTTCTAGATAAAGGAAGCGGTATATCAATGGTGGCAAGCATACGAGGTGGGTAGCCCAGTCGAGGCAGCTTGACGTACATGGGTGCAGCTAAATCCCGTCACTTACTCGTGGCACGGGAGGATTTAGTAGTGGTCACACTGCAGCTAAAGCACGTCATGGCAGGGGCTGTGTGAGTCGTCCAGTTCATTCAACACTTCTAGCTTTTAGTGGTGCACCGGTTGTTCCGAGGTCTCAGGTTGCACACTTTGCTCAGCCACTTTCTAGTGCACCTTCTACACCGGGTTCCTTCAGCGGTGAGTCCAGCCGACCAGGCCCAAGGCAGTCCCAACTGCCACTCCCACCAAGAGCTTACTTTTAGTGTGGCAATACCCACCATATGGTTAGAGACTGTCCTAGATTCAAAAGGGGTGCACCTTCCCAGACTACTCAGGCTCCACGGATTCAGTCAGGTTTGTAGACTTCTCAAGCCATAATTGCTGCCCCAGTTGCCGCTCCACCTGCACAGCCAGCTAGGGGTGGGGACATGCGGGTAGAGGTCGTCTTAGAAGGAGAGGCCATGCCAGATTCTATGCTTTTTTGGGTAGGACAGAGGCAGTTGCTTCAGACTCAGTCATTATAGGTATGGTTCTGATTTTCCATAGAGATACATCAGTCTTATTTGATCCGGGATCCACTTATTCACATGTGTCATCTTACTTTGCTCCGTATATGGATATATCTCGTGATTCTTTGAGTTCTCCTATTTATGTTTCCATGCATATGGAGATTCTATTATTATGGACCATGTATATCGGTCGTGTTTATTTGTTACTGGTGGTTTTGAGACCAATTGATCTATTGTTACTTAGTATGGTAGACTTTGATGTTATCTTGGGCATGGACTGGTTGTCGCCCTATCATACTATTCTTGATTGTCACGCTAAGACTGTGATGCTGGCTATGCCAGGTTTACCACGGTTAGAGTGGAAGGGTGCATTAGATTATGTTCCTAGCAGGGTTGTATCATTTCTAAAGGATCATCATATGGTTGAGAAGGGGTGTGATGCTTATCTACGCTTTGTGAGGGATGTCAGTGCTGGTAGTCATGCCATTGAGTCAGTTCTGGTAGTTAGAGACTTTCCAGATGTATTTTTAGCAGATCTTTCGGGCATGCCGCCCGACAGGGATATTGATTTTGGTATTGACTTGTTGCCAGGAACTCATCCCATTTCTATTCCACCATATCGTATGGCCTCAGCGGAGCTGAAAGAGTTAAAGCAGCAGTTGCAAGAGTTGGTTTCTAAGGGATTCATTTGGTCTAGTGAGTTGCCGTGAGGTGCTCCGATCTTGTTTGTGAAGAAGAATGATGGTTCTATGTGCATGTGTATTGATTATCATTAGTTGAACAAGGTTCCAATAAAGAATATGTATCTATTGCCATGCATTGATGACCTATTTGATCAGCTACAGGGTGACAGAGTGTTCTCCAAGATTGATTTGCGGTCAGGTTATCATCAGCTGAAGATTCGGGATCCAGATATTCCGAAGACTACCTTCAGGAATCGGTATGGTCACTACGAGTTCCTCATGATGTCATTTGGGCTGACCAATGCCCCATCAACATTTATGCACTTAATGAATAATGTATTCCAGCCTTATCTTGGTTCATTCGTCATTATGTTTATTGATGATATCTTGGTGTACTCCTGCAGTCAGGAAAATCATGAACAACACTTGAGGATTGTGCTCCAGACCTTGAGGGATAAGAAATTATATGCAAAGTTCTCAAAGTGTGAATTTTTGCTTGAATTGGTGGCGTTTCTAGGTCATGTAGTGTCGAGTGAGGGGATCAAGGTAGATTCGAAGAAGATTGAGGCAGCGTAGAGTTGGCCCAGACCATCTTCAACTACCGAGATCTAGAGTTTCCTTGGTTTGGCCGGGTATTATCGTCATTTCATAGAGGGGTTCTCACCTAATCTTGCACCTATGACCAGATTGACCTAGAAGGGTGCTCCATTCAGATGAACTGAGGAGTATGAGGCGAGTTTTCAAAAGCTCAAGACTGGTTTGACTACAGCCCCAGTATTGGTGTTGCCTACGGTCTTGGGATCTTATACTGTGTATTATGATACATCATGTGTTGGCCTTAGCACGGTGTTGATACAAGACGGTAAGGTGATTGCCTACGTATCTCGACAGCTGAAGACCCATGAGAAGAATTATCTAATCCACGATTAGGAGTTGGCAGCCATTGTTCATGCATTGAAGATCTGGTGGCATTATTTGTACGGTGTTCCTTGTGAAGTCTTTACTGACCATTGGAGTCTACAACATCTGTTCAAACAAAGAGATCTTAACTTGTGTCAACGGAGGTGGTTAGAGTTACTTAAGGACTATGATATCACTATTCTATATCATCTCGGGAAGGTCAATGTGGTGGCCAATGCTTTGAGTCGAAAGACGGAGAGTTTGGATAGTTTAGCATATCTACTGGCGGCAGAGAGGCCATTAACATTAGAGGTTCATGCTTTAGCCAAGCAGTTTGTTAGATTGGATATTTCGGAGCCCAGTCGAGTTATTGCATGTGTGGTTTCTCAATCTTCTCTATATGACCGTATCAGAGAGCATCAGTATGACGACCCCCATTTGCTTGTCCTCAAGGACACAATTTAGCATGGCGATGCCAAGAAGGTTACTATTGGGGATGACGGTGTTTTACGGATGCAAGGCCAGTTATGTGTGCCCAATGTGGATGGTTTGCGTGAGTTGATTATCTAGGAGGCCCACAGTTCATGGTACTCCATTCATCTGGGTGCCGCTAAGATGTATCAGGACTTAAGGCAGCACTATTGGTGGAGGAGGATGAAGAAAGACATAGTGGAGTATGTAGCTCGGTGCCTAAATTGTCAGCCGATGAAGCATGAGCATCAGCGACCGAGTGGTTTGCTTTAGCGGCTTGAGATTCCTGAGCGGAAATGGGAGCATGTCACCATGGACTTCGTTGTTGGACTCCTACAGACTCAGAAAAAGTTTGTATAGGTGATTATGGACAAGTTGAGCAAGACGGCTCATTTTATTCCGGTAGTGACTACCTATTCTTCAGAGCAGTTGGCTTAGGTTTATATCCGCGATATTGTCCGACTTCATGGCATACCAATATATATCATCTCTGACTGGGGTACGCAGTTCACATCGCATTTTTGGAAGGCTGTACAACATGATCTAGGCACACGGGTTGAGTTGAGTACAACATTTCACCCTCAGATGAACGGACAAACCGAGTGCACTATTTATATATTGGAGGCTATGCTTTGCACCTGTGTTATGGATTTCGGAGGTGCTTGGGATCACTTATTGCCACGTGCGGAGTTTGCCAACAACAACAGCTACCAGTGGAGTATTCAGATGACTCCATATGAGGCTTAATATGGGAGACGGTGTCATTCTCCAGTTGGGTGGGGTTTGAGCAGGGAAAGGCTAAGTTATTAGTCACGGATTTGGTTTGAGATGCTTTGGAGATAGTCAAGTTGATCTAGGATCAGCTTCGCACAGCTCAATCTAGACAGAAGAGTTATATGGATCGGAAGGTTCACGATGTTTCATTCATGGTTGGAGAGCGAGTCTTGCTCCAGGTTTCACCCATGAAGGGTGTGATGAGGTTCGGGAAGAAGGGCAATTTGAGCCCTAGGTATATCGGACCATTTGAGATCCTTGAGAGGATTGGGGAGGTAACCTACAAGCTTACCTTGCCACCTGGTCTATCTGCGGTTCATCCGGTGTTCCATGTTTCTATGCTCCAGAAGTATTATGGTGATCTGTCTCATGTTCTAGACTTCAGCACAGTCCAATTGGACGAGGATTTGACTTATATTGAGGAGCATGTGGCTATCTTGGACCGACAGGTACGGAAGTTGAGATCGAAGGTTATTGCTTCCGTGAAGGTTCAACGGAGGGGTCATCCGGTCGAGGAGGCTACTTGGGAGATCGATCACGATATGCGGAGTCGTTATCCTCATCTATTCACCACTTCAGGTATGTCCTTATGCACGTTCAAGGACGAACGTTTGTTCTAAGAGGGGGAGAATGTAACGACCCGATCATTCATTTTGTGTAATTGCACCCCCGTTACCCCTTTTATTGCTTCACACTTGTGTGTTTATGATTTTATCACCTGCGGGGTTGGTTAGTTTCGTTTCGAGAAGCTTTCAGGTTGATTTTGTTACACCCCATATTTTCGTACGTGAAAGTACGCCATAAATAAATTAATGAAATCTCGGAAATGAGATGTTACATCCCGCATTTTCGTACGTTGAAGTTTCATCGTAAGTTAATCGATGTAAGTTCGGGAATGTGATTTATTTTGGGATTATAAGTACTACGTTATTTCAAACAAGTGATAATTTAATTCGTGAAGGTGAGAGGGTAAGCGAATCGAAGAAAATAAATTTCGTCGAAGTTTGTCATTTTGAGGTAAAATATGGCCCAAGCTAAAATACCCGGAACTAAAATACCACATGGCCGTGATAGTAAGGTGCATAAAGTGTGTTAAAAGTGAGTAGTATTTTAAGTAATTTGAGATAATTGGTTAACTATTAATTTAAATGGATAAGTGTAAGAATTATCTTGTCCACGTGGGACCATGACAACTAAAGTAATCTATGACTAATATGTATGCTACGTTGGTGTCATAATTTGGGGACAAAAAGTCTTGCTAAGCATTAAAGTATAAATGGACCTACCAACCAAGCCTTTTAAAGAATGCATTTTGAAACTAAAAGAATCATTTGGAAACTCAAGTCTTTGGATGTAAGCTTGCTAAGATAAGAACAAATGGAGCTCACCATTTTTTTAAAGACTTCTTTATCTTGGAATCTCTTTATTCTTACTTCATTAAGGAATTCACATGAGATTATCAAAGATCTCATTATCTACAAAGTAACGTATGGATTTATCAAAGAAAGAATTCATGTGAATTCTTTACAAAGAGTAGATGGAAATGTGATTTCTTCAGCAAACATATACAAAAGTATGTCCAAGACAAGCAACAAGAAGCCACAAAATTCATACAAGAGTAGACGATAGCAATGTGATTTGCTACAACAAAATTTTATACGAATTCTTCCCTACTCTGATCTTGCCGTCACGATTTTGTTGCAGTTAATATGTGTTAGAGGGATTGCTAAGAGAATCGACTCAGGTATGTTAAGGCTATCTCTTCTTTCTTTTTGGCATGATCAATACGATACAAACGAAACGAGCAAATACACAACTTTCATAAATGACTCTATTCATAGAAATACTAAGGGTGTCTATATTCTTGATTCCCCATGCGAATTATTATTATATCTTCTGTTCATGGGTCTCAAAAAATATGTATTTGATAAAGTTTATCCGAAAGGCATATTGATTTTATGACATTCCGAGAAATCCTATTAACGTATTTCATATGCATTTCATTCATTTGTACATGTACATTGACCCATAACCAAATAGCGTTATATACGCGTATATCATATGTATATGGGATATGGGAAAAAGGTTACGGCATTATATATGCACCACCATCTGATTAGCTGGTATACGTTGATGATTTACCCATAGTGGTTGAAATGATATAATGGGATACCCTCAGAGGCTTGATGATGTTATGAACACATATACCTATGCATGGTATGACATTTATATGCATATGCATGACATTATAAAAATGAAATGATTCACAGAGCTATACAGATGTACATATCGAGTCTTTTACTCCATGTTTCTCTCATGTCTATTATTTACTGGTTTTCATTCCTTACATACTCGGTACATTATTTGTACTGACGTCCCTTTTGCCTGGGGACGCTGCGTTTTATGCCCACAGGTATCGATAGACAGGTCGAGAGTCCTCCAAGTAGGCGATCAACTCAGCGAAAGATGTCGGTACACTCCATTTGCTCCGCAGTTGCTTGTTTGATCAATATGATTTAGATGTATATTGTTTGGTATGGCGGGACTTTGTCCCGACCTTTATGACAATTATATATTCTTAGAGGCTTGTAGATAGATGTCATGCATATGAAAGATCGTACGGCCTTGTCGGCCTATGTTTTGAGTTTATTAATGATCATGTTGGCCTATTAGGCCCGTATGTCACGTGTATATGATGATGTAATAAGAAAGATACGTTACATTAGTACTCGGTTGAGTAAGGTATCGGGTGCCCGTCGCGACCCGTCGGTTTGGGTCGTGACAGATTTGGACCCTTGATTCTTGTCTTAAAAGTCTAAATTTGATAATGTTAACTAAACTTTGACTTTTGTGAAAATGATCCTGGCATTGTATTTTATGGCTCTGATAGCTTCGTGTCATGATTTCGGACTTGGGCGTATGCCCAGAATTAATTTTGGAAGCGTATGTCGATTTGTGTTGATTTGCCGAATTTGGCAATTTAATGTTGAAATGTTTGACCGTAGGTTGACTTTTAGCTATCGAGGCCGGAATTTGATTTTAGGACTTGGAATAGGTCCGTTATGGTATTTAGAACTTGTGTGCAAAATTTGGAGCCATTTGGAGGTGATGTGATATGATTCAGATGCTTAGTTGTAATTCTAGAAGTTCTTGAAAATTTCCTTGAATTTCATGTATTTTAGAGTTCAATTCGTAGTTTAAGATGTTATTTTTGTGTTTTGATCACGTGAGAAAGTTCGTATGATGTATTTAGACTTGTGTGGATGTTTGGTTTGGAGCCCCGAGGGCTCGGGTGAGTTTCGGACGCTTAGCAGAGTGTTGTTAGAGTTTAAGTTTGCTATTCTTTTTTTTTTGCACAGGTGCCTCAGATCTCGCATTTGCAAGTTTTTGGATCGCAATTGCGATGTTAGGACAAGTTTGTTGGGTTTGCATTTGCGATAGGTACCTGGGGAAGAGCTGGTTCGCATTTGTGATCTTCATGGTCGCATTTGCGGAGGTCCAAGGTTCGCAATTACAAACTTTTCATCGTAATTACGATGACAACAGAAATGGAAGGTCTTTGCTTTTGCGAGGAATTCTTTGCATTTGCGGGGTTCGCACATTTGTAACATCTGCGACTGGACAAAAAGCTGAAGGACGAGATTTTTGAACTCATTCTCTCATTCTTGAACTTTAGACTCAGTAGGAGGCGATTTGGAGAGGGGATTTTCACCTACAAACCTTGGATAAGTGATTCTAATATATTTCTAATCATATTCCATCAACATATCATAGATTTTAACATCAAAATCATGTGAATCAAAGTGAAAATTTGTGAAACATTATCAAATTTTTGAAAAATAAGAAATTGCATTTTGAGAGTGGATTTGGATTCAGATTTTGAAACAAATCACATATATGAACTCGTGGGATCACGTGTAGACGAAATCTACCATTGGACCCAGGTTTTGACTTGGCGGATCTCGAGTTGACTTTTGTTGACTTTTTGAGAAAATTATAAAGATCTTAGCTTTATCTATTGCAATTGAATTCCCTAGCATTGTTTGATGATATTGAGTTGATTTTGGTTAGATTTGAGCCTTGTGGGGGCGGATTTTAAGGTAAAATCTATTTCTGAGTGTTGAATTGGCCTGGTTGAGGTAAGTGTCTTGCCTAACTTCGTGTGGGAGAACTACCCCTTAGGATTGGTATTGTTTGATTCAATTGTGCTAAGTGAAATCCGTGTATGCAAGTTGACGAGTGGGTACACTTGTTTACGTGGTATTTGACCATTTTAGGCTACTTAGACTATTTCTATGCTTTAATTGAAAGGCCATACCATGTTCTAAATTCTCATAGTCAATTTATCCTTAATTGTGTTAGAATATCCTTACATGCCTTAATTGACTTGTTTAGTACTTGTTCTACATCTTACTTGCTAAATTGCTCCCATGCTTTAGTTGAATTTGTTGCCTCTTTTAATTGTTACATGATATCTCTTCATTGATAATTATTATTATTTGAAGTTTTTGTTCCTATTATCTCTTTCCTTATTGATTTCTTTACTTGAAGTAATTGTTCATGTTATCCCCTAACTTGTTGATTTCCATTATTTGAGACTCGTTGCTAAATATTATCTCTTTCATTGTGAGTTTGTCTCATCTAATATCATGGTTATACATTATTTCTCTCATTGTTGAGTTATTTGGGTTGAAGTTGTGAAAGTCATTAATACGTTGAGGCGATGTTGGTTGTTGTTGAAATATCTATATTATTGAGCATTTTTCATTAATTATTGTTATTGATATTCTTGTATACGTTGTGGTGGAGCCATGGGCTGTTGTGGTGGAAACATTGATATTGTTGTTGTTGGCATATTGTGATATATGGACACTTGTGGTGCGAATTATTATTGTGATATGATATTGACGCGCATGTAGCGGTATAAGGCTTGGGGTTGATGTGCATGCAGTGGTATAAGGTGGGACTTATATGCGTGTTGCTGGTAGGGGAACTATGTGAAGCCACACAGAGTCATATTGTGGGTTAAAGTGCATGTAGCTATTTCGGAAAAACTGTTTTCAAAACCTATTTCAAGTGTAAGGCTCACGCGGTGGTATAAGGAAAGATTGTGATTGAAATGAAGAAATGTGAATATGAGGCGGTACCTCAAATGTGATTCTTGATTAGATGAGGCGGTACCTCGGTTTTGATATCATTATACATGAGGTTGTACCTCGTTGTGATTCTTGCTGTTTATTTCATATTGCAAAGTGTTTTTGGTGGGAATATATCTTGTCGTTTCATTCTTTATTGTTCTAGTAGTTGTTGTCCGTACTTGATCATTGTAGCCCTTTAGTTGATTCTTTTATGCTATTTCTATTGTTGATTTTCGGTACTAGATCTTGCTATCATCTTGTTCCGTATCAGTTGCCTCTTCACTTTCCATTACATATCCGTATTACCTTGTTATACTGTTTATTTATATCCCAATAAGTGTCTTGACCTGGCCTCGTCACTACTCTACTGTGGTTAGGCTTGATACTTACTGGGTACCATTGTGGTATACTCATACTACGCTTCTGCCCATTGTTTTGTGCAGATCCATATATGTCTGCCCATGTTGGATACTAGAGTTGATAAAGTTACTGCTTGGGGGACTTCAAGGTATACCTGTTCCAGATCCGCAGGCCTCGGAGTCACCTTCCATTTTTATTCTATTTACCATTGTAGTTCTTTCAGACAGTGATGTAGTAGCTATCCTAGTATTTACTCTATAGAGCTTATGACTCAGTTCCACAGGTTTTGGGGTGTGTATTGTGAGATTCTATTTTCGGAAGGTTTTTATCAATTATTCAGTTGTTTTCATTAACTTGTTATTTATATCTATTTGGTTATTATTAATTATTAGGCTTACCTAGTCGTAGAGACTAGGTGCCATCACCACATCTTATGGAGGGGAAATTGGGGTCGCGACACCCTCAACCTCCTTCTTGAGCATTTTGTTCTTGACCCTCGGTACCCGGTTGAACCTCACTGCCTCTTTGGCTATAGCAGGGACTTCCCAAACTCTTTTTATGGTCCTAGAGGTGAGCAAGTTGAGATGTGCACAGAAAGAAGATAGGTTAATAAGAATAACGAAACTATAAAATGACAAAAGAAGGTCAGAGGAACTTATCATGATAGTCTCGTAAGCAATTTGGGTAACCAGCTCCTCTGAGTTTATTTTACCCATGTTCTCATAATCATCGGGACTCACCAACTTGTGAAGATGCGATGTGCCTATGGTCTTTGGAAAGGTTGACCTCAGCAGGCACAGAGAAATTGACAACCTGTTGTCTACGGGTACCGAAAACAGAAGCATCAGAACCCTCCAAAAATGAGGCGGTCTCCTCCATAGTGCCTCCCAACTGGGCCTCCAGTTGGATCTCCTATTGTGTAGAAGGGTTTTCTTGGAAAGGTATAGCCTCAGAGTTCCAGGAAAATTCTATAGCTTTTCCCCAAGACTATACATATATGCAACTAACAGCTCCTCATCCGGAACTAAGTTTGTTGCTTCTTCCCTGGAAAAAGCGGCGAGTCGAGGATACTCCTCCTCGGAGTCGACTAAAACAAGGTCGGGGCACGCAGGCTCCTCAGTGGTGCCACTATGAACAGCCTAGGGAGAATCTCGGGGATTGCTCCCTTTGACCCCAGGACCTGCAACTCTCTTCCTAGAGTTCCTCTTCCTCTTGGTAGTCCAAGAATGAGGTGATGCTACGTAAGCATCAGCGACACTCTCCTGCGGTGCTTTGACGAGCAATTATTTGATTCTTCGAGAAGCATCTGTAACCGAAAATGGAGTGCCACCATGAGACTGAACTCAAGACTAGGGTTATCATATCAAGAACCACACATACAAAGACCTATCCACATTTAAAAAAATAAAAGGGCGGTATAATAAGATGAAGAGTACTCAAAACGAATAAAATGTTACCATGATAGTTCGCTCAAAGACCCCCCCCCCCAAGTTCAGTTGTAATGTCCTTCCAAGTTCTCAAGCGGTTACTGCAAACTTGTAAAATCTTAGCCACCCCTTCTTCAATATCAGGTGTCCCACGAGATCTACCGCAACAACTGTAAGCCACAAGGGTTAGGACAATCATTAAAATAAACAAAGGGGGAATAACAAAAGTACTTACAATTAAGATTCCACTTCTCGGGAACTAGATTTTCTCGTTTAAAAAGATAAACCTGGTCTGCACTACCAAGCATCTCTTGAACCATCTCCGATCATAGTCATTGCGTAATCAAATATCATGGCCATTTAACCCTTATTACACGTATTGATGACACCAGCCTTCAGTGCCAACTGACGAAGGCATAAAACCAACCTCCATACTTAGGGAATGAATCGAGCCAGGCACACTTTGTACCGAACATAGAGCTCAGTAATAACTTTATCCACCGGGAGTTTAAATCCCATGGTGAATGGGTATGTATAGATAAAGGAGTGTCCAAATGGTTGGTGATCCTCTCACCTTCCTGTGTAATTACAAGGACAAGATCTTCTTTATCAGTCCACTCATAGTCCTCCTGAACTCGTCAAAGGATATCATGGGTGATGAGAGAAGGATATATGAACATAGAGGAATTTTGATCCCCCGTCTGTTTCTCAGTCTTTTTCCCGACATTAAAGTCGTCATATTTTTTTAGTTCCTTCAGCACAATGTTTGACACCATCCGCTCTATATGGATTCTAGGTCTACCTTTTTGGTGGTCCTTCTCTTTGTCATCAGATGAGACACAGTATAAACCAACATCATCTTAACGACAGCAACAAAGGGATATTCTTTGTGGCACCAGAAGTAAAAATGGAGGAGGGTCGCTCATCTGAGGAGTTATGGCTTTGGGAATCTGTTGTTCAGAGTTGGGATGTTTTGTGGGAAGAATTAGAGAAGTTTTTGAAGCGGAGAATGCAAAATCTTTTGTTTTTTTCTAGAAAAAGAGTTTAAGGAAGCAAGGGTAGAAACAAAACATGGACTACTCCTTCTATAAGGAGAAGTTATTATTACGTCAATAATCGCTGAAGGCGTTGTTTATAATCGGGTCCGCCCATATGTTGCATGCATTAAAGGGACGCGATGTTTGGCATTACGGATCCTAAGTTAGAGTGTCAGAAAATAGTTGACTTTTCCGCCAAAGAAAATCCCACTTTCAAGATACTTATTAGAAGTTTCCAAAAGGCAAACAACCATGTAACATGTGGGTCAAACATGTCAAACGATGTTGCATATACGAGTCCAAGAATTTCAAGACAATCAAGTATTATTCTCTTTTTCCAAGATGATGTTCTCGGAATTGGATGCAAGCCCCTCCAAGAAAAAATATCTGGAATAGATAAGGATACTATCGACTATCCAAAATGTTCAAATAAATTTGCAAACATCTACACGGAATATTTCTAAAAGGCATAAGTGAAAATACGGTAAAAGTTGCTTTTCATTAATCATAAGTCCCAACTGATTAACAAAAAGAGCGTATACAAGATGTCTGCAATTATCCAAGAAAAAAATAAAATTAAAGGCAGACTTCTAAAACACTGGACACTGCACTTGTACTGTCACTTCATTGACCCATAATCGGGAAGGAAGAAGGCTGTAAATCCTGAGAGACTGGCTAAAGGACGGTAGAGTAGAAAAAGACTGATCTAATTGAGGGATCTAAGGGCCAGGGTGCGAATTAATATGCTCCTTTTTTATATCCTCTTTCAGAAGGTTCAAAAATGCCTCCTCTTCCGGGGACTCTTTTCGGGAGAAGATGAATCCATAGTCTGTCTGTCATCTCTACTGCCTTCCTTACCTTCTAGATTTCTTTCTCCAAGTTAGGAATCCCTGTATGGACACACTCAAGCTTTGACAATCTAGACTCGACAAAGACATTGGTTTAGGGAAAATTTAGACTACACCCTCGATCTTTCGAGGTCCCGGATCGCCTTGTCCCTATCACTCTGCAACCTACCTTTCTTAGCCTGGAAGGATTTAGTATACTCCTTTTAAGATTCGAGAGCCAGCTCGAGGAATCTCCCATGCACTTTGTCCCGAGCAAGCTCATCCATAAGCTTTGCATATTCATTACCCAACTGACTTAAATGCACCTCATTCTAGAAAGCAATGTCTCAAGGTGATCTATCCTCTCAATGTGCGAAGCATTTTGCTTCTCCATATCCTTTTTCACCTCTTCTAGCTCTTCGTTAGCCACTTGGCCAAAAGCTTGTAAGTCTGTTTCTCCATGTACGTATCCTAGACTCCCAAACCTTGAAGCTTTCCTTCAGTTCTGCCATCATTTCCTCATTAAGTATGAACTTCCTTCAAATCTGGATCGAAACCAAACCTGCAGCAAAAACACAACACAATTTCATTTACAGAACCATGAAAAAGTCATAGCAAAGGAGGAGTGAAAAAAACGCAAGACATACCTGAAGGGGAAAACCAACTCTTTCAACCATATGGCATCCTCACCTAAATGGTCCAGAAGATTCACTCCTTCCGGCACCTCAATCTTCACTCAACGTATATCAGCGCCTACTGAGGGGCCGACTAAGAGAAAGTGCAGAATTGCGTACTTTGATAAAAAAGTGAAGTCGGGCTAGTAAATCTCGGGGACGAAGGATCCGACTGGATTATCCCCCACAACACCTTTACCCCTATTCAGAGTGAAAGCTTTACCTCTTGTTGGCTCCATACATCGGTACTCCATCTCCTCATCCTCAATCTCTATGGGTTTGCTATCCTAGGGATGCACGATCTAAAGGTTAACTCAGGTACTTACCCAAGCACCCTCAGACCCTATGCGAAAGCTAGGCTTTGTTCTCTTCTTTGGAAGGCTCATAGAACCACTCACCAAAGTAGGTTTTGATGATCTTTCCTTCCTCTTCATGGCGGAAAATTGTTGGGTCCTGTCTTGAGAGGAATAGATGAATATGGGGGATTTATGAACACTTGGGAAAGGGTCTTCCTCGAAGCTATTTCCACAAAAAGAAAAAGAGTCATAAAGACGTGAAATATTAAGGCGAAGGGTTGATAGACGAAAAAGGTTATCGTGGTTCTTAGCTCTCAATATAGAGATCTGCGAGATGTACTACCAATACCACTGTGTTATCGTGGAGGATGATAGAATCTTCTCAACTCATTCCCCAATACCAAAAACTTTCCACTAGAATTGCTGTAATCTAAAAGCCACAAATTAGAAAATAGGTGATAAATATTGACCCGCGATAAATGTGATATATTTAAAATTGTCGTTCCACCTCTCCAAGAAAGGGACAATCCTCGAAAGAGATCAGTTCACGGGTAGAGGTAGTGACAAGTTTGTCATAATAACCTTTTTCTCAATCATCCTTTGTATTCACAACCACTCACATACTGTGGTTAATGGCAATAACAATGCTACCCCTGAATAGCCTCGGCACGTAGAGGTGGAGGAGAACATAAAGAAAAAAATTAACACCAACCAAATTAGCCAAAACACGGAGACACTCTACTAGCCTTCAAACACTCGGACAAACTTGGCCCAGACAAATGTTGAAGTACCTATAAAAATTGAGAATTATGGGGTCGAGTGATGGTTTGGACCCAAGGGTGAATGGTAAGTAGATACGAAGGAAATATCAGTCCCATTACTGGTAATCCTTTCACATTCTAAGAGCGCTTGAACATCGTTATGATATCCCCAATGACATTCCCTCCGAATAAGAGGGGTGTGATTTTCACGAACCAAAGAGTCGACGTTGTTCACATGAGTATCCACATATTACACTACCACCCTACTCCATGACTTCTCGTCCGCTTCAAAATCTAATTTCTTCGGAGAATTCTAACGACTAAGGTCTCAATATCATGCTTCCTTTTCCTGCTTTTATGTGGTTTCTGAGTTTTATTTCCTTTCTCACAGGAAGTACAATAAACTTCTTCTAGAGGTGCAACAAAAGGAACTCTTTCTAGGGGGTGAGATGGAAGGATATTTCTCTAGAGGATCAACAATATCATTCATCTGGTTTGGTAGGGGAAGATGTGCAACTGCTGAAAAGTTATTTCAGAATTCATGGTAATGGCGAAAGGAGAAACAAGAAAAGCAGAGAGATATTTTGCAAGGGTCAAGAAAGTTGTAGAAGGAATTGACAAAGTGATTAGCAAATGAAGGGGGTTCCTGTACCTATATATATATATATATATATATATATATATATATATATAAGGGATACCTATTTTTTATAACCTTCAAAATCAAAAAAAACTTTGATCATAAAAATATTTATCATGATCTTGGGGATTGTGATCAACCACAGGCTAATTAGGAATCACCACGTGTCCTGAGCAATAAATATTCACTACACACGCCATCTCAGTCTCAGGTTCTTGTTGATGGATTATTATAATGTCACGACCCCAAATTCCCTCCGTAGGAGGTCGTGATGGCACCTAGTCTCTAAGACTAGGTAACCCTATCAATGCGGAATAATCATAAATATCTGAAATAAATAAAATACAATTCAAATAATTACAACTCCCAAAACTAGGTAGAAATAAGTCACAAGCTTCTAAAAATTTATTCTCAATGTCTCTATGTATCAAGGTCTAAAGAAAAATAAGGAATCAACATAAAAATGATAGAAGGGGACTCCAGAGTCTGCGGACGCTGGGATATACCTCGAAGTCTCCGTGCGTAGGTAACTCACTGACGTCTAGACTAGTAAGATGTACCTGGATCTACACAAAAAGATGTGTAGAAATATAGTATGAGTACACCACAGCGGTACCCAGTAAGTGCCAAGCCTAACCTCGATAGAGTAGTGACGAGATCAGGTCAGGCCCTACTGGAGAATAGATAATGACATGAAAAAATATTTAAATAATTTAATAAGATAAAATGACTATAGAAATGAATCAAATAGTATGTCACATTTAATGACACCAAATAATTGCAAATCATATCTCGTGGAATCAAAGCAGAATTCCTTTCAACTTTATGAAAATCACAACAATTAATCGAAGGAAACTATGGCCATAAATCAATATCAACAAGGGCACTACCGAGGTACCGCCTCGTAGTCCCAAATCATAAATAAATTCACAATATCTCATTTCCTTATCTCACCGCAGGAGGCTTCACAATATATTTTAAAGAGAACATTTTTTCCGAAATAGCATCCCGCGTTTTAGCCATTCTTATCACACCGCATGACTTCTAGTAGTTCCCCCTACTAGCCACGCGTATCAAGCCACTCTTATCTCACCACATGCATTTCAATACCCAGATCTTATACCACCGCATGCGTATCAATATCACAATATATCACAATTTGCACCTCAAGTGCCCAAATATTTTAATTTGCCAAAATAAATTAATGATATTTTTCCACAATAAAGAGCTCACTGCTCATGCCAACATAAATCATCAATAATATTTTTACACAATAAAGAGCTCACGGCTCCATCACAATAAGTACAAAAATCTTACAAAAATATTCAGGAATAAATAATTTAGCAAAATAATATTTTAAAATTTTTAATACGTTGCTTCAATACCAAATTTAAAATATCAAATACTTCATATTAATAATATTTAATTTAAAGAAAATTAATTTCAAATAATGCACAGAATAAAAGAAACCAAGTTTCAACCAAACAGGTAAAACAATTAGCAGGAAAATGTCAAGCAAATTTAAAGTATACAAATCAAATCAACGATGGAGAATATAACAAGATTTAATAATTTAATTAAACACATAATCCTTCATATTTAGTCCGTGTACACACTCGTCACCTTGTATACATGACTTTTATCACATTACAATTAATACCAATCCTAGGAAAAATATCCCCCACGCAAGGTTAGACAAGTCACTTACTTCGACTTGCTCCAATTTAACCAAGTAGTATGCTTTTTCCTTGATTTTTCAATTTTAGTCGACTCGTATATAGTCATAATTAATTTGATATAGTCAACAAAAATTATAGAATTAATTCTATAAGAAAATACTACATTTTCAATAAAAATCCGAAATTAACTCAAAAATGGCCAGTGGGGCCCATGTCTCGGAATCCGGCGAAAGTTACGAAATATGAACGCCCATTCAACCACGAGTCTAACCATACCAAAATAACTAAATTCCTATAACGATTCGACCCTCAAATCCTCAAATCTATCCAAGAGGGTTTTTAAATTTTTCCAACTTAAATCACCAATTAAATATTTAAAGACTGTGATAGATTCGGGTAATCTAACCAAGATTGAGTTAAGAACACTTACCCTAATGTTTTTCCTTGAAAATATATCAAACATCACCTCTGCTCAAGCTCCAAGTTGTTAAAAATGGCGAATGGGACGAAGCCCCCCCTGTTTTTATAACTTACAGATCTGTCCAGGGTGACCTCGATCATGGGGTCCGATCCTAGACCTCGATCATAGGAGTCCGGTCATGGGGAGTCCGATTAATCTGAGTCCGATCATGGGCCTCGTTCATGGCCTTCGATCATGGCCCTCGACCTTGGGGCTCGATCACAGCCATCGATCATGGCTTCGATCTTTATGGCCTTCGATCTTGCCTTCGATCATGGCCCTCGAGCCTTGTCTTCGATCATAGATCTCAAGCCTGCCTTTGATCATGGATCTCGAGCCTACCTTCGATCCTCGGCTCGATTTATGGGCTTGATTTTTGGGCTCAATTGCATAGCAGAAGAAAATTTGCAGCAGCTTTTGCAACAACTATTTAAGTCCCATTTTTGATCCGTTAACCATCTGAAACTCACCTGAGGCCCTCGGGACCTAAACCAAATATACCAACAAGTCATAAAATATCATACAAACTTATTTGAAATCTCAAATCACATAAAACGATGCTAGAACCACGAATTATGCTCCAATTCAAGCTTAATGAAACTTAAAATTTCCAACTTCTACATTCGATGTCGAAACCTATCAAATCAAGTCTGATTGACCTCAAATTTTGCACACAAGTCATAAATAACATAACGGAGCTGTAAAAATTTTCAGAACTGAATTCCGACCCCGATATCAAAAAAGTCAACTCCCCGGTCAAACTTCCAAACTTTAAATTCCTATTTTAGCCGTTTCAAGCCTGATTTCACTACGGACTTCCAAATAAAATTCTGATCACGCTCCTAAGTTCAAAATCACCATATGGAGCAGTTAGAATCATCAAAATTCTATTCTGGGGTCGTTTCACATAATTCTACATCCGGTCACTATTTAAACTTAAACTTTTAATTTTTCATCAAAATTCTATATCTCGGGCTAGGGACCTCGAAATTTGATTTCGGGCATACGCCCAAATCCCAATTCACGATACGGACCTACGAAAATGTCAAAATACTGATCCGAGTCCGTTTGTTCAAAATATTGACCAAAGTCAACTCAGTTGAGTTTTAAAGCTCTAATTTATATTTTAATCCATTTTGCACATAAATATTTTCCAGAAAATTTTACGGACTACGCACGCAAGTTGAGGAATGAGAAATAGTGCTTTTCGAGGTCTTAGAATATAAAATTAATGATTAAATTTAAAGATGACATTTTGGGTCATCACATTCTCCACCTCTAAAACAAACGTTCGTCCTCGAACGGAGTTAGAAAAAGTTCTTGAGCTGGTGAATAAGTGTAGATAACGGCTGCGCATATCATGCTCGGTCTCCCAAGTCTCCTCCTTGACCGGATGACCCCTCCACTAAACCTTCATGGAAGCAATGTTCTTTGACCTCAACTTTCGAACCTGCCTATCTAAAATAGCCACTGGTTCCTCAACATAAGATAGATCCTTATCCAACAGAACCCAACTGAAGTCTAACACATGAGACGGATCGCCGTGATATTTCCGAAGCATAGAAACATGGAATACCGGATGAACTGCAGAGAGACTAGGTGGTAGCGCAAGTCTGTAAGCCACCTCTGCAACTCTTTCAAGAATCTCAAAAGGCCCAATATACCTAGGGCTCAACTTGCCCTTCTTCTCGAACCTCATCACACCCTTCATAGGCAAAACCCGGAGAAATACCCGCTTACCAACCATGAATGCAACATCACGAACCTTTTGATCCGCATAACTCTTCTGTTTGGATTGGGATGTACGAAGTCGATCCTGAATCAACTTAACCTTTTACAATGCGTCCTGAACCAAGTTTGTACCCAATAGCCTAGCCTCGCCCGGTTCGAACCAACCCACTGGAGACTGGCACCGCCTACCATACAAGGCCTCATACGGAGCCATCTGAATGCTCGACTGGTAACTGTTGTTGTAAGCAAACTCACAAGTGGTAAGAACTGGTCCCAAGCACCCCCAAAATCTAATACACAAGCACGAAGCATATCCTCCAGTATCTGAATAGTACGTTCGGACTGCCCGTCCGTCTGAGGGTAAAATGTTGTACTCAACTCCACACGAGTACCCAACTCTCTCTATATAGCCCTCCAAAACCGTGAGGTAAACTGTGTACCCCGGTCAGAGATGATAGATATCGGTACACCGTGGAGTCTGATAATCTCGCGAATAAATACATGAGCCAGTTGCTCTGAAGAGTAAGTAGTAATCACAGGAATGAAATGAGCTGACTTGGTCAATCTATCCACAGTCACCAAAACTGCATCGAACTTCCTCTGAGTTCGTGGGAGCCCAACAATGAAATCCATAGTGATCCGCTCCCATTTTCATTCTGGAATCTCTAACTTCTGAAGCAATCCACCCGGTCGTTGATGCTGATATTTTACCTGTTGACAATTTAGACACTGAGCTACATACCCCACTATGTCTTTCTTCATCTGCCTCCACCAATAGTGTTGTCTCAAGTCCTGATACATTTTTTGCAGCACCCGGATGAATGGAGTACCGCGAACTGTGAGCTTCCTGGAGAATCAACTCACGCAAACCATCCACATTAGGCACACATAGCCTGCCCTGCATCCGTAATACATTGTCATCTCCAATAGTGACTTCCTTGGCATCACCGTGCTGAACTGTATCCTTAAGGACAAGCAGATGGGGGTCATCATACTGACGTTCCTTGATACGATCATAAAGAGAAGACTGAGAAACGACGCAAGCCAAAACTCGACTCGGCTCGAAAACATCCAGTCTAACAAACTGGTTGGCCAAGGCCTGAACATCCAAGGCTAAAGGCCTCTCTGCTACCGGTAAATATGCTAAGCTGCCCAAACTCTCCGCCTTACGACTCAAGGCATCGGCCACCACATTGGCCTTCCCATGATGATAGAGAATGGTGATATCATAATCCTTAAGAAACTCCAACCATCTCTACTACCACAAATTAAGATCCTTCTATTTAAATAGATGTCGTAAACTCTGGTGATTGGTGTAGATCTCACAATGGACACCGTATAAATAATGCCGCCAAATCTTTAAGGCATGAAAAATAGCTGATAACTCAAGGTCATGTACAGTATAATTCTTCTCATGCACATTTAACTATCTAGACACGTAGGCAATCACCCTACCGTCTTGCATCAACACTGCACCGAGACCAATACGCGACGCGTCACAATACACAGTATAAGATCATGTACCTGTAGGTAATACCAATACTGGGGCTGTAGTCAAAGTTGTCTTGAGCTTTTGGAAGCTCTCCTCATATTCCTCGGTCCACCTGAACGGAGCACCCTTCTAGGTCAATTTGGTCATAGATGCAGCAATAGAAGAGAAACCCTTTACAAATAGACGATAATACCCAGCCAAACCAAGAAAACTCTGAATTTCCGTAACTGAGGATGGTCTGGACCAACTCTGCACTACTTCAATCTTCTTTGGATCTACCTTGATCCCCTGGCACGAAACTATATGACCCAAAAATCCTACTGAATCAAGCCAGAATTCACACTTTGAAAATTTTGCATATAACTTCCTTTCTCTCAAAATCTGAAGCGCAGTCCTCAGGTGTTGTTCATGACCTTCCTGACTCCGGGAATACACCAGAATGTCATCAGTAAACACAATGATGAAGGAATCAAGATAGGGCTGAAATACACTATTTATTAAGTGCATAAATGTTGCTGGGGCGTTTGTCAGCACAAACAACATCACAAGGAACTCGTAATGACCGTACCGAGTCTTGAAAGCAGTCTTCGGGATATCTGGCTCCCGAATCTTCAATTGATAATAGCATGAACGTAAGTCGATCTTAGAGAATACTCTGGACCCTGAAGCTGATCAAATAGGTCATTAATACGTGGCAATGGATACATGTTCTTCACGGTAACCTTGTTCAGCTAGCGCTAATCAATACACATCCGCATAGAACCATCCTTCTTCTTTACAAATAAGACAGGAGCACCCCAAGGTGATACACTAGGCCGAATGAAACCCTTATCAAGCAACTCTTGCAACTGTTCTTTTAATTCTTTCAACTCTGCTGGGGCCATACGGTATGGTGGAATAGAAATGGGTTGAGTGCCTGGTAACAAATCAATGCCAAAGTCAACATCCCTGTCGGGTGGCATACCGGGAAGATCCGCTGGAAATACATCAGGAAAATCCCTTACTATAGGAACTGACTCTACAGTAGGAGTATCGATACTAACATCTCTCACATAGGCCAGATACACATCACACCCCTTCTCAACCATTCGTTGAGCTTTAAGAAATGAAACAACCCTGGTAGGAACATGATCCAAGGTACCTCTCCACTCTAGCCGCGGTAGACATGGCATAGCCAACGTCACCGTCTTGCCGTAACAATCAAGAATAGCGTGATAGGGCGACAACCAGTCCATGCCCAAAATAATATCGAAATCCACTATACTGAGCAATAATAAATTAGCTCTGGTCTCAAAACCACTGATAACAATTAAACACGACCGATACACACGGTCCACAATAATAGATTCACCTACGGGTGTAGATACATAAACAGAAAAACTCAAGGAATCACGTGATACGCCCAAATACGGGGCAAAATAAGATGACATATAAGAATAAGTGGAGCCTGGATCAAATAAGACTGGCGCATCTCTATGACAGACCGGAATAATACCTGTGATAATAGAATCAGATGCAATAACATCTGTCGTAGCAGGAAGGGCATAATATCTGGCCTGGCCTCCCCCTCTAGGGTGACCTCTACCTGCCCGCCATCCACCTCTAGCTGGATGTGTAGGTGAAGTGGCAACTGGTACAGTAATCATGGCCTGAGAAGCTTGAGGACCCTGTGGAATAGGTGGGCCTGAGAAATCCGTAGAGGTGCACCCCTCCTAAATATGGGGCAATCCCTTATGATATGATGAGTGTCACCACACTCAAAACAAGCCCTCGAAGGATGTGGCTGCTAGGACTGGCTCGGGCCTGATCGACTAGACTGTCCGCTGAAAGCACCCTGTACAGGAGGTACAGAAGACACTGGTGGTGCATAATATGGAACCTGAGGTCTGGGAGTAGTCGGAATACCACTGGAAGCTGGAAGTGCTGAATGAATAGGACGGCTCACATAACCTCTACCATGACGGGCTGCAACTGGGGCACGAGAATTATTATATGTGCCAAAATCTCGGGGTCTCTTAGCTTCCCTCTCTTCCCTCTTCCGAGTCTACATACCTTCCAATCTCATAGCAATTTACACCACCTGTTGGTATGTGATGTCCATCTCTAGCTCTCGGGCAATATTATATCTGATACTAGGGTAAAGACCCTCAATAAATCTGTGAACCCGCTCTCGAACAGTAGTAACTAAGGCTGGTGCATGCCTAGCCAAATCACTGAATCGGACCGCATACTCTGACACGGTCATAGAACCCTGGCACAACTGCTCAAACTCTACGCGCCATGCATCCCTAAGACTCTGAGGAACATACTCCCTTAAGAACATATCCGAAAATTGAGTCCAAGTGAGTGAAGATGCCTCATTGGGACTATCCAACTCATATGCCCGCCACCACTGGTAGGCTGCTCCTCTAAACTGGAATGCCGTGAAAGAAACCCCACTGGAATCCACAATAACCATAGTATGAAGGATACTGTGACATTCCTCTAGAAAACCCTGAGCATCCTCTGAAGCTAAACCGTTGAAAGTGGGAGGGTGGTACTTCTTATACCTCTCGAGCCTGAGCTGCTCCCCCTCTGAAACTGTTGTCCTAATCTCAGGCCGAACTGGGACAACTAGCTGCACTGGTATAACCTCTGGGGATGGTCAACTTGGGCCCGTGGTTTTGGAGTACGGACGGCGGGAGTCCGTGTTCCTCCCCCGGCCTGAGATGTGGCGGGAGCAAGTGGAATTAACCCTGCCTGAGCTAGAGTGCCAAACATGCTCAAACACTGGGCAAGAGTCTCATGAAGTGCAGGAGTAGTAACATGCATCTTAGGTGCCTGTTCTCCAACTGAAGCTACTGGTGGCTCTAGTGCAGCAGCTAGTGCAGGTACTCTGGCTACACCACATGGTCTTCCTCGACCTCTGGCTCAGCCTTTGCCCTGACCCCGGCCTCTTGCGGCTCCAATAGGGGGCACGGGTGTCTGATCATCGGATCCAGTTATGCGTGTCCTCACCATCTGTGAGAGAATAGAAAGACAATTGTTTAGAACTTTAAAATCAACAAAGGGCACGATAAGGAATCAAAGAAGTGAATATTTCCTAACAGTTCCATAGCCTCTCAAAGATAAGTATAGACGTTTACGTACCGATCTGCAAGACTCTACTAAACCTGCTTGTGACTCATAACACCTATAAACCTAGTGCTCTGATACCAACTTGTCATGACCACAAATTCCCTCCGTAGGAGGTCGTGATGGCACCTAATCTCTAAGACTAGGTAAGCCTATCAATGCGAAATAATCATAAATATCTGAAATAAATAAACTACAATTTAAATAATTACAACTCCTAAAATACGGTAGAAATAAGTCACAAGCTTCTAAAAAATTATTCTCAACATCTCTATGTATCAAGGTCTAAAGAAAAATAAGGAAGCAACATAAAAATGATAGAAGGGGACTCCGGAGTCTGCGGACGCTGGCAGATATACCTCGAAGTTTCCATGCGCAGGTAACTCACTAACGTCTATACTGGTAAGATGTACCTGGATCTTCACAAAATGATGTACAGAAGCGTAGTATGAGTACACCACAGCAGTACCCAGTAAGTACCAAGCCTAACCTCGGTAGAGTAGTGACGAGATCAGGTCAGGCCCTACTGGAGAATAGATAATGACATGGAAAAATGTTTAAACAATTTAATAAGATAAAATGACTATGAAAATGAATCAAATAGTATGTCACATTTAATGACACTAAATAATTGCAAATAATATCTCGTGGAATCAAAACAGAATTCCTTTCAACTTTATGAAAATCACAACAATTAATCGAAGGAAACTATGGCCATAAATCAATATCAACAAGGGCACTACCGAGATACCGTCTCGTAGTCCCAAATCATAAATAAATTCACAATATCTCATTTTCTTACCTCACCGCGGGAGCCTTCACAATTTATTTTAAAGAAAATATTTTTTCATAAATAGCATCCCGCGTTTTAGCCATCTTTATCACACCGCATGACTTGTAGTAGTTCTCCCTACTAGCCACGCGTATCAATCCACCCTTATCTCACCACATACGTTTCAATACCAGATATTATACCACCGCATGCATATCAATATCACAATAAAGAGCTCACGGCTCATGCCAACATAAATCATTAATAATATTTTTTCGCAATAAAGAGCTCACGGCTCCATCAAAATGAGTACAAAAATCTTACAAAAATATTTAGGAATAAATAATTTAGCCAATCCTAGTGGAAATTTCCTCCACACAAGGTTAGATAAGTCACTTACCTCGACTTGCTCCAATTTAACCAAGTAGTATGCTTTTTTCTCGATTTTTCGATTCCGGTAGACTCGTATCTAGTCATAATTATTTCTATATAGTCAAAAAAAATTATAGAATTAATTCTATAAGAAAATACTATATTTTTCAATAAAAATCCGAAATTAACTAAAAAATGGCCTGTGGGGCCCACGTCTCGGAATCCGGCGAAAGTTACGAAATATGAATGTCCATTCAACCACGAGTCTAACCATACCAAAATGACTAAATTCCAATAACGATTCGACCATCAAATCCTCAAATCTATCCAAGAGTGTTTTCAAATTTTTTCAACTTAAATCACCAATTAAATGTTAAAAAACAGTAATGGATTCGGGTAATCTAACCAAGATTGAGTTAAGAATACTTACCCCAATATTTTTCCTTGAAAATATATCAAACATCGCATCTGCCCAAGCTCCAAGTTGTTAAAAATGGCGAATGGGACGAAGCCCCCCCTGTTTTTATAACTTACAGATCGGTCCAGGGTGACCTCGATCATGGGGTGCGATCCTGGACCTCGATCATAGGAGTCTGATCATGGGGAGTCCAATTTAGGGGAGTCCGATCATGGGCCTCGATCATGGCCTTTGATCATAGCTTTGATCATGGCCCTCAACCCTGGGGCTCGATCACAGCCATCGATCCTGGCTATCGATCATGCCTTCGATCACTAGCCTTCGATCTTGCCTTCGATCATGGCCTTCGAGCCTTGTCTTCGATCATGGCTCTCGAGCCTATCTTCGATCATGGATCTCGAGCCTGCCTTCGATCCTCGGCTCAATTCCTGGGCTTGATTTCTGGCCTTCGATTTTTGGGTTCGATTGCACAGCAGAAGAAAATTTGCAGCAGCTGTTTAAGTCCCATTTTTGATCCGTTAACCATTCGAAACTCACCCGAGGCCCTCGGGACCTCAACCAAATATACCAACAAGTCCTAAAACATCATACAAACTTATTTAAAATCTCAAATCACATTAAACAACGCTAAAACTACGAATTATGCTCCAATTCAAGCTTAATGAAACTTAAAATTTTAACTTCTACATTCGATGTCGAAACCTATCAAATCAAGTCCGATTAACCTTAAATTTTGCACACAAGTCATAAATGACATAAAGGAGCTGTGAAAATTTTCAGAACTGGATTCCGACCCCGATATCAAAAAAGTCAGCTCCCCGGTCAAACTTCCAAACTTTAAATTTCTATTTTAGATGTTTCAAGCCTAATTTCACTACGAATTTCCAAATAAAATTCCGATCATGCTTCAAAGTTCAAAATCACCATACGGAGCTGTTGGAATTATTAAAATTCTATTCCGGGGTCGTTTGCACATAATTCTACATCCGGTCACTATTTGAACTTAAACTTTTAATTTTTCATCAAAATTCCATATCTCGGGCTAGGGACCTCGGAATTTAATTCCGGGCATACGCCCAAGTCCCAATTCACGATACGGACCTACCAGAACTGTCAAAATACTGATCTGAGTTTGTTTGCTCAAAATATTGACCAAAGTCAACTCAGTTGAGTTTTAAAGCTCTAATTCATATTTTAATCCATTTTTCACATAAACACTTTCCAGAAAAATTTACGGACTGCGCATGCAAGTCGAAGAATGATAAATAGTACTTTTCGAGGTCTTAGAACACAGAATTAATTGTTAAATTTAAAGATGATATTTCGGCCTTCCTAGGAAAACTTGGCTAAAAATTTCGGCCACCATCTCTTTTTCTCTAGGTAGAAAACCTTATGTATTTATAGTACAAATTTTAAGGGTTAAAATATTTTTTCAAATCCTGTTAGGTTTTTCTTTCCACCAGAAAAATGATTCCTTTATTTTCTTTTATTTAGGCACAATAGGGACCACCGAATTTAATTAACAAGGCTTCCATCTATGGAATTAATTTCTAATTTTGAAATTAATATCCACCATAATTAATTATGAATTATTCCACTAAAAATTCATAATTGCACTCCTTATTCAATTTCAAAATTCATCCGTTAAATCTTATTTAAATCCCCATGTTAAGATTCAGATACTAATCAATTAAATTAAATTACTGATAATTTAATTTGTTGACTATTTTCTTTAGACTTTCGCTTAACTTATTTCATGTGTCGAATACAAAATTCACCAACCGGATTTACACATGAAAACTTATAAGCTTTCATAAAGGTGTATCATCAATCTCTAAACTGAGACATGGATTCCATCAACTAACTATTACTTCGCCAATGTACATCATTATTATCCAATTTACCAGGTATATTGACCTACGAAAGGATCTCGCATTTTAATAAATTAAATCAATAATAATACACACAGCTAATAATAATTATATCAAGATTAAGAGTATAAGTACATTTAATGGCTAGAGAGTTTATTTTAGTAAGTCAGTATAAAATACTTATCTCTACTTGGTCTGTTCAATACATACAAAATGTACTAGCACAAGAAGTTGAAATTAAACTATTCCCATAATCAAGATAAATTATATTTAATCTTGTGCTACAATCATCCATGATGGTTTGTCCAATTCCATAATTAGATTGTGAACTCAAACTTTATACTTATAAGAACCGGTGATTTAATCTTCCGTGTATAAGCTAAATTCTATACACTAAATCATCTACTATATAAGCAAAGAACACATACTAATATATGATCTATTTAAAACTTTATTAAAACTGAATAAATAATTATTTCATAATAAATACTATATCTAAACCAAACTCATGGTTAATAGTATATATCCCAACAATCTCCCACTTAGACTTTTAACCATGACAATTATTAGAATATACCATATCCAAATGTATGGTTAATAGTATATGCCCCAACAATCTCCCACTTAGACTCATAACCATGTATCAACAACTTTCTCACGCATTCTTTTACATGACTATTAAAAGTCTTCACCAAATAAGGTTTTGTTAACGAATCTTGCCATGTTATTTATGATGCAATCTTTGTCCATTAGTGTTTTGTCGTAACTATCTAGTGTGGTACTAAACTCTTCAGAGATCCTGTTACCAAAACTACCCCAAGAGTGTACACCGAGCTATGATTTTCCTTAGTATTCTCCCACTACGACGAAGTACTACGAATATTACCTTCATTACCTTACAATATTGAAATATTAGCGACTTCTTACTATAGTGTTCACTGTTCAAATATCACTCCCACTTGATAAAGGCATATTCTACCTATTAATGTTTTCCCTCTACTTAAATGTAATGGAATGTCAATTCCAACGTTTGGGTATTGATGTTCTTGAACATCTAGTTATTTCTTTGCCTAGTTCATACTGTATTTATTTTAACAATTGCCTTATTTTCTTTAGGATAATAAAATAAACATCCATTCGTTTTCTTGGATATTCAATAAACATGCACCTATCCATTCTTAGTTCAACCTTACATATCTGCTTTCCCTTTCATCACATATGCTGTACAATCTTATATATGAATATGCAGCAGACTGAGCTTACATTCAGTCCACAATTTTATAGATATCACATGTACTAACTTACAAGAAAATAAATTCAGAATGTAATTTGCAGTTTCTAAGAAATATTCCAAAAACGAATAATGCAAATCTGAATACGCTTCATTAATCTATCCATGTCCAAAAGAGACTTATTTCTTCTTTCTATTACACCACTCTATTATGAAGTTTACGGTGTAGACAATTGAGATGTAATCCCTTATTCTGATAAGTAACAAAAAAACTCTTTAGAGAGGTGCTTGCCACTACAATCAAATTATAGTAACTTAATATATTTTCTTGGTGCTTCTCCGTTTCAAGTCTTAAAAACCTTGAATTACTTAAATCATTAAGACTTACGGTGCATCAAATAAATATATTAAATTTTTGAGTAATCATTTATGAACGTCACAAAATACTCAAAACTATCTCTTACCGGTAAGTTCATTTAACCATACAAATCAGAAGGGATTTATTCTAGCTTATCACTAGCTTTATTTCCTTTTGAAGGGAAACATCCTTTAGTCAAATTTTCTTCCAAACAGGATCCACAAGTTGGTAGTTCCTCTACTTTCAATGAACCTTAAGGTCCATCCTTTACCAACTTGAAATCCTATCCAGATTAATATAACTTAGACAAAAGTGCACAAATAGGTTTTACTCAATTTTAAAGAACATATTCTCTTATGAGGTAGACTAATATTATTCTGTTCATGAGAGATATTAATATAAAATAACAAGGTCATGCATTCATATACCACAAGAGATAAAATATTTATCAAGCTCAATAACTCAAGAGTTATTCGAAACATAAAACAAATATCCATCTCTTATTTTGCCCAGAAACCGGAATTAAATTCCTTATAACAAAAGGTACATATATTGTATCCTTTAAATTAATGTCTTATCACTAAAAGAAACTTTTAACAAGTAATATGATAAATTACATAAAGTCATTGTGGAGTTGAGATAAAAACATTAAATATATCATAATAAGACAAAGCACTGAATAATAAAATTCAGACTGCATTCAATATTTATATACATACATGCATCTCGAATAATAAATTTCGATGGGAAAAGAATCATTCATGCAAAGTATATTATATAATGCAAGAATTATACAATCCAAAAATAAATAGTACCAACTCAGATGGAGAGTATACTATTATTTTCAGTCAATTGTATATAACCATTTAACACGAACATTTTAAACACACTACACATATATGTATTCATGCATATTGAATAGCAATTTTGATGGAAAAAGAACTATTCATGCAACATACATATATAATGCAGATTATTCACTCCTATAGTTAAAACATACCCAACTCAGATGGAGAGTAAACTGTTAATTTAAGTCAAGTGAACATCATAATTAATAGCTCTAGTTCCATTGATCCAACATGTATACTTAGATGGGAAGTAAGTACACGATATTAATTACTAGTATTTCACCTAGTGAGTTTATAATAAATTTATCCGATATGGAGGAAGACCTAAAGTCAACGCGTAAATTTATTACTCACTTGAAATTAATAGTGGAAGACCATAGAAATATATTTCTATCACCACTTAATCATGATTGTATTTTAGTTACAAAATTAATTCAACCCTTAAACTCAGATAGAGAGTCAATACAGGTTATTAGTAACTAGTAACTATACCTAGTGAGTTCATAATAAATTTATCCGATATGGAGAAAGACCTAAAGTCAACGCATAAATTTATTATCTCACTATAAATAAAAAGTGGAGACCATAAGGGTTAATTTTTATCACCACTTGATTACAACCACAAACTTTTCTCTGAGGATTAAGTTCCATAATTAAAAAGAATGCTCAAAACCCCATTTAAACAGTCTTAAAACGCTAAAATTAACGTTTTTCACTAACAGTGAGTATTGATCACTGGGTTGTTTCTGATAAACCTACAAAAATTCTGATCAATCAAAAACCGTTAAAATCACAATCTCTAAAACTGCGACCAAATTTGGGAAATTGCCATTTTAAGGATTTTTTAGGAATTTAAAATATGACCTACATTCTTATAATATACTAATTCATGTTAAATCAACATGTGTTTTCATGTTCTAGATTAGACATAAATAAATAACAGAAAGAATGACTTTTCGGATGTAAATAATATTTTAATCCGCCAAACCACCAAAATAACATATCTAAACGATTCTGAATCATCAAAATACGATGTGATTCAATTCATAGCTCTGCATAGCAGTGAGTTCTTCTTAACTGATCGTTTCCGATGAATCTACTAAATTTCAGGTCATTCGGAGATCGTAAAATTCACGATCGCCAAAAAATTAGACCAAATTCGAATAAATTATTTTTGGCGTAATTAAGATTAAATCCATGTGATTTAGGGGTGTGCATCGGTCTGTTCGGTTCGATTTTGTAGAAGTTCGGTTATATTTATTCGGTTTTCGGTTTGTAATTTTAATAACCAAAACTGAATCATAATAACTTCGGTTCGGTTCGATTTATTCATGTTCGGTTCGGTTTTTCGGTTTCAAACCATGACAAAAATAGTACGAAACAAAGAAAACAGATTACTTGTTGTGAGAATCGCCAAAAAGGGTAACCAAAAACTCCAAGTCCAACAACAGATCTCTACAAATTTTCTTGATTTTGCTCTCTTTTCATAGCTACTGATTCTGTTCCACGGTAATTTTACTTAGATGATAAATGGAAACTGTCCAAAAAAGAAAGCTTAGCTCGTAGCTGCTACTCTTCTTCCTCTATTTACAACAAAAGATGTGCTTTTACAAGAAAATGTGCTTCTTTAGTAAAAGAACAAAGAGCCAGGTTTTATATTATGAAGCGTTGTGTTACTTGGTGCAGTAGTAAGTTGTTCCATTTTTCAAGATTATACCAAGTGACGATAAAAAAATAAACAAACAAAAACCAAGTTGCTCCAGTAGTAATACTTAATGGAGCAATAATTCCGTTTTGGGCTTAGGCTAAAAAAAATTAATTTTTCGGTTTAACCGAAAATCGAACCATTAAAATCAATCACCGAACCGAACACTGAATTTTTTAAAACTATAAACCGCAAACCGACTGAATAAACCGAAAAAGCGAAATCGAATAAATCGAAATTTTCGGTTTGGCTGATTTTTTTGGTCTGGTCGGTATTATGCCCACCCATAATGTGATTTGTATTCTTGATATATATCATATCAAGTTAAATTACCATGTGTCATCATGTTTCAAATTTAACACAAATATAGCTGATATATAAAGAATAAATTTTCATATTTATAACAAATTCAATTAAATAAAATGCTTGAAAACCCATCTAAATGACCTCAAAATGCCAAAAAATAGCATGATTCACTGCATAGAAGTGAGGTTTTCTCATTAGAGCGTTTTCGATGAACCTACCAAGTTTCAAATCAATCGGAATTCGTCAAATTCATGACCACTAGCATGTAACCAAACTCGGAAAATAACCGTTTTAAGCAGTTTCATGAATTTAAAATAAATATGACATTGATTTCCATTCTCCTTATAATTATATTATGAGTTCAAGGCATATATTATGTTTCACCTATTTCTAGGATACATAATATCTCCTTTTGTATTAAATTATCCTTTTAAACACATAAGAGCCTAAGATATTATATTTTCTCATGTTCAGCGAAAACCCCAATATCTCTTCTCATGGATGGAGTTGGTCTCACTAATACCTAAAGATAAAACTCTTTTCTAGTTAAAAACCTCCACCACTAATGTAGATTTATCAAGGATAATTTTCACATATTAAGCAGATTTTAATGACTCTAATAAATAGACCATTTTGTAGATCCTACTTATTAATCATAATGCTCAATCCATGAATAGACATAATTTCACATGTACAATTTATTAAGAATTTTTTATGAGTTCAAATAAACAAACCACTTTAGTGGTAACTATTTATTACTAATAAAATTCTCAATTTACAAGTGAATATACATGTAGCTCATAAAATTATTTTATAGCAGAATATGGATCATAGCTTAAAAGTCATACCAATAATATAAAACTCATACAAAATACCGTCATATTTCACTTAATTACAATCTCTAACCAGAGAACAAAATTCTTCATTGAAAATTCAAGACTAGTAATCACGTAGGGAATGAAGACATAAATTAAAATTTGAGAAATCTTTTATGCACAAATATGCCAAACGCACCAATCAGTAGTCATCGAGGATATCAAACAGAGGATTTCACTTTCTTACAAAATAATTATATCATCACATAATATCAAGTATACCTTATAAGACTTATTCAATAAAATCCTACACCTATATTATTGAATTTAATACAACAACACGTCTATTTACTAATAACCAATGTGTAAACCTATTATATCACTAGTATTTAATCATGGAGACCATGGGAGTCACCTCCACCACCATTGAATTAAAAACGAATTAAAATTATTAAGAAATAATTTCTAGAAAAAAGAAAAACATCTAAAACACAGTCCAAACAACCTCAAAACGCCAAAAAACCATGATTGACTGCATAAGCGGTGAGTCTTTTTCACCACGTCGTTTCCGATGGACCCACCAAATTTCGGCTCGATCGGAGTCCGTCAAGTTCGTTGACCTCCAAAAATACCGGCAATTCGATCAAAACCGGGTTTTGCGTTTTTCTAGGGTTTACCCAAAAATTTCAGATTATCCCAATCAAATATCAATAAAAAAAAACATATATCTCATGATTACAAGAATAATCCAAAAACTTTTGCACTGTTTATTCACAAACAACAGTGCAGTTTTTCAGAAAACAACAAATACATATAATTCAAAAACGCACATAAATACGATATTCTTGTTTCATGAAAAACCTAGTTATCTAATTAGATGTGAGTGGGCTCTTATACCAATTGATGGATTATTATAAGCAGCGGAAGCAATCCCAGTATCAAAATCATATGTAATCTAGACAACTAGTATAAACGAAATTTTGCGGGTTACTTCTTGAAGCGTGAACAAAGCTCCTCTATCACGTGAACCTCCAATTCCACAGCAACTCAATAAAATCTTCGTCTCCCGCACGATCACGATCTTTGAACATTCCACAATTTTTTACTGTGTTACTCAAATAATATCCGAAAATAGCAATTTCGTATGACCGAAATTTCTAGGAAAACTTGGCTGAAAATTTCGGCCACCATATCGTTTTCTCTAGGTGTAAAACCTTATGTATTTATAGCACAAGTTTTAAGGGTTAAAATATTTTTTCAAAACCTGTTGGGTTTTCCTTTCCACCAGAAATTTTTTTTTCTTTATTTCCTTTTATTTAGGCACAATAGGGACCACAAAATTTAATTAACAAGGCTTCTAATTATGGAATTAATTTTTAATTTTTGAAATTAATATCCACCATAATTAATTACGAATTATTCCACTAAAAATTCGTAATTTTACTCCTTATTTAATTTTAAAATTCATCCATTAAATCTTATTTAAATCCCTATGTTAATATTCAGATACTAATAAATTAAATTAAATTACTCATGATTTAATTTGTTAATTATTTCCTTAGACTTTCGCTTAACTTAGTTCATGTGTCAGATACAAAATTCACCGGCCGAGTTTACACATGAAAACTTATAAGCTTTCATAAAGGTATATTATCAATCTCTAAACTGAGACATGGATTCCATCAACTAACTATTACTTCGCCAATGTACATCATTATTATCCAATTTACCAGGCATATTGACCCACGAAAGGATCTCGCCTTTTAATAAATCAAAACAATAATAATATACACAACTAATAATAATTATATCAAGATTAAGAGTATAAGTACATTTAATGGCTAGAAAGTTTATTTTATTAAGTCAGTATAAAATACTTATCTCTACTTGATCCGTTCAATACATACAAAATGTACTAGCACAAGAAGTTGGAATTAAACCATTCCCATAATCAAGATAAATTATATTTAATCTTGTGCTACAATCATTCATGATGGTTTGTCCAATTCCATCATTAGATTATGAACGCAAACTTTATACTTATAAGAACCGATGATTTAATCTTTCGTGTATAAGCTAAACTCTATACACTAAATCATCTACTATATAAGCAAAGGGCACAAACTAATATATGATCTATTTAAAACTTTATTAAAACTGAATAAATAATTATTTTATAATAAATACTATATCTAAACCAAACCCATGGTTAATAGTATATATCCCAACAATCTCCCATTTTAATAAAAGGACACTATTGAGATTCCTTCCTTGTCAAAAAAAAATCTTGAGCGAGATCTCGTCCTATCAAAGGATTTCCACTTCGCAATCACTTCTTGAAGAATTACCCGGCAAGTAAGGAGACTATCTATATCGATAAAGCTCGGCCTTACCACGCGGCACAACAAAACGATGACACGTGGTAGAAGTAGGTCTCGACGCGGGAGCATGAAAATCAAGATCTGGGTGCAGAGGAGTCGTGACCGGGACAACCTCTTTAACTCGAAGCAAGAGCAACAGGAGGAGCATATACCCAAAGCAGCTTGAATACTTTCGGTATCGAATTCAGCTGCACCCCAATCCTCCCTGAGATCGTGGCCCCCGTCTATTGTGCAACCATAAAAATCGTTAGAGAGGATCTCACTACTCCAATAACCGCTTACCTGGCGTGCAATACTAGGAACACATAGTCTCATCCCCTCTAAGCTATAAATACATTACTCTATCCATTTGTAAAGAATATCAGTTTACAAGTAACATTTTACGATCATTCACTGTATTCTTATCTTGTTCATTAGCAAGATTCTTTCTCTTTCTTAACGGGATTGTACTTTATTTCTACACGGCCATTTCAAATGCCAACGATCAATAAGATTTTTTATATCTTAATCTTCGTTCTTTTTATCATTATTATCCTTAAATTTTCTACACACTTTGGATTAACCTTTTTGCTAGTTGCCTTAAAATACAAATTCAATTGTTTATTGTAAAAATTGTTTTTGGGTTAAACAATTTTGTTACAAATTCTTTAAACCCTGTTGACAGATCCTCCTTGTTTACTCTGGTTTACGCTGATTTCTCTTCATGGAAAGGAGACTTCCCTGTATGCGCCAGAAAATAAAGACCCTTCACCTTAGCTCTCTAGAAAATTGAGCAATTGGTCAATAAAAATTTCATCAATTGTAAAAACCTAATTTGTTTTTCAGATGGTAAATTCTGAGAGGCTCGTAGAGAACGATATCATTCACATCACAATAAGTCATGAAGATTGTTGAAAGATGGTGTCAGAGACATAATAAAAATAGTATACAAAGCCAATATAAAATCAACAACATAACGAATATAATTTAGCTTTGTGATATTACCAATTACTATATACTTATCCGGTAAATAACAACAATAACCCAGTATAATCTCATTAGTGGGGTTTGGGGAGAGTAGTATTTACGCAGACCTTACCCCTACCCTGGGGTAGAGAGACTGTTTCCGATAGACCCTCGACTCCCTTCCTCCAAGAACTCTTCACCTTGCTCTTGGGATGACTCGAACTCATAATCTCTTGGTTGAAAGTGGAGGATGCTCACCACTAAAGCAACCCACTCTTGTCAAGCAACAGCAGAAAATAAAGTCCATGTTTTAGCTCATCCTCCAAACTAATCTACTCGCACACATGAATACAATAGGGAATGAATATTTTTAACAGCTTGTAGAATACAAAAATTATAGAACTTTTTTTTGGATAATCAGTTAAAAAGAAATAGAGCACAGACGGAACGGAAAGTCATTTACTTCACATTCCTATTTTTCACATCAATAAACACATGTATCACCTCTCGCAATGATGACTTGACATCTAGCAAACAATAACGAAATAACTGATATAACTCATAAGTCACTGGATATGCACTCTCAAGTTAGAAAGACGTCTACTAAAATAGTTTATCTACTTGAGTTGAATGTCATATAGCGCAGAGAAATAGAGTCAGATAGGCAAAGCAATGATTGAGACTCAAAAAGTTTTCATTGAAAAGCCTCAATTATGTATCAAAAAATTCAATTGCCACTTCGGATAAAAAATATTAGAAACAAGATAGAGCGCAACGGCAAAATCAAGATGACAAATATAATGCCAAAAAAGCACCATTCTCAAAATCCAGTATAAAAATTAAAAGAACTTTTAATACATTAAAGTAATATGCTGATATTCTTCTGACTTCTGAGTATACTTAAAAAGAAGAAATTAACAACAGAAATGTAAAATACCCAACAAATATGCAATAAAGCATTAAATCGAACATGAGACCAAGTTAGTCTAAGAAAGAGATTAAGCCAGTAAATGATGAAATTGAAACTTGTACTAACATTTGCATGTCATCTCTCAACTTCTCACTATATATCACTGTTATTATCGGCATAACTATACATGTTGAAATTATTTTTACAAAACAAAGCACCTTTTAAAGCCACTAAAAGGACATGAAATTAACAGCCACCATATATAACTAAATTTAAAAAGTAATTTATAGAGCTACTTTAAATTCTGAAATCAGAATTTTAAATATTTGAGATATATAAATCAAAAGGCATCACAACAGAAGCAACCGGACCAAACAGATCAGATATAAGGGACAAGTGATTGTAGAAGAAACTCAAGAGAAGCAAAGGAACAGAACGTAGGAGAAAGCGGTTGGGTTTATTTACGAAAATTGAAGACAATAGACCTTTCTGTACAAGTGCAAATACGCATCGGTTGCAGGGAATAAGCCATGTCAGTACAACTATATCAGCTAGTAGGTATAATGACTAAAATGCCCCTGGTTTTAATTTTATTGGCTTAAGGACACAAGTTGAAATTAAGATTTTTCTATTATATATAAATATGATATCTTAAGGAAAGATAAATGACAAGTATCTCTTGTTTTAAAGGTACTCGTACATTGCCGATCCAACTACAGACAAAAATACCATACCCACAGGCTCGGCCGAACCAAGGCGCTCACGGATAGTTGCAACTCTGTAAAACAAATTTAGTCAAATTTTCTAGTGATGAATTTTTCAGGGATAAGTTGTTTATTGAAAAATAATCATTTGAAACAAATAAACTGGTTAATGAAACCCTCATAAATTAAATCTTGTTGTTTGTTAAAAATTGAACAAGTCCGAACATTTTGCTACTAAATAACTAAGTGAAAACTCTACATGCCCAATCATATCAATTGATCACACTCAGTTTGCAGTGCTTTATTAGCAAGGACGTTATAATTCTAGGAGAAGAAACTCCTGAAAATGAGCGATTTGTAGTCACGGAAGCATGAAAATATTCTGACTTCTTATGCAAAAATTATATTTTAAGTTGCTTGGAAGATGGCTTGAACAATGTTTATAGCATCATGAAAATGTCAAGAGAGTTGTGGAATGCTCTTGAAAAGAAGTACAAGACTGAAGATCCTGGACTTAAGAAGTTTGTGGCCGTCAATTTTCTGGATTTCAAAATGGTTGACGGCAAATCTGTCATAACGCAAGGCCAAAAATTGCAAGTTATTGATCATGACCTCCTTGCTGAAGGTATAAATCGAGTCAATATTTTAATTCAAGATATTGATTATTTTATTAATTATAAATTTATGATTGAAAGTATGGTCATAAATGCAGCGTTTCAAGTTTTGGAATTTATTGAAAAGCTGCCTCCGTTGTGGAAGAACTTTAAGAATTACTTGAAACATAAGCACAAGGAGATGACGCTTGAAGATCTTATTATTCGTCTACGGATTGAAGAGGACAATAAGGCTGCTGAGAAGAAGTCATGTGGTAACTCAACAATAATGGGAGAAAATATTATTGAGGAAGCGTCTACAAGCAACAGAAAGAGAAAGAAATCGTCTGGTCCAAAGAATTACCTGAGCAAGAAGAAGTTCAAAGGTAATTGCCACAACTGTGGAAAGGTTGGACATAAGGTTGTGGACTGTCGTGCACCAAAGAAGGACAAGAAGAAGAGTCAAACAAACATGGTTAAAAAAAGTGATGAAATGGAGGACTTATGTGCCATGCTATCTGAATTCAGCTTGGTAAGAAATCCCAAAGAGTGGTAGATTGGTTCTGGAGCCACTCGCCATGTTTGTGCTAACAAAGAGTTATTTACTGTCACGACCCAAACCGATGGGTTGTGACGAGTGCCCGAGTTCTATCTACCGAACACCCCTAAGCATACGTCTAAGATATAAACATGAGATAAGTATAGGTTATGCATAACATCTGCCCTTAAACTGTTGAATCATGTGAATAACATACGTGAGGAGACATACTCAAAAGACATATATACATATACATGCGGAATACAGTAGGGCAAGCCGACAAGGCCACGTACTATCCAACTATACATGACTGTCTACATACCTCTAATAGAGTGTAAAACTGTATAAAGGACGGGACTAGGACCTGTCATACCCTTATTTGTATACAAAAGTATCGTACCAAAAACTAATAGCAGCTCCGGATCAAATGGAGCACACCAGCTCTCGCTGAGCTAGGATCCTAAGGAGGGGGACCGTCAGCCTGTCTACCTGTACCTGCGGGCATGAAACACAGGCCCTCAGGCAATGGGGGCATCAGTACGAATAATGTACCGAGTATGTAAGGCATAAAAATCAATATATAAAAGACATGAAAGAAACATGGAGTAAAGAATTCAACCTGTAAGTTTGAATAGCTCTGTGAATCATGAAAGTATTTATAATATCATGCGTATGCGTATAAATATCATATCATGTATAGGTATATGCGTACATAATATCATCAAGCTTGTGAGGGCATCCCATCATATCATCTCAGCCTCTGTGGGTGAAATCATAAACGTATACCAGCTGATCAGGTAGTGGTGCGTATATAAAGCCATAACCTTTCCTCATATCCCATATACATATAATATACGCATATATAACGCCATCTGGTCATGGGTCAATATACATGTATAAATGAATGCAATGCATAATGAAGTAATAATTAGGAATGTCGTGCATGTAGGAAAAGGTTACCTAACTGAGGGCCTTTTCAAGTTGAATGTAATAGCTATTGATATAAATAAAGTTCAATCTTCTTCTTACTTACTTGAGTCAAATAATTTATGGCAGACACATTTAGGTCACGTCAACTTTAAAACTATACAAAAAATGGTTAACTTGGAAGTATTGCCTAAATTTGAATGCGATAATTTGAAATGTCAAATATATATAGAATCTAAGTATGTTAAACATCCTTATAAGTCGGTTGAAAGGAATACAAATCCTTTAGACTTAATTCGCATAGATATTTGTGACATGAAGTCAATACTATTTCGCGGGATGTAGCAATTTAGGCATTCAAGCAATACAAAAATGAAGTTGAAACACAACTAAACAAAAGGATCAAAATGATAAGAAGTGATAGGGGTGGCGAATATGAATCTTCTTTTGAAGAAGTATGTTTGGAATATGGCATTATTCACCAAACAACTGCCCCTTACTTGCCGCAATCTAATGGAATTACGGAAAGAAAAAATAGAATGTTAAAGGAGATGATGGATGCCTTGTTGATAAAGTCGGGTTTACCCCAGAACTTGTGGGGAAAAGCTATTCTTATAGTTAACCAAATACTCAATCGAGTTCCCCATAGCAAAATGCAATCCATTCCATATGAAAAATAGAAAGGTAGGAAACTGAAGTTAAAATATTTTAAAATGTGGGGATATTTGGCTAAAGTGCAAGTTCCTAAACCCAAAAGGGTAAATATTAGACCAAAAATGGTTGATTGTGTTTTCATAGGATATGCAAGAAATAATAAGGTATATCGTTATCTGGTTCATAAATCAAAAAATCCCGACGTTCATATTAATACGGTAATCGAATCCGATAATGCTGAATTCTTTGAGAATATTTATCTGTATAAAAATGAATGTGAGTCGTCTAGTAAAAAATCTAAGCGACCTCGAGAAGAAGCAAATAAAAGTACGTTTAATGAGGAAAATCCAAGAGGTAGTAAACGTCAAAGGACAACTACTTCCTTTGGACCAGACTTTCTGACATTTTTATTGGAGAATGAGCCTCAAACATTTAAAGAAGCAATGTCTTCCTCGGAAGCACAATATTGGAAAGAGTTAGTCAATAATAAAATAGAATTCATATTAAGTAATCATACTAAGGAATTGGTTGATCTTCCTCCAGGAAATAAACCTTTGGGTTCTAAGTGAATTTTCAAAAAGAAAATGAAAATTGATGGTAATATTGACAAATATAAGGCAAGATTAGTTGTTAAAGGGTTTAGACAACGAGAAGGTCTTGATTATTTTGATGAATACTCGCCGGTAACGAGGATTACATCTATTCGGGTGCTAATAGCATTAGTCGCCTTGTATGGTCTTAAAATCCATCAGATGGATGTGAAGACAACCTTTTAAAATGGAGATTTGGAAGAATAAATTTATATGGAACAACCTGAAGGGTTCGTGGTTCCCGAAAAAGAAAAGAAGGTGTGTCGACTTGTTAAGACACTTTACGGATTGAAATACTCAAACCATGACATGCGAAATTTGACCAATCAATGTTGGCAAATGGATTAAGATTAATGAGTGTGATAAATGTATTTACATTAAAAATACTTTAAATCATAGTCATTGTATGTTATATGTTGATAATATGTTAATAATGGGCAAAGACATTGCGGATATAAATATTTCGAAGCGTATGCTTGCTAGCAAGTTTGATATGAAAGACTTAGGAGTTGCTGATTTAATTCTAGAAATTCAAATCCATATAACCCCGCAAGTACTAGCATTGTCTCAATCTCATTACGTTAAAATGGTACTTGAAAAATTCAAGTATTTAGATTTGAAAGTCGCAAAGACCCCGATTGATGTAAATGTGGCTCTTACAAAGAATCTAGGTCAAAGAAGATCTCAACTGGATTATGCTCGTGTGTTGGGAAGTTTAATGTACATCATGAATTGTACGCGTTCTGATATAGCTTGTGCAGTAAGTAAAGTGAGTCGTTACATAAGTTATCCCGACCAAACTCATTGGATGACAATGAAACTAGTTTTGGGGTATCTAAGACATACGTAAGATTATGCTTTGCACTACGGTAAATATCATGAGATAATTGAGGGATATAGTGATGCAAATTGGATCACTGGATCATCAGAAATAAAGTCCACAAGTGGATATGTTTTTACCTTTGGTGGAGGAGCAGTTTCTTCGAAATCATCCAAACAGACATGCATTGCTCGCTCTACAATGGAGTCTGAGTTTATAGCTTTAGATAAGGCTGGAGAAGAAGCTGAATAGCTCCAAAATTTCCTGAAAGATATTCTATTTTGGCCCAAACCAGTGGCTCCTATATGCATATATTGCGATAGTCAAGCGGCAATAGGAAGGGCTGGAAGCGTTATGTATAACGGAAAACCTCGTCACATACTGCGAACACATAATACCATTAGACAACTAATCTCTAAAAAAGGGTTGAATGTGAGACTTATATATAATGACCCGCCCTGTCGTTTTGAGAGTCTGAGCCCTGTTCCCCCATTTACTGCTCGTTTTATGTTTAATAGTTTCTATGTGACTTGCCGGCGTAGCTGGTTCGGGTCCTTAGAGGCTTAGGAATGAGTTGAGACACTTAGTCTCAAGGTTGAGAGCGTTAGTTAAAAAAATTGACCGTATATTGACTTATGTGTAAACGATTCTGGAATAGAGTTTTGATGGTTCCGTTAGTTCTCTTGGGTAATTTTGGACTTAAGAGCGTGTACGGATACTGATTTGGAGGCCCACAGTTGAATTAAGCTTGAAATGGCAAAAGATGGAAAATTAGAAGCTTTGGAAATTTAGAAGTTTGACCGAGAGTTGATTTTATGGTTTTTGGGCTCGGATTTTAGTTTCGGGAGTTCAAGTAAGTCTATTGTGTCATTTGTGAATAGTATACAAAATTTGAGGTCAATCAGACGTGATTTGATAGGTTTCAGCATCGAATGTGGAAATTGGAAGTTCAAAAGTTCATTAAGCTTGAATCGATGCGCGATTCATGGTTTTAGCGTTATTTGATGTGATTTGAAGACTCGACTAAGTTCATATAGTGTTTTAGGAATTGTTGGTATATTTGATTGAGGTACCTAGGTGTGATGACCCAAAAGGTTATCTTATGTTTTAGAACTCGAATCTGTACTCTTAAGCCTTAAAAATCTCATTTTTACCCTCCTCGATTTGCATGCGCAGTCCAAGAAGATTTCCGGAAAGCTTTTATGTTGGAAACTAATAAAAATAAGAATTTTTGCCTTAAAAGTTGATTTTAGTTGACTTCGGTCAATATTTTTGGTAAACGGGCCCGGATCCGTGCTTTGACGGTCCTGGTAGGTCCGTATCAAATTATGGGACATGGGCGTATGCCCGGAATCGAATTCAGAGGTCCCTAGCTTGAGTTATGAATTTTTGATGAAAATTAAAAGTTTAAAAATTATTTATTTTTAAGAATTGATTGATATTTGGCATTATTAGTATCGGGTCCGTATTTTGGTTTCGGAGCCCGGTACAGGTTCATTATGATATTTAAGACCTGTCTGTGAAATTTGGTGAGAAACGGAGTTGATTTGACGTGATTCGGACGTCCAGTTTAGAAGATAGGAATTTTAAAGTGTTCTTGAGAATTTCATTTGATTTGGTGCTAAATTCATAGTTCTAGGTGTTATTTTGGCAATTTGATCGCACGAGCAAGTTCGTATGATGTTTTTGGACTTGCGTGTTTGTTTGGTTTGGAGCTCCGAGGGCTCGGGTGCCATTCGGGCGATGCGCGAGTTGAGTTCAAACCTCAACAAGGCTGCTGGTGTACCAAATCTGGTGTGCCCGCACCTACGAGCCTTTGGTCGCAGGTGTAGGTGCGAGCGATAGCCCCATAGGTGCGACCTAGGCCTGGACTTCATTTTTTCGCAGATGCGGATTTTTCTCCGCAGGAGCGGGACTGCAGAAGCGGAACCCTGTCCGCAGGTGCGGCCCCAGTTAGCCCAGTCTTTTTTCGCAGAAGCACACATCCTGTCCGCACGTGCGGATGCGCAGGTGCGATCAAAGCACCGCAGGTGTGAAGGTCGCTGGGCAGTGAGTTCATTTAATTCGGACTCCAGCCATTTTTCTTCTTGTTTTCAAAAGGATATGAGGCCTAGGGCGATTTTTCAAAGACATTTTCTTCCCCAAATCATAGGTAAGTGTTCCTTAACTCATTTCTTTCAATCTTTTACTTCATTTTACTAGTATTCAACCTAAAATTTAGAGTTTTCATGGTAGAATTAGGGGTTAGGGTAGAAACTAGGGATTTCAGAAATTTGGGGATTTAGACCTCGATTTGAGGTCGGATACCAAAACTAATTATATATTCGGGCTCGGGGGTGAATGGGTAAAAGAATTTTGGTCCAAACCTCGGGTTTTGACCAAGCGGGCCCTGGGTCGATTTTTTTGACTTTTTGGAGGAATATTTGGGAAATTTAAATTATGAAATATAATTGATTCCTTTAGCAATATTTGATAATATTGAGTCATTTTTAAATAGATACGAGTGGTTTAGAGGTGAATTCCAAAGGAAAAGTTGTGATTGAGAATTAAGTGGCCTTCGGAGCGAGGTAAGTGTCGTGTCTAACTTTGGCTTGAGGGAATAGGTATTATGTGTTCATTTCCTATGTGATTGGTTGTTAAATGCGATGTATAGGTGATGTGACGAGCATCTATGCGTCGTTATCGAGTCATAGCATGCGAGTGAAATTCTATTCTTGTCTATTTTGTAGCCTTAAATTCTACTATCCATGCTTAGCGGGTTATTTGAAATGTTGGGTGACTCATATTTGGTTTCACTGAGATTTGTTAATTTTCGAATATTGATTCGAGGTTGAGATTACATTGTGCTATTAATTATGAGAGAAATACTGGTTTCTTTGTGATGCTCTTATCTATCCGATGTTATTGATTCTGTGATTTGTGAGGAGGAGTGTAAAGCACGAAGGGTGATGCTGTGCATGTATTAATTATTTTGTGAGGAAGAGTGTAAAGCACGAAGGGTGATGCCGTGTATATTATGTGAGTTTTAAAAGCACGAAGGGTGATGCCGTGCCGTTTTATTTATTTATTTGGGTGAGGTTGAGAGTTAAAGCACGAAGGGTTATGCCGTGCCGTTCTATTTATTTATTTGGTGAGATTGAGAGTAAAAGCACGAAGGGTGATGTCGTGCAATTTTCCTTTGTTGTTTTAATTGCTTAATTCGTTTACAGATTTTCTGTTTAATTCTGTCTTTTCATTATTCTCACTCTTTATGTTGTATTCCCCCACTGTATGTCCCCTTCCCATTATTTCTGTGTTATTGCTTTACTTACTGTTGTTGCCACTAGCATGATTATACTGTTCAGGTTATATGTGGGAGTCTTGTCCTAGACTCGTCACTACCTCGCCGAGGTTAGGCTCGACACTTACCAGTACATGGGGTTGGTTGTACTGATGCTGCACTCTGCACTTTTTGTGCAAATTTTGATACCGGCTCAGGTTGATCGAGATTTGCTACTGATCCGCTGTCCCGAGACTCAAGGTAGATCTGTCGGCGTTCACATACCTCGAAGTCCCCGTCTATCTTTTATGTCCTACTGTTTTCTTTCATTCAAACAGTTGTATTTCTTTCAGACTCTTACTTGTAGTAAATTCTAGAATGCTCGTGAATTGTGACTCCACATCTGGGTGGTAGTAATTAATACATTTTTATGATATTCTGTACTTATTATATTTTATCTTAGTTAATTATTGTTATTTATTGAATGGAAATAAGAAATTGGTTTAACGATTTTCTAACGTTGGCTTGCCTAGCAAGTGAAATATTAGACACCATCACGGTCCCGTTGGTGGGAAATTTCGGGTCATGACACTGGGGCCTCGGGTGAGTTTCGTATAGTTAACAGATCAATTTTTGGACTCGGAGTATTTCTAAAATTTTCTGGTGCACTGATCTGGTTTCCTTATACACGATCGCGTGGGGAGGTCCGCGATTGGGTAGGCTAATTGGAGAAGCTATGGTATTTTGTTCAATGCGATTGGCAGTTCTAGTATGCGATTGCATAGGCTGGGGAATCAATGCATCGCGAATGCATGGGCTAAGCCGCATTCACGAAGAGGAAAGGAGGCAAGAGCTGGCCACGTGCATTGTTCTATGTGAACGCGTGGGTCTATCCGCGATCGTGTAGGCCTGGGAAGCCTATGCTTCACGTTCGCGTGAGTAAGTATGCGATCGCGTAGAGGAAGTTATGGGGGCAATGGAATTTGTGCTTCGCGATCGCAAAGGTGTTTCCGCGATTGCGATTAAGGATATCAGGGTAGACTTTCAATATTTCACAAACGAGGGTTTGAGTTCATACAACAAATTTGATTTTGCGAGCTCGGTTGGAGGTCATTCTTGGAGAGATTTTTAAGGGAGTGATTGGGGTAAGTGATTCTTACTTTGTTTTGGTTAAATTCCATGTTTATATCTTTGATTTCATCGTTAAATTAGAGATTTGGGTTAAAACATTGGGGAAAATACAGGAAAGTCCTTACGCCGAATTTTGGGGATTTGATCGAGATTTTGGTATCGGATTTGAGTAATTTTGGTATAGGTGAACTCGTGGTTGAATGGGTGTACGAATTTTTGACTTTTATCACATTCTGAAATGTGGGCCCAGGGGTTGACCTTTGAGTTGACCTTTATGACTTTTGATTATGAACTTAGTATTTTCTTATGGAATTGATTCCTTTAGCTCATGTTGATTGTATCGAACTAATTGTGGCTAGATTCGAGGCATTCAGAGGCTGTCTCGTGAGGCAAGGGCTTGTTGGAATAGAGTTTTGCACAGTTTGAGGTAAGTAACACTTCTAAGCTTGGTTCTGAGGGAATGTAACCCCGAATTATGTGCTATGTGATTGATGTTGAGGTGACGCGCATGTTAGGTGACGGGCGTGTTGACGTGCACCGTAGAAATTGTGATTTAGTCGATTCCCTGGAACTGTATAGCTATTTTATTTGAACTTTTTTGTTGCAATCTATGTGTTAAAGCACTTGAGCTATGATTCATGCTCGAAATCATATTTAGGTTATATGTTGGTACTATTGGGACACACAGTGGTCGTTCTTTGCTGTTGAGTGATATATTTAATTGCAGTTGTGTACTCAGTCAGATTCATCATTACGTGTCATATATCAGTCTCTGTTATCGTATATTGTCCCATCTCGTATCATTGATTAGGGCTGCTTCGCATGAGTGTTGTGAGACTGAGAGACTGGAGAGATTTGTGACTGAATTGGGGCCTGAGTGCCGTGCTGTGAGTGATATATATATATATATATATATATATATATATATATATATATATGGATCGGGTTGCACGCCACAACAAGCCTTATGACTATATATATGTGGATCGGGTTGCACGCTGCAACAAGCCTTATGGCTATATATGTGGATCGGTTGCACGCCGCAACAAGCCTTATGGATATATATATATATATATGTAGATCGGGTTGCGCACTGCAACAGGCCTTATGGCTATATGTTGTCGGGCTGCACGCCACAACATGTATCATACAATGTTGAGTGACTGAGCGCGACGAGCGAGAATTGAGAGGGGCAGATTGAGTGGTCTGAGAGTGTGAGTTGAGTACTTGGGATTTCACTGTGTTGCATCACATACGGTATTCACATTGGCATGAAGTTATAGAGATGTTATACTCTTCTTATCAGTCACACTTGGCATACTTTATCTATGGTAAACTTAACTGTCGAACCTAGAAGAATGCCTATTTTTCTGTATTGTTAAACTTTGTATCTTTACTGTATTGTTTGAGCTTATCACTGCTTTCAGACAATAATTAGACTTGTTACTTATTGAGTTGGTTGTACTCACGCTACACCCTGCACTTTGTGTGCAAATCCAGGTATTTTCGGGCACGGCGGTTTCTGATTCCTGACGTTTCATCAGTTCGGAGATCATCGAGGTAGCTGCCTTGGAGTCCGCAGACCTTGACTCTCCTCCTTTATCTTTTAGTCTTGTTTTTACTATTCTACTATCCTAGACAGTGTTCCATTAGTCAGACCGTATTGTTATGTAGATGCTCATGTACTCCGTGATACCCGGATCTTTTGGGAGAATTTTTGTATTGAGTTACGATGTTTATGTTTAGTGTTTGTTTTTACAAAATTCTTATTTAAACCTATTTCCGTAAATTTGGGATTTTAAAAATATTGGTATTTGTGATACATCGGCTTGCCTAGTACCATGATAGGTGTCATCACAACATGTCGGGTTTTGGGTCGTGATAACTTGGTATCAGAGCCTATGTTACGTAGGTCTCATGACTCGTGAGCAGGTTTAGTAAAGTCTTACGGATCAGTATGGAGACGTCTGTACTTATCTTCGAGAGGATGTCGAACCCTTAGGAAACTTTACATTCTTGTATTCTTGTCGTGCGTATTTGTTAATTCCAGGAACTAAACTTCTGTTATTCTATTCTTTCACAGAAGGTGAGGGAACGTGCTACGAATAAGACGAACATACACCCGTACCACTGGCTAGGGTCACAAGAGGTCGGGGCCGCGGTAGGGGTCGCGATAAGGGCAGAGGTGTAGCTCGTATAGCAGCTAGAGCTGCACCTGTAGATAATTAGTTGCCCCAACTCAGGAGCAAGTCCCAAATGTGGTTGATCCGGTGGGACCATCTCAGGAACCAGCCGTGCCTATTGTGATTCCAGGCCTTTTGGAGGCTCTGGCTGACATATTGACTGTTTGCACTGGCCTTGCGCAGGCGGTCTCAGTTTCGGCCGCATCAACCACTTCTCAAGACGGGGGAGGTACTCAGACTCCCGCTGCTCGTACTCCAGAGCAAGTGATGCAGGGACTTCAGACACCGGGGTACTACCAGCCCAGTAGGTTGCAGCTTCTTAGGCCCAGTAGGTCCCGTTATGACTGGTGATGAGCGAAGGATACTAGAGAGATTTGGGAGGCTCCAGCCTCCATTATTCACTGGGGCTGAGTTTGAGGATGCCAAAGACTTCTTGGACATGTTGCAATGGATTCTTTGCACGGCGGGTATTCTGGAGACCACTGGGGTCTCATTCATAACTTTTTAATTTACTGGGGCAGCCTTTAGATGGTGGGAGGCTTATGAGAGGCACAAGCTAGTCGATGAAGCACCACTTACATGGCATGAGTTCTCCGTTCTCATCTTAGAGAAGTTCGTTCAAAATACTCGCAGTGACGAGCTGCGCAGACAGTTTGAGCAGCTACGTCAGGATGGCATATCTGTGACCCAGTATGAGATGAGGTTTTCAGAGTTGGCCTGTCACGCAGTTTGGTTGGTTTGCATAGAGAGGGAGAGGATTAGGAGGTCCATTGATGGCCTCACCTATCAATTGCATTTGCTTATGACTTGGGAGAGTGTATCAAGTGCTACGTTTGACTAGGTGGTTGATATTGCTCGATGGATAGAGATGGTCCGTAGTCAGGAGAGGGAAGCCAAGACGCCTCGTGGTTTGGGTTGTTTCAGTGGTGTTCCTTCTAGGGGTAGTTCCACCACAGCAGGGGTCATCCTTATAGGCCCACTCAGATAACTCATCCAGTTTATCGTGGTGCATCATCTAGCCATAGTTCATAGAGTGTCCGTCCGGGTCAATAATCTCTCAGTGCTCTCCCAGCTCAGAGTTCATCCTGTGCTCCTTCAGTTTAGGGTTCCTCTGCACCGGGTTCTTCTAGAGGGTATTCTGGTTCTTGGGGCTCGATCTAGTCCAAACCACCATTGTCGGATCGGGGTTTCTATGAGTGTGGGGAGCTTGGTCATATCAGGAGGCAGTGTCCCCGCCTCTTGGGAGGTCCAGTTCAGCATAGGGGCCAAACTATGACTTCAGCGCCAGTTACATCACCACCCACCCACCCAGCTTGGGGTAGGGCTCAGGCAGTTAGGGGTCGCCCTAAAGGGGAGGGCGATCAGGTAGCGGCCAGGCCTGATTCTACGTTATTCCTGCCAGGCCAGATGTCGTTTCTTCATACACAGTGATCAAAGGTATTGTATTATATGCCACAGGGATATTTTTGTATTATTTGACCCCGGTTCCAGTTATTCATATGTATCATCGTATTTTTCTCATTGTCTGGATATGCCCCGTGAGTCCTTATTTCATCTGTTCATGTATCTACGCCAGTAGGCAATACTATTGTTGTGGACCGTGTATATCGATCATTTGTAGTGACTATTGGGGGATTGAAGACTAGAGTTGATCTCTTATTGCTTAGTGTGGTTGCTTTCGATGTGATCTTGGGTATGGATTGGTTATCTCCATGTCATGCTATTATGGATTGTCACGCTAAAACTGTGACATTGTCGATGTTGGGGTTGTCAAGGATCAAGTGGAGAGGTTCTCTAGATTATGTTCCCAGAAGAGTGATTTCATATTTGAAGGCCCAACGGATGGTTGGGAAGGGGTGCTTATCTTATTTGGCCTTTGTGAGGGATGTTGGTGCTGATACTCCTACCATTGATTCTGTTCTGGTGGAGCGATACTTTTCAGATGTGTTTCCTGCAGACTTGTCGGGCATGCCGCACGATAGGGATATTGACTTTGGTATTGACTTGGTTCCGGGCATTCAGCCCATTTCTATTCCTCCGTATCGAATGGCACCAGCTGAATTGAAGGAATTGAAATAACATCTTCGGGAACTTCTTGATAAGGGGTTTATTAGGCCCAGTGTGTCGCCATAGGGTGCACCGGTTCTGTTTGTGAAGAATAAGAATGGTACTATGAGGATGTGCATCGACTATAGGTGGTTAAACAAAGTTACAATCATGAACAAGCATACTTTGCCGCACATTGATGACATATTTGACCAGCTTTAGGGAGTTAAGGTGTTATCTAAGATTGATTTATGGTCTGGATATCACCAGTTGAAGATTCAGGACTTGGATATTCTAAAAATAGCATTCAGGAACCGTTACGGTCACTATGAGTTCCCGGTAATGTCTTTTGGACTGACCAACGCCCCAATAACATTCATGCATCCAATGAACAGTGTATTTCAACCTTATCTAGACTCGCTTGTCATGGTATTCATTAATGATATCTTGGTATACTCTCGTAGCCATGAGGAGCATGCCCAACACTTGAGGATTGTACTACAGAGGCTGAGGGGGGAGAAGCTTTATACTAAGTTCTCCAAGTGTGAGTTTTGGGTTAGTTCGGTGGCGTTCTTGGGTCACGTGGTGTCCAGAGAGGGGATTAAGGTGGATCTGAAGAAGATAGAGGAGGTTCAGAGTTGTCCCAAGTCGTCCTCAGCTACAGAGATTCGGAGCTTTCTCAGCTTGACCGATTATTATCGTCGCTTCGTGGAGGGTTTCTCATCTATTGCATCGCCTTTGACCAAATTAACCTAGAAGGGTGCCCCTTTTAGGTTGTTGGATGAGTGTGAGGAGAGCTTTCAGAAGCTCAAGACTATCTTGACCATAACTCCATTTCTAGTTTTGCCTTCAGCTTCAGGCTCTTAATACAGTGTATTGCGATGTTTCTCGGATTAGTATTAGGTGTGTCTTAATGCAGGGGGTAGAGTAATTGCTTATGCTTCGTGTTAGTTGAAGCCCCATGAGAAGAACTACCTTGTTCATGATTTGGAATTGACTGCCATCGTTCGTGCATTGAAGATTTAGAGGCACTATCTCTATAGTGTGTCTTGTGAGGTATTTATAGATCATCGGAGTCTTCAGCACTTGTTCAAAGAGAAGGATATAAATTTGAGATAATGGAGATAGTTGGAGCTGCTAAAGGACTATGATATTACTATCCTGTACCATCCCAGGAAGGCCAATGTGGTGGCCGATGCCTTGAGTAGATAGGCAGTGAGTATGGGTAAGCTTGCATTCATTCCTGTTGGTGAGAGACCACTTGCAGTTAATGTTCAGGTCTTGGCCAACCAGTTTGTGAGATTAGATATTTTGGAGCCCAGCCAGGTTCTAGCTTGTGTGGTTTCTCGGTCTTCCTTATTTGATCGCATCAGAGACCAGTATGATGATCTTTATTTTCTTGTCCTTAAGGACACGGTTCAGTACGGTGATTCCAAGAAATTAATATTGGGGATGATGGGGTGTTGAGGATGTAGGGTCGGATTTTTGTGCCGAATGTAGATGGGCTACGTGAGTTGATTCTTTAGGAGGCCCACAGTTCGCAATATTTCATTCATCTGGGTGCCGCGAATATGTACCAAGACTTGAGTCAGCAGTATTTGTGTAGGAGGATGAAGAAAGATATAATGGGGTTTGTAGCTCGGTGCCTAAATTGTCAGCAGGAGAAGTATGAGCATGAGAGTCCAGACGGATTGCTTCAGAGGCTTGAGATTCCGGAGTGGAAATAGGAGCATAAAATCATGGATTTTGTAGTTGGACTCCCACATACTTTGAGAAAGTTTGATGCTATTTGGGTGATTGTGGATCGACTAACCAAGTCCGCGCATTTCATTCCAGTTGAGACTACCTATTCTTCGGAACGATTGGCTGAGATTTATATCCGCTAGATTGTTCGCCTTCACGGTGTGCCGGTGTCTATCATTTCAGAGCGGGGCACTTAGTTTACATTGCAGTGCAGCGTGAATTGGGCACCTAGGTTGAGTTGATTACAACATTTCAACCTCATACGGACGGACAGTCCGAGTGCACTATTCAGACATTGGAGGATGTGCTATGCACTTGAGTCATATATTTCAGAGGTTCTTGGGATCAATTTTTGTCGCTCAAAGAGTTTGCCTACAACAACAACTACCAATCGAGCATTCAGATGGCTCCGTATGAGGCTTTGTATGGGAGGCGGTGTCGATCTCTAGTGGGTTGGTTTGAGCCAGGTGAGGCTAGGCTATTGGGTACTGACTTGGTTCAAGCTACTTTGGACAAGGTTAAATTGATTCAGGATTGGCTTTGCACGGCACAGTCTAGGTAGAAGAGTTACGCCGATAGGAAGGTTCGTGATGTTTCTTACATGGTTGGGGATAAGGTACTGCTCAAGGTTTCACCCATGAAGGGTGTTATGAGGTTGGGTAAGAAGGGTAAGTTAAGCCCTCGTTATATTGGGCCGTTTGAGGTGCTTCAAAGGATTGGAGAGGTGGCTTATAAGTTTGCCTTGCTACCTAGTTTGTCGAGTGTTCATCCAGTGTTCCATGTTTCTATGCTCCGAAAGCATGTCGGCGATCCGTCACATATTTTGGATTTCAGCACGGTTCAGTTGGATGGTGATTTGACTTATGATGTGGAGCCGGTGGACATTTTGGGTCGACAGGTTCGAAAGTGAAGGTCAAAAGACATAGTTTCAGTAAAGGTGTGGTGGACAGGCTAGCTGGTTGAGGAAGCTACTTGGGAGACCGAGCGGGAGAGGCAGAGAAGATATCCACACCTATTTGAGACTACATGTATGTTTCTAGACCCGTTCGAGGACGGATATTTATTTAAGAGGGGGAGGATGTAACGACCCGGCCGGTCATTTTGGGAGTTTGTGCCCCGTTCCTCTATTTACTGCACATTTTATGCTTAATAGTTGCTATGTGACTTTCTGGGGTAGTTGGTTCGGGTCCGGAGAGGCTTCAGAATGAGTTGAGACACTTAGTCTCAGGGTTGGGAGCGTTAATTGAAAAGGTTGACCGGATATTGACATATGTATAAACGACTCTGGGATGGAATTTTTATGGCTCTATTAGCTCCGTTGGGTGATTTTGGACTTAGGAGCGTGTCGGGATAGTGATTTAGAGGCTTGTAGTTGAATTAGGCTTGAAATGGTGAAAGATGAAAAATTAGAAGCTTTGGAAATTTAGAAGTTTGACCGAGAGTTGACTTTGTGGTTACCTAGCTCGGATTATGGTTCCAGTAGTTGGAGTAGGTCTTTGGTGTGATTTGTGACTTGTGTGCAAAATTTGAGGTCAATCGGACGTGATTTGATAGGTTTCGGCATCGGATGTGGAAGTTAGAAGTTTAAAAGTTCATTGGGCTTGAATCGATGTACGATTCTTGGTTTTAGCATTGTTTGATGTGATTTGAAGGCTCGACGAAGTTTATATCATATTTTAGGACTTGTTGGTATATTTGGTTGAAGTCCCGGGGGCTTCATGTGAGTTTTGATTTCATCATTAAATTAGTGATTTGGGTTAACAAATTGGGAAAAATGGAGGAAAGTCCTTTGGCCGAATTTTGGGGATTTGATCGAGATTTTGGTATCGGATTTGAGTAATTTTGATATGGGTGGACTCGTGGTTGAATGGGTGTACGGAGTTTGTGACTTTTATCGAATTCTGAAACGTAGGCCCAGGGGTTGACTTTTGAGTTGACCTTTTTGACTTTTGATTATGAACTTAGTATTTTCTTATGCAATTGATTCCTTTAGCTCATATTGATAATATCGAACTAATTGTGGCTAGATTCGAGGCATTCAGAGGCCGTCTAGTGAGGCAAGGGCTTGTTGGAATAGAGTTTTGCATAGTTTGAGGTAAGTAACACTTCTAAGCTTGGTTCTGAGGTAATGTAACCCTGAATTATGTGCTATGTGATTGATGTGGAGGTGACGCGCATGCTAGGTGACGGGCATGTAGGCGTGCACCATAGAAATTGTGATTTAGTCGATTCCCTGGAACTGCATAGCTATTTTATCTTAACATTTTTGCTACACTCTATGTGTTAGAGCACTTGAGTTATGATTCATGCTAGAAATCATGTTTAGGCTATATGCTGGTACTATAAGGAACCACAATGGTCGTTCTTTGCTATTGAGTTATCTATTTAGTTGCAGTTGTGCACTCAGTCAGATTCATCATTACGTGTCATATATCAGTCTTTGTTATCCTATATTGTCCCATCTCGTATCATTGATTACGGCTTCTTAGCATGAGTGTTTTGAGCCCGAGAAACTAGAGAGATTGGTGACCGAGTTGGAGCCTGAGTGCAGTGCTGTGAGTGATATCTGTATATATGTGGATCGGGTTGCACGCCACAACAAGCCTTATGGCTATATATATGTGGATCGGGTCGCACGTCACAACAAGCCTTATGGCTATATCTATATGGATCGGGTTGTACGCCGCAACAAGACTTATGGCTATATATATGTGGATCGGGTTGCATGCCGCAACATACCTTATGGCTATATGTGGATCGGGCTGCACACCGCAGTAAGTATCGTATAGTGCTAAGTGACTGAGCGTGACGAGCGAGAGTTGAGATGGGTAGATTGAGTGCTCATAGAGTGTGAGTACTTGGGATTTCACTGTGTTGCATCACATACGGTATTCACATTGGCATGTAGCTATAGAGACGTCATACTCTTCTTATCAGTCACACTTGGTATATTTTATCTGTGCTAAACTTAACTGTCGAACCTAGAAGCATGCCTATTTTCTGTATTGTTAAACTCTGTATCTTTACTGTATTGTTTGAGCTCGTCACTGCTTTCAGACCACAGGTTAGACTTGTTACTTATTGAGCTGGTAGTACTCACACTACACCCTACACTTTATATGCAGATCCAGGTGTTTTCGGGCATGGCGGTTGCTGATTCCAGGCATTTCATCAGTTCAGAGATCATCAAGGTAGCTTCCTCCGCATCCGCATACCTTTGACTCTCCTCTTTTATCTTTTAGTCTTGTTTTTACTGTTCTACTTTCCTAGAGAGTGTTCCATTGTTCAGTCCGTGTTGTTATGTAGATGTTAACGTACTCCGTGACACCCGAATCCTTTGGGAGAAATTTTGTACTGAGTTACGATGTTTATATTTTCATTTTTTTAATGAAATTCTTACTTATTGAGAATACAATAGGTATCAACAAGAAATGAGAGGGAAGAGAGATATAACACACAAGTAAGACTGTGACTGAGAATAAGGCAGCAATTAGCAGTCAATTCAACAAGTAATTTTTGCGCAGAAAAGCTGGGGATGCCAGGAGTAACGCGAGATGGGGGCGTGCGTTTTGCCTTGTGACGCGAGGCGTGTAGCAAGCATATTCTAGGTTTTTAAAGCCGATTTTGTCTCCTATTTGGTTTTGTACTTGGTTAATCTAGGTCATTTCCCTACACATATAAATAGTCATTAAACATCATTTTTAGAGGAGGAGACCGAGATTGGACAGATTAGACCGGGGACTTTGACCTAAGGAGGCAAGAACATACTAGGAGCAAGGTGGGGAATTCTTCTACGAGTTTTTCACTTCCTTCTTCCTATTTTCATTATTAGTTATGAATTCTAGTATTGTAATTTTGCTATAGCTAATTTGTTATCTAGAGTTTTGATAGAACCTTTTGTAGAATAAATTCTTGTTATGTTTTTATATAATTGAGTCGTTGGATTTCTCTACTTGTTCAACTACATGTTTATTGTTGTTGATTGAATGGCCATCAATTGACTGTGCCTATTTAGTATGTATTGCTTGGAAAATGGTACATATTTAGGTAGTTGTTGAACAACATCACTCCTGACGTATGTGAGGAATCAATACGAAGGGTTTAAAGGTGGGATTGGGAATAACAAAACCTTGGTGCGATCTTAGTGAGCAGTAAACTAGTGCCAGCTAGCGTAGTTCGGAAAAATATTTCTAGTAAATTGTGGTAGATGCTCGGAAGAGAATAATGACACCCGAAGGACTCACGATAGGTAGAAAATACTTGGGCGAAATTATAGAAGGCATAGTGGGAAGGATTCCGACAATTGGCATGGGGAAATCATAACTCTAGACCTCCTTAGTCTTGTCTAAAATTTTATCCTTGTTAGTTGATAATTTTACTGCATTATAATAGTTGTTAGTTAATTAGTTAGAAATAAACATTATAATCTCTATAATTAGAAAATTATTTGGAATTGTGTTTCTTAAAAATATTGAACAACTGTAGCTAAGCCTTAGTTCTCTATGGGATTCCACTCCGGACATGTAACCTGGATTATATTTACAATGATAGCTTAATCCTTTTTATAAGGCATAGTTGGGCGTGATCAATTAGTTTGGGTCCGATGAGGTTTTTAGAATAAATTAGAACACTTAGTTCCAAATTTTAAAACTTAAGTTGAAAAGGTTGGCTGGATGTCGACCTATGTGTAAACGACCCCGGAATAGAATTTTGATGATTCCAATAGTTCTGTATGGTGATTTTGTACTTAGGAGCGTGATCGAAATTTTATTTGGAAGTCCGTAGTTAAATTAGGCTTGAAATGGTTAAAATAGGAATTTAAGTTTGGAAGTTTGATTGGGGAGTTGACTTTTTGATATCGTGGTCGAAATCCGATTCTGAAAATTTTCATAGCTCCGTTATGTCATTTATGACGTGTGTGCAAAATTTGAGGTCAATCAGACTTGATTTGATACGTTTCGGCATCGAATGTAGAAGTTGGAAATTCTTAAGTTTCATTAAGCTTGAATAGGGGTGTGATTTGTGATTTTAGCATTATTTGAGTCGATTTGAGTTTTCGACTAAGTCCGTATGATGTTTTAGGACTTGTTGGTATATTTGGTTGAGCTCCCGAGGGCCTCGGGTGAGTTCTGGATGGTTAACAGATTGAATTTGGATTTGGAGGAGGAGTTGAGGCAGCTGGGCATCTGGTGTGATCCCACCTGCGCGAAAAAGGGCCGTAGGTGTGAGCTCGCGGAAGCGAGGCATGAGATTCGCAGAAGCGAAAATGCATGGGCTGGCCAGGCACCGCGGGTGCGAAGAATTCTTCCGTGGGTGCGAAGACCGCAGGCGTGAAAAAATCCATGGCAGTCGCGAGAGTTTTGCCGTGGATACGAAGACCGCAGGCGCGAAGAAATCATCGCAGGCGCGAGAGTTTTTCTGCGGGTGCGAAGACCGCAGGATAAATACATAAAGCTGAAAGATAGGTAGGGAGAGTCAAGGTCTGCGAATGTTGGGCAGCTACCTCAAAATCTCTAAATGACCAAGCTGCTCGGATGATCAGCACCCACCGTGCCCGAAAACACCTGGATCTGCACACGAAGTGCAGGGTGTAGCGCGAATACAACTAACTCAGTAAGTAACAAGACAAACTATTAGACTGAAAGTAGTGACGAGCTTCATGGAGACAGTTCAATTATAGAAAAATGCAATGCAGGATAATAGGCATGCTTTCAAGTTCGACATTTGAAGCCAAAACAATTAATTTATGTCAAGTTCAATTGAAACAGGATGTAGTATCTCTCAGAAACTATAGGCCAGCTGAAGTACACAGTAATGAAATGAAGTGCATATTCTTAGAGTAACAGTCACTGAGTCCTCCCATCTAGTACACAACCGATGGCATTCGGAACGTACTGAGTTTAGCCCCATGCGCACGGCATCTTGCGGCGCTACTTGCACGACGCTCCGCAATTCCGTTGCCAAAAGCCATCAGCCTCCACGAGCGATGCCCACCACCAGACGTACTACGAGCACACACAAGTACTTGCCGACACGCTTTGCGAACATCGTGGATGTAGCACTGACAAGCCGTGCATGCCACCAATGCCCACGCCGCATGCCAGCGTCCCCCATGCATGCCCGCCTCGCCCTAGCAGCAAGCACCTTGAGGTGCCTTTCAACACCTCTACCCCCCTTATATATGTCTTAAAAAAAATCAAGTGACAAGAGTAGACATGTTTTGGCTAGAGAATCATAATAGACATGTACAACACCAAAATGCACAAACCAAAGTACAACTTAGCTAATACATTCACAAATGACTTTTAAACACTGTAAATAATATTTTTTACAAAAAATAATATTTTTTTAATAAATATTTATTATAAAACAAAAAAATACATAATAAAAGACAAAAAAATAAAAGAATTATTATAACTATAGAAACAACAATGGAGAAAGTTTCCAAGACATCTAGTAATAATATAACACATAAAATAATAAATATTGTATAAAAAAGTACCATAAAAACTATTTAAAATTACAAAACATGCATAAAATTAAATAAAAAATATGTAAAAAATAGGAAAAATACATAATATTATTATAAAAACATATAGATGACCAACCACCAATAACCATGACGCACCTCCATTGTGACAACCACCATAAGTGATTCCGATATCAAACCACCACCGCCAACCACCAAGCGTCGCGCCAACCGTCACCGGTCACTACCGCTTGAACCACCGCAATTTTCAACCACCGCCACCCACGACCACCAACCACCAACATCATTGTGCTTGAAATGTTGTTAAACATTGGCTAGCACTAGACATGGTGCGACATGGTGTGACGTCGTGCCATGGCCACGTCCGACCACACCCTGCCATGTCCTGGTCCTGCCACGGTCATGTCCTTCCACGTTCGACGTCGGGCCATAGCCACGCTCTGCCATGTCCTGCATCCTGCCATGTCCTGCTATGTCTTGCATCCTACCATGTCCTTCCACATCCGATGTCGGGCCATGGCCATATACGACCACGCCCTTCTATGTCCCGTCATGTCCTAGTGCCATGGCTATGTCCTGCCACGTCCGACGCCGTGCCATGGCCACGCCCTACCATGTCCTGCCATGTCCTGTGTCCTACCATGGCCATATCTAGTCCAACCTCACAGTCACTCAGCATTCGCGCTCGGCACTCGCACTCGCACTAAGTAGGTACCTGTGCTCACTATGGGTGTGCAGACTTCGGAGGGGCTCCTTCAGCCCTAGAGCTATAATAACCCAATTGCGGCATAGATCAGTAAAACATGCTGCAACATGCAGCCGGATACCAATAAATAACCACGCAATCAGGCCTTCGACCTCACTCAGTCATAAATATCTCCAGTCTCTCGGGCTCTCAAAAAATCATGATAACTAGCCCAGACCGCGATGATATAATGTATCAACAAGGAACAAGAGAGGATGAGATATAATATGTGAGTAAAAACTGTGATTCAGTACAGAGTGGCATTTTTACCGATAATTCAACATGTAACACGACCTCTGAAGGTCCCTAGAGTATAAAAACATAGCCTAAGAATGATTTCTAACATGATTTGCAGTTCAATTTCTATAACGCATGGAGAATATATGGATAATAACAGATTATTCAACTATACAGTTCCATGGAATTGACCGGGTCACAATTACTATGGTGCACGCCGACACGCCCGTCACCTAGCATGTGCGTCACCTCAACACCAATCACATGACACAAATTTCATGGTTTCATAGCCTTATAACCAAATTTAGAACTGTTACTTACCTCAAACCGTGCAAATCCCTACTCCATCACGCCCTTGTCTCGCGAATCGGCCTCCAAATGACTCGAATCTAGCCACAAACAGTTCGATACAATCAACAGGGGCTAAAGGATTCAATTCCATAAGCAAATACTAAGTTATTAATCAAAATTCAAAAGGTCGACTCAAAAGCCGGCCCCCGGGCCCATATCTCGGGACCCAGTAAAAGTTACAAAATCCGGAAGCCCATTCCGCCACGAATCTAGCCATACCAAATTTATCAAAATCCAACACCAAATCGACACCCAAGTCCCAAATTTAAACTCTCCAAATCCCTAGCCTCAAACTCCCAAATTTCACCTCAAGACCATACAATCTAGGTGGGAAAATCAATGGGGGAACATAATTATTGCTAACCACAAGTGACTTACCTCAAGAAACCCCTCAAAAATCCTCTCAAATATTTCCTAATCCCGAGCTTGAAATGTTCAAAATGAAGAAAACCACGAAACCCTCATTTTTAATACACCACCCAGGCCTTCTCGCACCTGCGGCAACTTACCCGCTTCTGCGGTATTGCAGAAGCGACCCTTCTCCGGCTTCTGCTTGTTCCTCAGCTTCTATGGACCATGATTCCGCTCCTACATACTCGCTTCTATGAGCCACACTACCGCCTCTGCGGACCGAACCCCCAATTCCATTTTTGCTTCTGCGCTACATTCACTGCATCTGCGGCCATGCAGGTGCGGAAAGTTCGCTCGCACCTGCGATCAATGAACTCTCTCCCTTAAAAATCGCATCTGCGCTTCCTCAGCCCGCACCTGCGAGCCCGCACCTGCGATCAAAGCTGCGCAGGTGCATTTACACTAGAAGGCTTCAACTATAACACCCTTTTAACCTCTAAACGCGATCCAAAAGTCATTCGAACTCCATCCGAGGCCCCCGGGACCTCCACCAAGCATACCAACAAGTCCTAAAACATGATACGAACTTAGTCGAGACCTCAAGCCACATCAAACCACATCAAAAACATGATTTGTACCAAATTTCAAGCCTATTAAAAGTAAGGAATTCTAACTTCTACAAACGACGCCGAAACCTATCGAATCACGTCCGATTGACCTCAAATTCGGCACACAAGTCAAAAATGACACCATGGGCCTATTCCAACTCCCGGAACCCCATTCCGAGCCCGATATCCATAAAGTCCACTCTCGGTCAAACTTCTAAATTTTCAACTTTCGCCATTTCAAGCCTAATTCAACTACGGACCTCTAATTCACAATTCGGACACATTCTTAAGTCCAAAATCACCCAACGGAACCATCAAAACTCCATTCCGGAGTCATCTACACATAAATCAACATCCGGTCAACCCTTTCAACTTAAGCTTCCAATCTTAAGACTAAGTATCTCAATTCATTCCCAAACCTCTCCGGACCCGAACCAACTACCCCAACAAGTCACAAAACAACAATTAAGCAGGGAATGAACAATAAATGGGGGAACGGGGCTACAACTCTCAAAAGGATTGGTCGGGTTGTTACATCCACCCCCTCTTAAACAAACGTTCATCCTCAAACCGGTCTAGAAACGTACCTAGAGTTCAAATAGGCATGGATATCTGCTTTGCATCTCTCGCTCGGTCTCCTAAGTAGCCTCCACAACTAGCTGACCTCTTCACTGCACCTTCACTGAAGCTATGTCCTTTGATCTCAACTTTCGAACCTGCTGATCCAAAATGGCCACTGGCTCCAAATCATAAGTCAAATCACCATCCAACTGAACCGTGCGAAAATCCAAAACATGAGAGGGATCGCCGACATACTTCTAGAGCATAGAAACATGAAATAATGGATGCAAATTTGACACACTAGGTGGCAAGGCAAGATTGTAAGCCACCTCTCCAATCCTCTAAAGTGCCTCAAATAAACCAATATACCGAGGGCTCAACTTTCCCTTATTCCCGAACCTCATAACACCTTTCATGGGTGACACCTTAAGCAGTACCTTCTCCCTAACCATAAAAATACCATCACGAACATTCCTATCGGCGTAACTCTTCTGTCTAGACTGCGCCGTGTGTAGCCGATCCTGAATTAATTTAACCTTGTCCAAAGCATCCTAAACCAAGTCAATACCCAATAGTCTAGCCTTACCCGGCTCAAACAAACCCACTGGAGATCGACATCGTCTCCCAAACAAAGCATCATATGGAGCCATCTGAATACTCGACTGGTAGATGTTGTTGTAGGAAAACTCCACAAGCGGCAGAAATTGATCCCAAGAACCCCCAAAATCAATGACATAAGCGCGTAGCATGTCCGCCAAGATCTGAATAGTGCACTCTGACTATTTGTCCGTCTGTGGGTGAAATGATGTGCTCAACTCAACCTGGGTCCCCAACTCTGCTGCATGGCTCTCCAAAACTGCGATGTAAACTGCGTGCCCCGATCTGAGATGATGGACACTGGCACACCGTGAAGGAAAACAATCTCGCAGATGTAAATCTCAGCCAACCACTCTGAATAATAAGTGGTCCCAACTGGAATGAAGTGCGCAGACTTGGTCAGCTGATCCACAATCACCAAAATAGCATTAAACTTCCTCAAAGTCTGTGGGAGCCTAACTACAAAATCCATGGTGATACGCTCCCATTTATACTCTGAAATCTCAAGCCTCTGAAACAATCGACCTGGTCTTTGATGCTCATAATTCACCTGCTAACAGTTAAGGCACTGAGCTACAAATCCCACTATATCCATCTTCATTCTCCTCCACCAATAGTGTTGCCTCAAGTCGTGGTACATCTTCGCGGCACCTGGATGAATAGAATACCGCGAACTGTGGGCCTCCTCAAGAATCAACTCACGTAGCCCATCTACATTGGGCACACAAATCCGACCCTGCATCCTCAACACCCCATCATACTGGCGCTCTCTGATGCGATCATATAAGGAAGACCGAGAAACCACACAAGCTAGAACCCGACTAGGCTCCGAAACATCTAATCTCACAAACTGGTTGGCCAAGCCTTAAACATTAACTGCAAGCGGTCTCTCACCAACATGAATGAATGCAAGGCTACCCATACTCACCGCCTTTCTACTCAAAGCATATGCTCCTATATTGGCCTTCCCGGGATGATACAGAATGGTGATATCATAGTCCTTTAGCAGCTCCAACCCTCTTTGCTACCTCAAATTTAGATCCTTTTGTTTGAACAAGTGCTGGAGACTCTGATGATCCGTAAATACCTCACAAGACACATCGTAGAGATAATGCCTCCAAATCTTCAATGCTTGTACAATGACATCCAACTCCAAATCTTGGACGGGGTAGTTCTTCTCATGAGGCTTCAACTGATGCGAAGCATAAGCAATCACTCTACTCTCCTGCATCAAGACGCACCCAATACCAATCCAAGAAGCTTCACAATACACTATATAAGAGCCTAAAACCGAAGGCAAAACTAGCACTAGAGTTGTAGTCAAGCCAGTCTTGAGCTTCTAGAACCTCTCTTAACACTCATCCAACCACCTGAAAGTAGAACCCTTCTTGGTCAATTTGGTCAAAGGTGATGCAATAGATGAGAAACCCTCCACGAAGCGATGATAATAACCGGCCAAGCCGAGAAAGCTCTCCGTAGCTGAGGACCGCCTGGGCCAACTCTGAACCGCCTCTATCTTCTTTGGATCCACCTGAATCCCCTCACTGGACACCAGGTGCCCCCAAGAATGCCACCGAACTAAGCCAAAACTCACACTTGGAGAACTTGGCATAAAGCTTTTCATCCCTCAACCACTGGAACACAATCCTCAAATGTTGGGCATGCTCCTTTTGGCTACGAGAGTACACCAGGATATCATCAATGAATACTATGACAAACAAGTCGAGATAAGGCTGAAATACACAATTCATCAGATGCATGAATGTTGTTGGGGCATTGGTCAGCCCAAAAGACATCACAAGTAACTCATAATGACCATAACGGGTCCTAAATGCAGTCTTTAGAATATTTGAGTCCTGAATCTTCAACTGGTGATATTCAGACCTCAAATCAATCTTAGAGAACACCCTCGCTCCCTAAAGATGGTCAAATAGATCATCAATACGCGCAAAATGATACTTTTTCTTGATTATAACTTTGTTCAACTGCCTATAGTCGATGCGCGTCCGTATAGTACAATCCTTCTTCTTCACAAACATAACCGGTACACCCCAAAGCAATACACTAGGCCTAATAAACCCCTTATCAAGAAGTTTCTGAAGTTGCTCTTTCAATTCCTTCAACTCAGTCGGTACCATACGATACAAAGTAATAGAAATGGGCTGAGTGCCCGGCACTAAGCCAATACCAAAGTCAATATCCCTCTCGGGCGGCATGCCCGACAGATCTATAGGAAACACATTCGGAAAGTCTCGCACCACCGGAACAGAATCAATAGTAGGAGTATCAGCACCGACATCCCTCACAAAGGCCAAATAAGATAAACAACCCTTCCCAACCATCCGTTAGGCCTTCAAATATGAAATCACTCTGCTGGGAGCATAATCTAGGGAACCTCTCCACTTGATCCTTGGCAACCCCGGCATCGCCAACGCCACGGTCTTAGTGTTACATTCCAGCATAACATGACATGGATACAACCAATCCATACCAAGATGACGTCGAAATAAACCATACTAAGCAATAAAAGATCGACTCTAGTCTCCAATCCCCCAATAGTCACTTCATATGACCGATATACACGGTCCACAACAATAGTATCACCTACTGGCGTAGATACATAAACAGATGAGACTAAGGACTCATAGGGCATATCTAGATAACGAGCAAAATACGATGATACATACGAATAAGTGGAACTAGGGTCAAATAATACATAAGCAACCCTGTGGCATACTGAGACAATACTTGTGATTACTATATCTGAAGCAACAGCATCTGGCCTGGAAGGGATAACATATAATCGGGCCTGACTGCCACCTAATTAGCCTCCCCCTCTAGGGAGACCTCTAGCTACCTGAGTTCCACCCGAGCTGGCTGTGCGGGTGGTGAAGTAACTGGTGCGAAAGTCGTAGCTGACTCCTCTACTGAACTGGACCTCTCGAGCGATGGGGACGCTGTCTCCACATATGCCTAAACTCCCCGTACTTGAAGCAAATCCCTAGTAGTAGTGGTGGTGGGGACTGAATCGGGCCCCGAGTACCAGAGTAACTGCTAGAAGGACCTAGCATAGATGAACCCTGAACTAATGGAGCACGGGATGAACTCTGAGCTGGAAGGGAATTGAGGGATGACTGACCGTGATGAGCACTATATGAACCATGGCTGGATGATGCATCATGATGAGTTTGACGAACTATCCGGGCATGCCTATAAGAACGACCTATGGTGTGGTAGAACTGAGCCCAGAAGGAACACCGCTGTAAGCACCCGATCTACGAGGCCTCTTGGCCTCCCTCTCCTCATGCTACTAACTACGAACCATCTCTAGTCATCGAGCAATATCAACCACCTCGTCAAATAGAGCACCAGATACACTCTCCCGAGTCATAGCAAAGCGCAACTAATAGGTGTAACGACCCGGCCGGTCATTTTAACTATTACACCACTGTTCTACCATTTACTGCTCAATTTATGCTTTACAACTATTATATGACTTGCCGGGGTAATTGGTTCGGGTCCGATGAGGGTTCTGGAATAAATTGGAACACTTACTTCCAAGATTTAAAACTTAAGTTAAAAAGGTAGACCGGATGTTGTCTTATATGTAAACAACCTCGGAATAGAATTTTGATGATTCCAATAGCTCCGTATGGTGATTTTAGACTTAGTAGCGTGTCTGAAAAATTATTTGGAAGTCCGTAGTTTAATTAGGCTAGAAAATGGCTAAAATAGAAATTTAAGTTTGGAAGTTTGACCGGGGAGTTGACTTTTTGAGATCGAGGTCGGAATCTAATTCTGGAAATTGATATAGGTCTGTCATGTCATTTATGACTGGTGTGCAAAATTTAAGTTTAATCGGACTTGATTTGATAGGTTTCGGCATCGAATGTAGAAGTTGAAATTTCTTAGTTTCATTAAGATTCATGGTTTAACGTTGTTTGATGTGATTTGAGGTCTCGACTAAGTTTGTATGATGTTTTAGGACTTGTTGGTGTATCTGGTTGAGGTCTCGGGGGCCTCGGGTGAGTTTCAAATGGTTAGCAAATCAATATTTAGACTTGGAGTGTTGCTGGAAATTTTCTGATATTTGTACCTGGTTTCCTTATACGCGATCGCATGAACTTGTCCGCGATCGCATAGGCTTAGCGGGACAGTGGAGGTTTTGTGCTATGCGATCACATAGGGATGTCCACGATCGCATAGGTTTAAGTGTGGGCTACTGAGTTTTTGTTGTATGCGATCACATGGGGAGGACCGTGATCGCGTAGCTGGGTAGAGGGAATGCATCGTGAACGCATGGATCACGCTGCGTTCGCGAAGAGGAAAATGAGGCAGCAGGGGTCACGCGAGGTTATGCTTCGCAATTGCGTGGACGAGTTCATGATCGCGTGCATTTATCCGCGATCGCGTAAGGTTAATTTTGGCAGTGGAATATTTGTGCTTTGAGATCACGTGAAATTGTCCGCGATCGCGTAGAGCAAATGACCGGACAGAATATTTAAGTTCTGAAAATGGGGCGAACCCATTTTCCATTTTTACCGATTTGGAGTTCAGGAAGAGGCGATTTTTGGGAGATTTTCAAGGAAAACACTGGGGTAAGTGTTCTTAACTCAATTTTGGTCAAATTACTCGAATCCATGACTGTTTTTAACATTTAATTGGTGATTTAAGTTGGAAAATTAAGAAAACCCTCTTGGTTTATTTTGAATATTTGAGGGTCGAGTTGATGTCGGAATTTAGTAAAATTGGTATGGTTGGACTCGTGGTTGAATGGGCGCTCATATTTTATAACTTTTGTTGGGTTCCGAGATGTGGGCCCCACGGACGATTTTTGAGTTAAAATTCGGATTTTGTTAGAAAATTAGTATTTTCATATGGAATTAATTTCAATAATATGTATTGACTGAATCGAATTAATTGTGACTAGATTCGAGGCGTTCAGAGGCCGATTCGCGAGGCAAGGGTATTGCGCAGTAAAGAATTACACGATTTGAGGTAAGTAACATTTCAAAACTTGGTTCTGAGATTATGAATCCCTGAATTTTGTGTTATATCAGCTGTTGGAGGTGACGCACATGCTAGGTGACGAGCGTGTGGGCGTGCACCATAGAAATCGTGACTTAAATAAATTATGTGGAGTTGTAAAATAAAATAATCACGTATTATCTGCGTATCCTACACGTGTTTGAGAAATTGAGCTGAGCGTCATATTAAAGATCATGTTTAGGCTATGTGACGATATTTTTGGACCCATAGGGTCGTGTTGCTATTGAATTTAATTGTTTAAAAATATACATTTCATACTCAGTCATGTTCATCCGCTGTGAGGATATTGATAGGATCGAACTGCGCGCCGCAGCATGCCATATCTACTTTATATATATTATTATATTGATCAGGGCTGCCCGCTGCAGCATGCCTTATAGGCTTTATTATTATATGGATCGGGGTTGCTCGCCTGCAGCAGGCCATATCGGCTTTATATCATGCTTGGGCTGAAGGAGCCCCTCTGGAGTCTGCACCCCCCACAGTGAGCGTAGATGATTATATTTGGGATGGACTTGCCTTATTTATTTATAATTGTGATGAATTCCCTGGACATGGATCTTGTATGAATAATTTATATTGAGGATAAATTACCCCTGGGCTAGATTGGCCTTGTACGGTACAGATTGACTGACTGTCAGTTGATGCATATATATACATGGGATGGATCTTCCCAGGGCTGGATTGGCCATATACAGTAATGAGTGACCGAGTAAGTTGTGATCGTGAGTACACGAGGTTTTTCTATTAAGATGTCATATTCCTCATATTATTCAGAATTGGTCTATTTTACTTGTACTGAGTTTAACTGTTGAACTTGAAAGTATGCCTACATTTCTGTACCGTTATTGCCATGCTGGACTGTACATGCTAAGCTTGTCACTACTTTTAACCCAAAGGTTAGTCTTATTACTTATGGAGTTGGTTGTAATCATACTACACTCTACACCTTGCGTGCAGATCCAGGTGCTTCCGGATACGGGGACTGTTAGATCTTAGAGTGTTATCAGTTAGAGACTATCAAGGTAGCTGCTTAGCGTCCGCTGACCTTAACTCTCTTCCTTTTAGTTATTGTACTGTTCTATATTTTTAGACACTGTTGCTATCAGCTAGACTTTGTTATCATTTAGATGCTCATGTACTCAGTGATACAGTGTTTTGGGAGTGTTTTGTATCTGAAATTGTGAGGTTTTTCTATTGAATTCAAATATTATGTTTTCAAACTTAAAAGATATTATATTTTATTGAGGTTGTCGGCTTGCCTAATATTGAGATATGCGCCATCACGACATGCGGATTTTGGGTCATGACAAGTTGGTATCATAGCCTAGGTTACATAGGTCTCATGAGTCATGAGAAGGATTAGTAGAGTCTTGCGGATCGGTACAGAGACGTCTGTATTTATCTTCGAGAGGTTGCCAAACCCTTAGGAAAATTTGACTTTCTTGTACTCTGTCGTACGAATTTGTTGATTCCGGAAAACTAAATTTTTGTTATTCTATTCTCTCACATATGATGAGGACACGTACTACCAGATCAGACGGTCAGCCACCAGTGCCACCAGTTAGGGCTGTGAAAGGCCGGGGCCACGGTAGAGGTTGGTGCCGAGGTAGAGGTCGAGGTGTAGCTCGTATAGCAGTTGGAGCAGCACCTGTAGCACCACCAGTTGCTCTAGATCAGGAGCAGATTCCAGATATAGTTTAGCCAATAGAACCAGCTCAGGCACCCGCTGTGCTTATTGTGATTCCAAGCTTTCAGGAGGCTTTAACTCAGATTTTGACTGTTTGCACTGGCCTTGCTCAGGTGGTTTCAGCTCAGGCCGCACCTGCCACTTCTCAGGCCGGGGGAGGTACTCATACCCCTATTGCCCGTACTCTAGAGCAGGTAGTGCAGGGACTTCTGTTACCGGGGGCACTACCAGCACAGCCAGTTGCAGCTGCTCAGGCCCCGGTAGTCCCTGTTATGGATGATGATGAGCAGAGGAGACTTGAGAGATTTGGGAGGCTTCGACCTTCATCATTTAGCGGTGCTGAGTCAGAGGATGCTCAGGGTTTTCTGGATAAGTGCCAGGGGATGCTTCAGACAACGGGTATTCTGGAGACCAGTGGGGTCTCGTCCACTACTTTTCAATTTTCTGGGGCAGCGTTCAGATGGTGGGAGACTTATGAGAGGAGCATACCAGTTGGTGTAGCACCACTTTCATGGCATGAGTTCTCCATATTATTTCTGGAGAAGTTTGTGCCACAGATCCGTAGAGTGGAACTACGTAGGCAGTTTGAGTATTTACGTCAAAAGGACTTGTCTGTGACTCAGTATGAGATGCGGTTTTTAGAATTGGCTCGCCATGTAGTTTGGCTGATTCCCATTGAGAAGGAGAAGATCAGTACGTTCAATAATGGCCTCAACCAGCAGTTTCGTTCTATTTTACATCTGGGGAATGTACCAGGTGCTAAATTTGATGAGGTGGTTGATAGTGCCCGATGGCTAGAGATGGTCTGTACTCAGGAGCGTGAAGAGAATGAGGCCAAGAGGTCTTGTGGTCCAGGTAATTCTAGCGGTGTTCCTTCTGGGGGACAGCCCTATCACAGCAGGGGTCGTCCTTATAGGCCCGCTCAGATGGCGCGTTCAGCTTATCGTGGCACATCAGCTAGCCATGGTTCATATAATGCTCGGCAGAGTCAGTCTTCTCATGGTGCACTTCCAGCTCATAGTTCGTTTCGTGCACCATCAGTTCAAGGCTCATTAGTACCAGGTTCTTTTGGTAGTTATTCTGGTTGTCGAGGTCCGCCTCAGAACTTACCACCATTTTTTGATAGTGATTGCTATGAGTGTGAAGAGCTGGGTCATGTGAGGAAAAATTGTCCCCGCTTATCACGAGGTCTAGTTCAGAAGAGGAGTCATGCTACGACTCATGCACCAATTGCTCAACTACCCGCCCAGCCAGCTCGGGGTGGGGCTCAGTCGGCTAAGGGTCGTCCAAGAGGGGGAGGCCGATCAGGTGGCAGTCAGGCCCGATTCTATGTTTTTCCTGCTAGGCCAGATATTGTTGCTTCAGATGCAGTGATCACATGTATTGTCTCAGTGTGCCACAGAGAAGCTTCTATATTATTTGACCTTGTTTCCACATATTCATATGTTTCATCATATTTTGTACGTTATCTGGATATGCCCTGTGAGTCCTTAGTTTCACCTGTTCGTGTATCTACGCCAGTGGGAGATACTATTATTGTGGATCATGTATATCGGTCGTTTGTGATAACTATTGGGGGATTGGAGACTAGAGTTGATCTCTTATTTCTTAGTATGGTTGATTTCGCTGTAATGTTGGGTATGGATTAGTTGACTCTGTGTCATGCTATTCTGGATTGTCACGTAAAAATGATGACATTAGCGATACCGGGATTGCCGAAGGTCGAATGGAGAGGTTCTCTAGATTTTGTTCCTAGCAGGGTAATTTCTTATTTTGCATGCCCAACGTATGGTTGGGAAGGGGTGTTTTACATATTTTGCCTTTGTGAGAAATGTTGATGCAGATACTCCTACTATGGATTCCGTACCGATAGTGTGAGACTTTCCGGATGTATTTCCTGCAGACCTGTCGGGTATGCCACGTGACAGGGATATTGACTTCGTTATTGACTTGGTGCCGGGCACTCAGCCCATTTCTATTCCCCCATATCGTATGGCACCAACTAAACTGAAAGAATTGAAAGAACAACTTCAGGAACTTCTTGATAAGGGGTTTATTAGGCCTGGTGTGTCGCCTTGGGGTGCACCAGTTCTATTTGTGAAAAGAAAGACGGTACTATGCGGATGTGCATCGACTACAGGCAGTTGAACAATGTTACAATCAAGAACAAGTATCCTTTGCCACGTACCAGTCAGTACTACTTATTCTTTGGAGCGGCTGGCTAAGATTTATATCCGCGACATTGTCCGCCTTCACGGTGTGCCAGTGTCCATCATTTCAGATCGGGCCACGCATTTTATATCACAGTTTTGGAGGGAAGTACAATGGGAGTTAGGTACACAGGTACAATTGAGTATAACATTTCACCCTCAGACGGACGGACAATCCGAACGCACTATTCAGATATTGGAAGATATGCTACGTGCTTGTGTTATAGATTTTGGGGGTTCTTGGGATCAGTTTCTGCCACTTGCAGAGTTTTCTTACAATAACAGCTACCAATCGAGCATTCATGTGGCTCTGTGTGAGGCTTTATATGGAAGACGGTGTCGGTCTCCGGTGGGTTGGTTTGAGCCGGGTGAGGCTAGGCTATTGGGTACTGATTTAGTTCAGGATGCTTTGAAAAATGTTAAAGTGATTTAGGATCAACTTCGCACGGCACAGTCTAGACAGAAACGTTATGCCGATCGGAAGGTTCGCGATGTTGCTTACATAGTAGGAGAGAGGGTACTACTCCGAGTTTCGCCTATGAAGGGTGTTATGAGATTTGGGAAAAAAGGCAAGTTGAGTCCTAGGTATATTGGGCCTTTTGAAATACTTAAAAGGATTGGAGAGGTGGCTTATGAACTTGCATTGCCGCCTAGTCTATCAGGTGTTCATTCAGTGTTTCATGTATCTATGCTCTGAAAGTATGTCATGTTTTGGATTTCAGTATAGTGCAGTTGGATGGCAATCTGACTTATGATGTGGAGCCGGTAGCCATTTTGGACCGACAGGTTCAAAAGTTGAGATCAAAGAACATAGCTTCAGTGAAAGTACAGTGGAGAGGCCAACCAGTCGGAGAAGCTACTTGGGAGACTGAGCGGGAGATGCGAAGCAAATATCCACACCTATTTGAGACTCCAGGTATAATTCTAAACCCGTTCGAGGACGAACGTTTGTTTAAGAGGGGAACCCAGCCAGTCATTTTAACTATTACAGCCCCGGTCCCCTATTTACTGCTCAATTTGTGCTTTACAGTAGTTATATGACTTGCTGGGGTAATTGGTTCGGGTCCGGTGAGGGTTCTGGAATGAATTGGAATACTTAGTTCCAAGATTTAAAATTTAAGTTGAAAAGGTTGACCGGATATTGACTTATATGTAAACAACCCCGAAATAAAGTTTTGATGATTCCAGTAGCTCCGTACGGTGATTTTGGACTTAGGAGCATGTCCGAAAAATTATTTGGAAGTTCGTAGTTAAATAAGGCTTGAAATGGCTAAAATAGAAATTTAAGCTTGGAAGTTTGACCGGGGAGTTGGCTTTTTGATATCGGAATCGGAATCCAATTCTGGAAGTTGGAATTGGTTTGTCATGTCATTTATGACTTGTGTGCAAAATTTGAGGTTACTCAGACTTGATTAGATAGGTTTTGGCATGGAATGTAGAAGTTCAAATATTTTAGTTTCATTAAGCTTGAATTGGGGTATGATTCGTGGTTTTAGCATTATTGGATGTGATTTGAGGTCTCTACTAAGTTCGTATGATATTTTAGGACTTGTGGGTGTATTTGGTTGAGGTCTCGGGGGGCCAGGGGTGAGTTTCAGATGGTTAACGGATCAATTTTTAGACTTGGAGTGTTGCTGGAAATTTTCTGATATCTGTACCTGGTTTCCTTATACGCGATCGCATGAACTTGTCCGCGATCGCGTAGGCTTAGCTAGAAAGTGGAGGTTTTGTTCTATGCGATCGCGTGGGGATGTCCGCGATCGCGTAGGTTTAAGTGTGGGCTACTGAGTTTTTGCTCTATGTGGTCGCGTGAGGAGGACCACGATCGCGTAGCTGGGAAGAGGGAATGCATCGCGAACACGTGGATCAAGCCGCGTTCGCGAAGAGGAAAATGAGGCAGCAGGGGTCACACAAGGTTATGCTTCACGATCACGTGGATGAGTCCGCAATCACGTAGGTCTGTGGATTTGATACTTCGCGATCGCATGCATTTATCCGTGATCGCGTAAGGTTAATTTTGCCAGCGGAACATTTGTGCCTTGCGATCGCGTAAAATTGTCGCGATCGCGTAGAGCAAATGACTTGACACAATGTTTTAGTTATGAAAATGGAACTTCGTCCTATTTTCCATTTATACAGATTTGGAGCTCGGGAAGAGGCGATTTTCGGGAGATTTTCAAGAAAAACAACGGGGTAAGTGTTCTTAACTCAATTTTGGTCAAATTACTTGAATCCATGGTTGTTTTTAACATTTAATTGGTAATTTAAGTTGAAAAATTTAGAAAACCCTCTTGGTTTATTTTGAAGTTTTGAGGGTCAAGTTAATGTCGAAATTTAGTAAAATTAGTATGGTTGGACTCGTAGTTGAATGGGCGTTCATATTTTGTAACTTTTGTCGGGTTCCGAGAAGTGGGTCCCACAGGCGATTTTTGAGTTTAAAATTTGGATTTAGTTGGAAAATTAGTATTTTTCATATGAAATTAATTCCAATAATTTGTATTGACTGAATTGAATTAATTGTAACTAGATTCGAGACGTTCGTAGGCCGATTCGCGAGGCAAAGGTGTAGCGGAGTAAAGAATTACACGGTTTGAGGTAAGTAACATTTCTAAACTTGGTTCTGAGGGTTTGAATCCCTAAATTTTTTATTATATCAACTGTTAGAGGTGACGAGCGTGTGGGCGTGCACCATAGAAATTGTGACTTAAATAAATTATGTGGAATTGTAAAATTAAAGAATCATGTATTATCCGCGTATCCTCCACGTATTAGAGAAATTTAGTCGAGGCTCGTATTAAAGATCATGTCTAGGTTATGTGCTGATATTTTGGGACCCATAGGGTCATGTTGCTGTTGAATTTAATTGCTTAACAATATACATTTCATACTCAGTCATGTTTATCCATTGTAAAGATATTGATGGGATCGAGTTGCGCGCCGCAGCAGGCCATATCGACTTTATATATATTATTATTATATTAATCGGGGTTGCCCGCTGCAGCAGGCCTTATAGGCTTTATTATTATATGGATCGGGGCTGCCCTCCTATAGCAGGCCATATCGGCTTTATATCACGCTTGGGTTGAAGGAGCCCCTTCGGAGTCTACACCCCCCCCCCCCATAGTGAGCGTAGATGATTATATTCGGGTTGGACTTCCCAGGGCATGGACTTGCCTTATTTATTTATAATTGTGATGAATTCCCTGGACATGAATCTTGTCCGAATTATTTATATTTGAGGATAAATTACCCCTGGGCTAGATTGGCCTTGTACAGTACTGAGTGACTGACTGTCTGTTGATGCATATATATACATGGGATGGATCTTTCCTAGGCTGGATTGGCCATATACAGTAATGAGTGACCGAGTAAGTTGTGATCGTGAGTACACGAGGTTTTTCCACTGAGACGTCATATTCCTCATATTATTCAGAATTGGTCTATTTTACGTGTACTGAGTTTAACTGTTGAACTTGGAAGCATGCCTACATTTCTATACCGTTATTGCTATACTGGACTATACATGTTGAGCTTGTCACTACTTTCAGCCCAAAGGCTAGTCTTGTTACTTATTGAGTTAGTTGTACTCACACTACACTTCGCACCTCATGTGCAGATCCAGGTGCTTCCGGATATGATGACTGTTAGATCTCAGAGTGTTATCAGTTGGAGACTATCAAGGTAGTTGCTTGCCATCCGCTGACCTTGACTCTCTTCCTTTCAGTTATTGTATTGTTCTATATTTTCAGACAATGTTGCTATCAGTCAGACTTTGTTATCATTTAGATGCTCATGTACTCAGTGAAACCGGGTTTTGGGAGTGTTTTGTATTTGAAATTGTGAGGTGTTTCTATTGAATTCAAATATTATGTTTACAAACTTAAAAGATATTGCATTTTATTGAGGTTGTCGGCTTGCCTAGTATTGAGATAGGCATCATCACGACATGCGGATTTTGGGTCATGACGTGTGGCCATCAATGAACCTCCTAATCCTCTCTCTCTCTCTCATTGGGAACTAACCAAACTGCGTGACGAGCCAACTTTGAAAATCTCATCTCATACTGGGTCACAGACAGGCCATCCTGACGTAGCTGCTCGAACTGCCTGCGCAGCTCCTCCCTACGGGTCGATGGCACAAACTTTTCCAAGAAGAGAATGGATAACTCATGCCATAAAAGTGGTGTAGCACCGACTGGCCTGCTCTTCTCATAGGCCTCCTACCATCTGAAGGAAGCCAGGTAAACTAAAAAGTAGTGAACGAGACCCCATTGGTCTCCAGAATACCTGTGGTACGAAGAATCCGCTGACACCTATCCAAGTAGTCTTGAGCATCATCTGACTCAGCCTCACTAAATTATGGAGGCTGGAGTCGCCCAAATCTCTCAAGTCTCTTATGCTCATCCTCACTCATAACGGGATCCACCTGGATGTCAAAAGATGCAATCGGCTGGGCTGGCAATACCCTGGCATCTGAAGTCCTTGCATCACCTGCTCTGGGGTACGGGCGGCAGGAGTTTGAGTACCTTCCCCTCCCGGAGAAATGGCTGGCGCGGTCTGAACGAAATTGCCTAAGCAAGGTTAGTGCACACCGTCAAAATCTGAGCCAAAGCCTCCTGAAGGCCTGTAATCACAAGGGATAGTTGGTGCCTAAGCTGGCCCTACTGGCTCAACCACCTCTGGAACCTGCTCCTGAGCTGGAACAACTGGTGGATCTGCAGGTGCGGCTCTGGCTTCCGTACGAGCTGAACCTCCACCACTACCGCGACCTCGTCCTCTCGTGGCCCTAGCTAGTGATACCGGTGGCTGTCTATCCTGTCCGGTAGCACGTATCCTCACCATCTGTGAGAGAATAGAATAACAAAAGTTTAGTTCCCGAAATTAACAAATTTGCACGACAAGAATACAAAAATGTGAAGTTTCCTAAGGGTTCGGTAATGTCTCAAAGATAAGTACGGATATTTTCGTACCGATCCGCAAAACTCTACTAAACCTGCTCATGACTCGTGAGACCTATGTAACCTAGGCTCTAATACCAACTTGTCACGACCCAAAACTTAGCCTATCGTGATGGCGCCTAACGTGGTACTAGGCAAGCTGACACCTCAAAACATTTCCAACACTTTTAAGTGAAAATTTAAAATAACACAGGTTTAAATAATTAAAGCTCTGATAAACTGGATAGAAAGTCAAAACCCAATATAGAAGTTCCCAAAACCAGGGTGTCACCGAGTACATGAGCATCTATATAATACAAGTCTGGAAATACTGTTTATGAAAAACTGAAACTAAATACATAAAGCTGAAAGATATAGAGGAGAGTCAAAGTCTGCGAACGTCGTACATCTACCTCGAAATCTCCGAATGACCAAGCTGCTTGGATAATCAGCACCCACCGTGCCCGGAAATACTTGGGTCTGCATACGAAGTGCAGGGTGTAGCGTTAGTACAACCAACTCAGTAAGTAACAAGACTAACTATTAGACTGAAAGTAGTGACAAGCTTCACGGAGACAGTTCAATTACAGAAAAATATAATACAGGAAAATATGCATGCTTTCAAGTTCGACATTTGAAGTCAAAATAATTAATTCATGACAAGTTCAATTGAAACAGGATCTAGTATCTCTCAAAAACTACATGACAGTGATATAGGCCAGCTGAAGTACAGAGTAATGAAATTAATTGAATAGTCTCAGAGTAATAGTCACTGAGTCCTCCCATCCACTCCAACCTCACAGTCACTCGACACTCACACTCAGTATGCACATGTGCTCACTATGGGTGTGCAGACTCCAGAGGGGCTCCTTCGCCCAACCGCTATAATAAGCCAATTGTGGCATAGATCAATAAAACATGCTGCGACGTGCAGATTGATCCCAATAAATCTCCACGCAATCAGGCTCTCAGTTTAACTCAGTCATCAATCTCTCCAGTCTCTCAGGCTCTCAAAATATTATGATAATCAGCACAAACCGCGATGATATAATGTATCAACAAGGAACAACGGAGGCTGTGATATAATATGCGAGTAAAACTTGTGACTGAGTACAGAGTGGCATTTTAACTGATAATTCAACATGTAACATGACATCTGTGGGGTCCCTACAGTATCAAAACATAGCCTAAGTATGATTTCTAACATGATTTGCAGTTCATTTTCTATAACACATGGAGAATATACGGATAATAACGGATTATTCAACTACACAGTATCAAGGAATTGACCGAGTCACAATTACTATGGTGCACGCCCACACGCCCATCACCTAGCATCTGCGTCACCTCAACACCGATCAAATGACACAAATTTCGGGGTTTCATACCCTTAGAACCAAATTTAGAACTGTTACTTATCTCAAACCGTGCAAATCCCTACTCCAACACACCCTTACCTCACAAATAACCTCCAAATGCCTCGAATCTAGCCACAAACAGTTTGATGAAATCAACACGGGCTAAAGGAATCAATTCCATAAGAAAATACTAAGTTATTAATCAAAAGTCAGAAAGTCAACTCAAATGTCGGCCCCCGGGCCCACGTCTAGGAACCGAGTAAAAGTCACAAAATCCAGAAGCCCATTTCCCCACGAGTCTAGCCATACCAAATTTACTAAAATCCAACACCAAATTGACACCCAAATCCCCAATTTAAACTCTCCAAATCCCTAGCCTCAAACTCCCAAATTACACCTCAAAACCACATAATCTAGGTGGGAAAATCAATATGGAAACATAATTATTGCATAAATTTAGCCACAAGTGACTTACCTCAAGAAACCCCTCGAAAATCCTCTCAAATATTGCCTAATCCCGAGCTTGAAATGTTCAAAATGAAGAAAACCACGGAACCCTCGTTTTTAATACAATGCCTAGGCCTTCTCGCACCTGCGGCAACTTACCCGCTTATGCGATGTCGCAGAAGCGACCCTTTTCATGCTACTACGTGTTCATCCGCTCCTGCAGACCATGATTCTGCTCCTATGGACTCGCTTCTGCGAGCCACATTGCCGCTTCTGCGGACCCAGCCCCCAATTCCATTTTCGCTTATGTGCTACAGTCGCCGAATCTGCGGCTACGCAGGTGCGGAAAGTTTCCTCTCACCTGTGAACAATGCACCCTTTCCCTTCATAATCGCATCTGCGCTTCCTTAGCCTGCACCTGCGAGCTCGCACCTGCGACCAAAGTTTCACAGATGCGTTTACACTAGGAGGCTTCAGCTACAACACCCTTTTTAACTCCAAACTCGATCCGAAAGTCATTTGAACTCCACCCGAGGCCCCCAGGACCTCCGCCAAGCAAACCAATAACTCCTAAAACACGATACGAACTTAGTCGAGCCCTCGAATCACATCAAACCACATCAAAAATATGAATCGTACCAAAATTCAAGCCTATTAAAATTAAGAAATTTCAACTTCTATAAACGACGCCGACACCTATCAAATCACGTTCGATTGACCTCAAATTTTGTACACAAGTCACAAATGATACTACAGACCTATTCCAACACCCGGAACCCCATTCCGAACTTGGTATTCACAAAGTCCACTCTCGGTCAAACTTTTAAATTTCTAACTTTCGCTAATTCAAGACTAATTCAACTACGGACCTCCAATTCACAATCCGGACATACTCCTAAGTCCAAAATCACCCAACGGAGCTAACGGAACCATAAAAACTCATTCTGGAGTCGTTTATACATAAGTCAACATTCGGTCAACCCTTTCAACTTAAGCTTCAAACCTTGAGACTAAGTGTCTTAATTCATTTTCAAACCTCTCCGGACCAAAACCAACTACTCCCACAAGTTACATAATAATAATTAAGCAGGGAATGAACAGTAAATGGGTGAACGGAGATACAACTCTCAAAACGACCGGCCAGGTCGTTACAAAAAAATGGAGAAAAATGAAAAGTTTGAAGTTCTTTCCTTTACTAATGCACTTTGTCCCTCATCAAAAAATGAAAAGAAAATCTTTGTGCTTATATAGAGAAGCACATCTTCTAACTTTTAAAGAGTTGAGAAGAAGTGGTGCATCGCGCCGTCATCGTCGTCGCTCGCTCGGCTTTGGCTTTGGCTTCCGATTCGGATTCGGATTCGGTTAATTGATATGATTGATTGATAATGTTTTGGACCAAATTTATTTTCCGTTATTCATTTTTTTTCCTCATGTTTTTTGCGCAAATGTTATTTCGCAGTTAATTTTCTAACGGTCATTTTGAATTTAAAATTCACAACTATACTTCTGCCACAAGGGTACCTCATGTGAACAAGTATCTTCGCACCTATTCAACCCATAATGGTACCTCTCCCCTCTCTCTTCTGCATTTCTACACCGTATTTCAAAACAAAACATAAGCATAAGTGTAATTTACTGTCGTTTGTTGAGTTCGACGAAATTCTATAATTTCCATTGCCGGTATTATAGTGAGGAATTTACTTGTGCATTTGTTTTATTCTATCCTGGGAGGAATTAATCCAATAACCTTAGGCAACAGTGAGGGGATTAAATTCCTTAAGAAAACTAGTTTTCTTTTGGGCTCAGAGCTTTTATTTATTCTATTTTTATTCTGTTTTGTTTTATTTTTGCAGAAATTAATTTCGAACACAGGTTGATTACATTGTAAACACTAGATGGCCAATTTGGGCCCGAACGCAAAAGGTATTGGAAAAGGGAGAATGGCACAAATATAATACTTTTGTGTCACCGTTGATTTTTAATCCCGATAACATAAGTCTTAGGAAGATAGCCTTATGCCAAATTTAAAGCACGTTTTCCAAAATTTCAGTAAGTGATGGTGATTGTGGGATTTGTGGTCAAATCCTCACGGTCATCAAAATTTTCAACTACAATGTTAAAAACAACTAGAATTTTCAGTATTGCGGCTGAATTCTTGGTGCTTCAAAATTCTGATAATTTCCATGACGACTTTCTAAAATTCTAACCAGCGTGCTTCAAAATTATGACATGATACTATTTTTCAAGATTTTTCTTAGCGGAGTTAAAATTTAAAAAGTGGTCTTAGAAAAATTCATCGAGCATAAATTTTGTACTTGATAGCTTCAATTTAGAAATTACTTTTTTTTCTCTTTATTTTATTGTTTGGCCAAGCTTTTGGGAACGTTTTCTTTAGGAAATCTTTTTTCTTTAACAATTACTTCGTATGGTGGCGTAGCCCTATCATTCAACCAACAAAGAATACAAAAATATGAAGAGGGCCTATGTTGTTACCTCGCACAAAGGAGACAACGACTACCCCTATTTACTTACTGCCCTTATGCATTACATACATAAACAAAAGTGCTCTGTGCAGTTTGGCATACTACCAATCAACAAAAACTCCTCACAAAAATGTATTCTTCCTATGTTTATGCCTTAGTGACACCATCTGGATGTAATCCAATCTGTAAGGTCCAACTGCAGAAGAAGGAAGATCATGATGGGAGAAAATAAGAAGTTCTTCATTGTCAATGCTCCATTTTGCTAATGCATCCGCAACTTGATTAGCTTCTCTATAACAATGGCGAATAACACAATTGAGTTGACCGACAATGTCTTGAATCTGTCTGATAATGCCCTGTATTTGCCAAGGAGGTTTTGATTTACCATTGATCAAATCAATCACAAGCTGGGAATCGCACTCCAGTATAATGTTGTTGCAACCATTGCGACTACACCATTCCACCCCCGCTAAGGCTGCACTAGCTTCAGCCATGTTGCTACTTGTTTTGCTAATTGAAGAAGCAAACGCCATAGTTAGCTTACCCCTGTGATCTCTGCAAATGCCACCAATACCCGAATTTCCATCCGCATCTTTGCTTCCATCAGTATTAATCTTAAGCCAATATTCAGGAGGTTTATGCCGTTTAACAACTATGTAATCAATTTTAGGAATGAGTAATAACACTTGTTGACAGATATCTACCCAACTCCCTGCCCACTGCCTATTACACTTGGCCTTTGATATCACCCATTTCAAGTGGGATAAAATCTGGTAATGTATTCTCTTCAAGTAAACTCTAGCATCGCCATATCTTACTAAGCACCTGGCCTTCCATATCTCCCAAAAGATTACCACAGTGTTATCTGAAGAATAGTTTGATGAATAGAGTTATTTGGTTTGATGTCCCACCATCTTTGTATCATAATTCTGATAGGTATATCATCCCATGTAATACCGAGCGGTCTCCCAAAGAACTTTCAAGTCTGTTCAGTTACCGTACCACTAATAAAAGTATGATGAAGAGTTTCTCTTTGTGGGTTAACACACCAGAAACATTTAGATACCATACTCAGTCCGAACTTAATAATTATGTCATCAAAAGGTAATTTTCTTTTCAATATTCTCCATTTCAGAAAAGACATTTGAAAAGTTAGTTGCTTATGCCAAATTTTCTTCAAGAAGATACAAGAATCTTTTCTTTGTCTAACTCTATCCCAGGCTGAAGATGTAGTAAAGTTACCAGTACTATTAGGCATCCAAATTGGTATATCACAACAACTTTGATTCCCTGTGCCAATAGATCGAATTTGTTCTGTAAGGAACTCTGGTAACTGCAACTGATCCACGTCCCATTTATCATCAGTAATAACATCTCTAACAATCTGGACCCTATTAATGTCTTGTCTATGAATGATTTGAGCCACAACACCCATTTCAGACCAATTGTCCCACCAAAAACTACTATTTCCATAGTACTAATTTCCCAATTCTCTGATATTGTACAAATCATCCTGTTTCTCTTAATACTCATATTTCTCAATCTCATGCATAGGAAATCTTTTAAAAAAGTGATAAGAGGTGTTTGGCATGAAGAAAAAGAGTTTTTAAGCAAAAGTAAAAGCATTTTTGCGGTTGTTTGTAAGAATAAAATATTTAGGTTCTTTAAGACAAACTTATTCTTATTAATGATTTTAATTTACAGTATTACCCCTCATCGATTTGTAAAATTAAAGCCATCAGAAAGTTGTTATCTTCTCCTTCTTTACCATGTCTCTTCTAAATTTTCTCTCCAACTCTTTTGTTTCTACAAAAACACAGACAAAAGATAGAATATTTTAATTTAATAAATTTCAATTTTAATTAAATCCTATAATAATAAATATAAGAATAATTTTTTAAAACAATATTAATTATAAAGTAAATTTGTAAATGTCATGTTTCATAATATGACACTTAAGCACTTTTTAGATAAGATAGACCAAGTACAAACTGCTTTCTAATACTAACAAAAGGTATTTTTCAAATAACTTAACCAAACACAAATTATTACCATGCTACTTTATCAAAAAGCACTTGTGCTAGAACAAAAAAAAAATGAATAGTTTTGCTACAATACTTACCAAAAAATTAATATCCAGTACTCTCATTTAAGACATGCATGTTCTCTATGAATATACTCTAATCTTTTTTATACTATCCATCAATTCAATTAACGGACGTAGGGGGGAAATTCATGTCACAAAAATTATCCTCTTAACTTAGACAAGTTAGCTCTTAGCAAGAAAATACAATAAATCGTATAAGAAAAAAGAATATTTTCATTTCAGTAAAAGTGGAATCTTACAAGACCAGCATCCCTTTATTTTACAGAAAACTGCAGAAAAATGAATTAATAAATGAGGTAAATGACAATAAAAGAATACAGAACAATCCTGTATTTTCTATATCTAGCCAAAAAAAAAAAGGAGGCTATAAGCTATGCTATTCTGCTTCTTTCAGCCCTTTAAAAATACTTCTTATTTTTTGGCTTAATGACCAGGTCCTCTAGGGCTAGGCCCAGAGGGTAGTCTCTCAAGCCAAAATGACAGATTGTTCTTCGCCTTCTCATATATCGATGGGAATGTTGCGATATGAATTTCACCAGAAAAATCTTGTGACAACACTCTAGCTGCCTCGACATGGGTTCGACTCGTAATAACAATGAAGATGGCAAAAATTATCAACAAATAGGTAATTCTTCGATAATCCATACTCGTATAATTCAGAGATTAGAGCAGATGAACACTGTAACGATGAAGAAGGGTTTGGCCTTGAATTCAAATGAGTTCTTTTTCTTCTAGATCTCAAGATATTTCTAAGTCGAAAGTCACAAAAATTTTGGTTATACTTTTTGATCAAAATGAGAGGGTTGTGTTTTTCCCCCCCTTCTAGTTTTGCTAGTGAATGTGGATGAAGAAAGTTATGCATGGGCTGTGGTATATATAGCAAAACTTAAGTAAGGTGTCTTTTGTTTAACTTTGAATAAATAATAGTATTTGTTGAATTGAGAATTCATGTATAGAGGGCCGTGTGGACCAAGTATAAACATGAAAAAGTCATGCACGTAACAATTTCTCGAATTCCAGAAATGCCACTTTTGCTCTGTGTTTGATGCTATGAGGGTAAGATGCGGATTTGATTTCGAAGGGTGATGTGGGAATAGAGAAGTTCAAAGTTCAAACAAGTGCATAGATTTGGAAAATTTTGCAAGTTTGACCAACTGTCTGTGTTGACGGAATACTGAACAAGCCTGAGATTACGTTGCTGCCCTTTTACGTAAACGCTTGTCTAAATTCTAAATCTCGCGGCTAGACTTTTCCACACTCTCACAATGAATAAAATATCCCATCAACAAATCATTTACAAGTAAATATCCCTGCAAAAATGAAAAAAAAAATTCAAATCTTTTTGTGTTTCTCATTTAATGTTCGATATTCATATTGGGGTATCGATTAATCATGATTCCCTCACCGTAAGACCCGTCAAAAATATTTCTAAATATTTGTTTATATAAGGTTACACATTTACAAGTTTAAAAGCCGACTTTTCATAGCCGATGATTACTTTAATATTTTTTGTTCGTGTGTCTGCTGTGAATATCTGACTAAATTTAAGTAAATTAGGAATCTAAATTAATGCAAAAGAACGAACGTGTATTCCTTAGTTTTCCGAAAACAAAGTAGCACATTGAAATTTACTCCACCTTCTTGTTTCCGAATATATTGAAATATATTAATACACCAAAATTGTTCCGTGGTGGTCGTTCAAGACCTTTGACGATAAACCAAAAACATGCAGTAGTATACAAGCAGCCACATCAAGCAGCCACATTTGCCAAAGAGTATGTGTATACGGTTAAAATCGGGCCCATCCGATTTGACTATTTGATCGAGATCGGGAGGTTGCATCGAAGGATGACCTCGTAACGGAACAAAATAAATTACGAGGACAAGGTACCAAGCTCGGGATTCAAGGTACCTGTCGAGATCGAGGCCAGCAGCAATCGAGACCGAATGAGACTAGCATCGAGTAAGCTCGAAGATTACATAATAACGGAATGGCGAAATATCCATGACTGGTCGAAGATCATGGCGAAAATCTCAGAACGGATCAAATTAGGAACGGTTAATTAGCTAATCATGGGATTTCCTTTTGTAATTAGAGTTAAGCCATAAGTAGAACTCCTCTACTATATAAAGGGGAGTACTAACCATTTGTAAGACACATTGTTCTCACATAAAAAAGCTAATATAACACTCTCTCTTTAGCTTATACTCTCTTGTTCATCAGCTTGCTTTATTTTTAACTGTTTTAGCATCAATCAATTCGAGGGCACCCTAGCTTGAGGGTTGAATTCTGTTTTAACACTGGTTCGCTTTACTTTATAGTTTCATTTCTGTTATTAATCTTCACATTTATCAATTGGTATTAGGTGAAATCACGTGTCCTTAAAACCACATTTTAAGTTTAATTGTTATCCAATTTTAAGGGTAAACAGTTTGGCGCCCACCGTGGGGCTAAAGATAATAGTGATTACTTAATACCGATTCCGATAACACACACTACTTTACACTTATTCTCGTAAGAATCTTTATTTTCAGGATAAACATGTCAAACTCACAAGTAATGCCTACACATGGTGATAACGACCTCGGATTTCACGGGAAAAATGACAATATAGCCGCCCCAGGAATCGAGGTCCCTCGGGCTGACCTCAAGGAAGCACCAATTACAAATCCCGTCGATGTCAGTTCACATGTCGCCCTAAATGCAAATTTGGGCGTTGATCACGAAGGTAGTGTACGCAGGGAAGTTCGATCAGGTGGTCGAGGTACACAGGGCGGAGAAGATGGTGGAGTTAGCCTCCGATTGATATTCGAAATGTTACAGGCTCAACAAGCTGCTATAGCACAACTACAAAATCAACACCAAATACCGAGTAGGATCGAACCAAAAGTCGTCCACAGGACCGAGCCTGTGCCGGAAAGGTCGAACGCCAATGAATCGGGGACTGACCCCGCCGTTATGAAAATGCTCGAGGAGCTCACTAAACGGATTGAATAGGGAGAAAAGAAAATCGAGGCAAATGACAAGAAAGTAGAGACATACAACATTCGGGTTGAAAAAATACCGGGGGCGCCGCCGATTCTAAATAGTATGGATTCCAAGAAATTCGTACAGAAGCCTTTCCCTCCAAGTGCGGCATCGAAACCAAATCCGAAGAAATTTCGAATGCCAGAAATTCCTATGTACAATGGGACCACCAACCCTAATGAGCATGTCACTTCTTATATATACATAATAAAAGGGAATGACTTGGAAGATGATGAGATTGAATCTGTTTTACTGAAGAAATTTGGAGAAACCTTGTGAAAGGAGCAATGATATGGTACCACAATTTGCCGCCTAATTCCATCGATTCCTTCGCCATGCTTGCAGACTCCTTCGTAAAGGCACATGCCGGAGCAATAAAGGTTGCAACTAGGAAGTCAGACCTCTTCAAGGTGAAACAAAAAGACAACAAAATATTGAGGGAATTCGTATCTCGGTTCCATATGGAAAGCATAGAACTACCACCGGTCACAGACGATTGGGTTGTTCAAGCCTTTATTCATGGTTTGAACGATTGTAGTTCGGTGGCATCACGACAGCTAAAACAGAATTTAATTGAATATCTAGCGGTAACCTGGGCCGATGTACATAATCGGTACTAGTCAAAGATCAAGGTCGAGGATGATCAATTGGGGACCCCTTCCGGTTTCGTTTATCCAAACAGACCCGTCGGCAGAACTCAAAGGGATATCGATAGAGAACCCCAGTCGAACAGAGATTGGTATCAACCATACAACACAGATCGTAGAAATAGCGGCCGAGGATGCAATCCTATCTGAAATGATCAAAGGAACGATTGAGGACAGAGCTCTCGAGGGCTCATGCGAAAAACTGGCTTCGATAAACATGTTGATCCCATAGAAGCACCATGATTATCAAAATACAACTTCAGCATCGACGCATCAGGTATTGTGTTAGCCATTGGGCGAATCAAAGATATTAGATGGCCCAGACCCCTACAAACCTATCCATCCCAAAGAAACCCCAATCAAATATGCAAATACCATGGTACACATGGTCATAGAGCCGAAGACTACAGGCAACTAAGGGAGGAGGTGGCCCGTCTATTCAACAAGGATCACCTTCGAGAATTCGTGAGCGATCGAGCTAAAAACCATTTTAGAGACAGGGATGCGAATAGGAAAATGAGCAGGAAGAACCACAACACGTGATTCACATGATCATTGGTGGGTTCGATATTCCACAAGGACCTGTGTTCAAACGCACCAAAGTATCAATCACTAGGGAAAAAAAAACTCGAGACTATGTGCCAGAAGGCACTTTATCATTCAAAGATGAGGAAGCGGAAGGGATCTCACAACCCCACAATGATGCTTTAATAATCTCTATCATTATGAATAAAATTCAGGTTAAACGTATTTTAATTGATCCAGGAAGCACATCCAATATTATTCAATCGAGGGTCGTGGAGCAGCTCGGCCTACAAGATCAGATCATACCCGCAACTCGGATTCTCAATGGCTTCAACATGGCGAGTGAAACAACTAAAGGTGAAATCACCCTACCAGTAAATGTAGCAGGAACTATTCAAGAAACAAAGTTCCATGTGATCGAGGGTGATATGAGATACAACGCTCTGCTCGAAAAACCCTGGATTCATAACATGAGGGCGGTCCTCTCAACCCTTCACCAAATGCTGAAGTTCCCAACACCAGATGGAGTAAAAATGGTGTATGGAGAACATCATGCTGCAAAAGAGATGTTCGCGATCGACGAAGTAATACCGGTATCGGCGCTTTCATCAACAAAGGGATCGGAGTCCAAAGGAAAACATGAAGCTAAATAGCAACCATAGCCACCAGCCTCGACTCAGTCGGAGAAGCAGGGAACGGACGAGGACAATGATTACTGGATCCCTCGATCCTTCATAATCCCCGAGGATTCCGACACCACCAAATCGACTGTCGCGGAACTAGAGCAAGTCATATTGATCGAGCATCTACCCGATCAAAAGGTATACCTGGGGTATGGGGTTAACCCCTAAGCTTAGGGAAAAACTCAATAGATTTCTTATCGATAATATGGATTATTTTTCTTGGTCCCGCCTAGATATGTCAGGGATCCAGCCGGAGATCACTACACATCGACTGAGCTTGGACCCGAAGTTCTGCCGGGTAAAAAAATAGTCCGAGGTAAAATATGCATTCATCAAGGACGAGGTAACCAAACTTCTCAAAATAGGATCCATTCGGGAGGTAAAATATCCCGAATGGTTAGCAAACGTAGGCGTAGTCCCTAAAAAGGGAAATAAACTTAGACTGTGCGTAGACTATAAAGATTTAAACAAAGCATGTCCTAAAGACTCTTTTTCTCTGCCGAATATCGATCGCATGATCGATGTCACGGCCGGCTATGAGATTCTTAGTTTTTTTGATGCCTACTCCGGGTACAATCAAATACAAATAAACCCGGAGGATCAAGAAAAGACTTCGTTCATCACTAAGTACGGTACCTATTGTTATAATGTAATGCCGTTTGGACTAAAACATGCTAGTGCCACTTATCAACGCTTAGTAAATTGAATGTTTGAAGAATAAATAGGTAAATCAATGGAGGTTTATATTGACGATATGCTAGTTAAGTCCCTGCGAGCAGAGGACCATTTGACACATTTATAGGAGACCTTCGATATACTAAGGAAATACAACATGAAGCTCAACCCGGAGAAATGTGCATTCGTGGTAGGCTCGGGAAAGTTCCTCGACTTTATGGTATCAAATCGGGGGATCGAAATCAACCCCGATAAGATCAAGGCAATCGAAGACACCACAGTCGTGGACAATGTTAAGTCCGTACAAAGATTAACAAGGCGCATAGCCGCCCTAGGCCAATTCATCTCGAGGTCTTCAGATAGAAGTCACAGGTTCTTCTCACTGCTCAAAAAGAAGAACAATTTTGTATGGACGCCGGAATGCCAGCAAGCATTGGAGGAATTAAAGCGGTACCTCTCGAAACCTCCATTGCTTTATACCCCGAAAGAGGACGAGCGAATCTACTTGTACTTAGCAGTCTCGGAAATCGTGGTAAGTGGGGTCCTAGTTCAAGAAGAGAAAGGTACGCAATTTCCTGTTTACTATGTTAGTCGAACTTTAGGTGAGGCCGAGAACCGGTACCCACACTTAGAAAAATTAGCGCTTGCCCTAATAAGTGCCTCTAGGTAATTAAAACAATATTTTCAGTGTCACCCGATCCGTGTGGTGACTACTTATCCCTTTCGCAATATTTTGCATAAGCCTAAACTTCCGGGCCGATTGGTCAAATGGACCATCGATATTAGTGGATACGATATCGAGTATCGATCCCGAACGGCCATCAAGTCTCAAATCTTAGCAGACTTCGTGGCCGACTTTACGCCAGCCCTCGTACCCGAGGTCGAAAAAGAACTATTATTAAAGTCGGAGCTCGGACCAATAGGGCAATCATTTCCATCTTCGATGAAGATCACGACTGGGGATGGTGTAAAAGATTCATCTCTGTGCCAACTTGCAAGCTAGTTAACCTGGATACATTCTCTTTTGTCGAAGTGTAGAATACTAGTCGTAAGTATTTTCTTCATATATGGACTTGACTTTTCTTTTCCTCTTTGCTTAACTTGTAGATTTTTTAAGATAGAATACATCGATATCCCCTTAAAATTATCCATTATATTTGATTAGACACTTCATTTTAAGTTCGTTCCATTTGAATACTTGTCACGACCCAAATTCAACCAAAGGCATTGTGATAACACCTAATATCTAAGACTAGGTAAGCCTATCACTTAACGATATTAATTCAACAAAACAAAATATAATAAGACGTAGTTTAATATAAAAGTAAAAACAGAGTTAACACATGGCGAAATGACAATACTCAATACATGTCCATCGAACTAGGTAGTACAGAGTCATGAGCTCTAACTCAGTACATGTGAAATATTCAAAATATAATATTATTCGAATGTAAATTTAACATTATCAACATAAAGGATGAGACTCCAAGGGACTGCGACAACATGCAGCTCTACCTTGAATCCTCATGACCGATGCAAGCTCTCACTATCATGATCTGCTACCTCCAGCACTTGGTTTGCACAAAATATATAGAAGTTTAGTATGGGTGCACCACGATCGGTACCCATTAAGTATAAAGACTAACCTTGGTGAAGTGACGAGGTTCAAGTCATATCATACTCACTAGGTTAATAACCTGTGCAATGTATCAATAACTGACAACATAGTACGTATGGGAAAACAATATCAACAATCTCGTTAGAACATGTGATAACACTCAATGAAGGAGAATCCATCTCAAATAACAAATCATCAAATAGAAGTGGAGGCATATGAAGGTATGTCAAATTCAATTAACAACTCATAGTAATACAAAACGGAGCTTTAAGAAATATGGATATGAACAGAATATCAACCCCGTTTTATCATATAAACAACATCAAGAGAAATGTCACTCCCCGAACTTGGGGAGCATGATCGGCGCTCAACAGAGTGAACTCAGTAGAGCAAGCCTACGTTACATCAACCTCTCATCATAAATCATGCATGTTTTATCAAAACATAATTAGATCTTGACTTTGATATTGAATATATTTGGCTCAATGGCCCATAAAATTTTTTTTTTCTCGTGATGGGTACATAGCTTCATAAATATTTGTGAACATAAATACATGACGAAACTCAAAACTTAAGAACATGACCCACAGTATACATGGAGCTTCTATGATAATAGATACCTAAGTACATAAAACCAACTAGACTCGTGTAACGACCCGATCGGTCTTTCTGAGCATTTGAACTTCGCTCAGTAGTTTACAGACGTAAATAGCTCCATATGATGTATTTTGACTTGTGTGAATCGTTGATTTTAGTTTTCAGATTATTCGGGACTGATTTGGAAGAGTGATTCTCAACTGGGAAGCTTTAAATTGGGAGAGTTGACCAAGTTTGATTTTTTATGAATTTTAACCCTGAAACAGAGTTTTGATTGTTCCATTAGCTCCGTTGGGTGATTTTAGACTTTGGAGCGCGTTCGAATTGTGATTCGGAGGTCTGTAGTTGAATTTGGCTTGAAATGGCAAAAGTTGAAATTTTGAAAAAGTTTGACTGGGAGTGGACTTTTTAATATCGGGGTAGGATTTCGATTCTAGAAGTGGGAGTAGGTCCGTAATTTCAAATGTGACTTGTGTGTAAAATTTGATGTATATCGGACGTGATTCTATAGGTTTTGGCATCGGTTGTAGAAGTTTGAAGTTTCAAAGTTCATTGATTTTGAGTTGAGGTGTGATTCGTTGTTTTGATGTTGTTATGTGTGATTTGCATCCTCGAGTAGGTCCGTGTTATGTTATTGGACTTATTGGTATATTCAGACGGGTTCCCGAGGGGCTTGGGCATGTTTCAAATTATTTTCGGACTATTTTCCTCCATTTTGGCCTTGCTGGTGTGTTCTGGTTTTCTAGTGCGTGGATTGTTCTTCGCGATCACAGATTAGTAGATGCGATCGCGTAATGGGAAAATGGAGTTGGGCCATTTCTTATTCGCGGTCGCGATTGGCCAGAAGCGATCACGTTGCTTTGTGTTGAAGACTGTCCGCGTTCGCGTATGAGGAACTGAGGTCGCGAAGTGTATTATGGTGGCAAATTATTTTATTAATCACGAACGCGATAGTTTTCCCGCGTTCGCCTAAGAGAAATGCCTGGGCAGATTATAAAGTACTCTATTTCGAGGGTTTTGGCCATTTTTACATTTTTTGAGCTATGGAGCTCGGATTGAGGCGATTCTTGAAGCAATTTTCACCATATGAACTGGGGTAAGTGTTCTCTACTCGGATGTGGTTATATTTCATGAATCTATCTTCGTTTTTGGTAATGGGATTGTGAATTTTAAAGAGAAAATTGGGGGTTTTGGCCTAAAGTTTCATAATATGAATTTTTGAGTTTTGAACATCGAATTGGAGTCTGATTTGAGTGTAACTAGTGTGGTTGGACTCGTAATTGAATGGGTTATCGGATTTTGTAAATTTTGTTGGGTTCCGAGGTACGGGCCCGGATTGTGCTTTTAGCCGATTTTGCGCTTTTCATTCAAGATTTGATCTTTTTCGATCGGGATTGGTTCCTTTAGCATTGTTTGATGTAGATAACCTTAAGCACATGCAAGAACACCATAATATTACCTCCTACAACGGATTCAAATCGAAATCAATGTTATATTTAGCTTACAACAGCCCAATACACCCCAATCACTTCATTCCCAAAACGACAACTATAGTAGTGTCAAACACCCCGAAATTGTTACAAAGTATGACTAATCCACCATTTCGCCATTATGTGGTGTTTCTCCATACCATTTCTCCTCCAACACTCAATTAAATAGTAGCAAAATAGACAGCCCTAAAACAACACGAAACAGCCCACAAAACAGTCCACTACAAGTCGAATAACTCGAATTCACGGCTTCTGATCACCGTCCTGTGAGTTCTAACTATTAGGAAGCAAATTTATCAACCTTCCTTGATATTTAAAATCTTAAATACAGAAAGTATCCATTTTCTTAACTATTAAATACCTTCCAAAACTCAAACTACAAAGAAAAAGAGAGGCGATATAGCGATACTTACGTCATAAGGATCGTTCTAATATTATCGCTTCTTGATTTCGCACCCGGGATGTTAATCTTTTTTGAAACCATTGTAGAGAGCTTAAAGGTAAGTTTATGGGTCTTATTTGGTCGTGGTTTCTGGAAAAATGAAGAAAGAGATGACATAAGGGATATAAATATCCATTTTGTTGAAATGTCAAAAAGGTGCTACTTGGCACCCTAGCATTGGCCCTTCTTCCAACGCTTATATATTTTTATCCGTACGTCGTATGAATGAACGGTTAAAAGTGTTGGAAACTAAATTCCAAGACCTTCAATTTTGTATATAATATGTCCCAAATATATCTCATATAACACACGAAATGTATTGCTCAAAAAGCTTTAGTGAATCACCTACTTGTCACCGATGCAGTCTGTGCAGTCTCGTGAAACAACAAATATCTCTCTATCCGATGTCATATCGATGAACGGTTTAATTAGAAATTAGACTCATAGATATTCAATTTGATATGTGGATAATCATGTAATTCAAAGTATATTAGGAGAAAAGCTCTACTACATTTGACCTAATATTCAGCACGTTATGAATGTAACTTGTGATGACCTTTGCCAACTTTTGTTCCAAAATTTGCTTGACTTCAAAATATAACACATGACTATCATACGACTAAAAATACTCATAACATAACCTCCTTATCATGTTAAGAACCCTAGTATCACCCCAAAAGTACATGTTATAACATTCTCAACTTGTCGACATTCGACGAAACTTATTTTCTTCAATTTACTCAGCTCCTAAGCCTTTCAACCCTCTTGGTAGTTGTCATCCATGATCTTAAATTTTTGTAACCTCTAAGGTAACATGATTAAGTTACTTTATGTACTTTCAAAGTTGATCTCATTTATGATCTTACATCAATTGACTTACGATGTACTCTCATGTACGAAAATATGGGGTGTAACATCATTCCCCCTTTGGATCATTCGTCCTCGAATGTTGACTGATGTGCCTATCAGTCTCATAACCTATAGCTTTTATGAATACTTAAATACTGTCCTTTCCATCTAGGAAACTGTTCTGTGAATAAATTCAAAGGCCAGAGCATTCCTCCCTTTAGGCCTCTTTCTCACACCACGACTTGTGGTCGGAATCCTTTCAATCTCGTAACTATTGCTACCTTCTATCATGTAGCCTGTACGACACTGGCCTTGTAAGTGCCTATGAGACTCTTCTCTCCTTTTTCCTCCATACTATACCATAACTCCTACTTCAGTTTATTGTTACCGAGGTCTGCTACCCAACTCAAGGTTACTCTCTCGCTGCTTATTGTATATGTATAACTCTAAGTCATTTAATGCTTCCTAATTACCATTAATCTAAATAATGACGGCCTAATATCATCCCATACTTTGGAACCTCTACCCATCTATTGTCGATTCACCTTAATATTTATCTATAATCTACCACTGATAACTTGAAACCTCTTACGTAATACCTTGTCACTAGGGCTCACGTCTCATCGGGGAACATTTGAAGTGATTTTCCTGATCCACCTAGGGAAAATACTATACTTCAATAACCGTATTTCATAGCATCCCAATGTGATTCATCATATGGGTTCTAATCCAGTGCAATTCATGAAATCCTTTTTTCTCAAAATCATTCCTCAATCAAAGGCCTAAACGTCATCCTCTAATCTATCATAAATACACCCTTATTCTACTATCAGGGCAGTATTTCATGTCTTCTAATTGCTCATAGTCTTAGACTCCTCCGAGTCAATTCAAGTTATACTGAGCTTTCTATAACTTGCGAAAACCATCAGCTCTCTTATTTTGATGGGCTTAATCCCGAGGCCTTACCTATTCTTGTCACTTTCTCACTCATCTTTACTTATCCTTACTCGTATCTACCTAAACCATTGTCGCTCTATGATACTTTAGCTTGCGACCTACACATATCTATTCATACTACTCACAATCTTCCTTTAACTTGCTAGCACCATAGATTTCCTTTCGTGCCTTCTCAGTTGCCTTTAAACATAAGCAATTACTTTTACTGGTCGTTCTGCCACTTGTTGCATGAATACATGGCTTATCTCATTGCCTACAAATGCTGGAATTTCCTGTAACTCATATGATCTCAAATATCACCTTTTGATTTTTTTCTTCTTCCCGTTCATTAGCCACGATAGGTACCACTTTCTTATGGAGTGCATACAATATTGTAGTGAGATTGTTGTTACAAGACCATTTCTTCTTTATGTCATTATGCTTAAGTTGAAGCCTTCTTCCTTTCCTCAGCTAGTCTTTCTTTGTAGTACTTAAGGGAGACCCTTTGACTCCTGTAAAGTTGCGAGCTTATTACAACGTACACCCGCAAGAATTTTTGATGTTCTTACTCGCCTATAATTATCCTTAGTTAATTACCTTTGTGCCCTTGTGCTTGTAGGGTTGCTTTCGAACTGAAATTTTTGACTGTCTTCTCAATGGCACCGTCTTTTATTTTTGCAACACTTATACGGTACCTTTAACAACCCCAACCCGTCTTTTATTTTTGCAACACTTATACGGTACCTTTAACAACCCCAACTCCTATCTGAATATTTCTGGATTACGATGTCATCATATTTGCGAGACTGAATTCACTATGTTGGGTTTCACTATGTTTATCTTGCACAATCTGCTGATTTGTCTGTATCCTCTTGTCTAGCCATAACTAAACTCTTCGTGAATCAACTACTAACTACTCATTGGTCTATTCTCATATCTATATTCTGCGTAATCTCCCTTGGGATATATCCTTTGTTTGAACTTACCTCTCGCATTGGCTCCTTATGTATCAAGTGTTTATTCGCACTTATTTATCAATAACATGCCGGGAAGAAATCCTTACTTCCTCTCCCTGGTGTCGTTCTTGCATAATGTTCTGGAGTCGTAACATATCCGTGGGATCTGAATAAATGCAATCTCATTCCTTTCGCCTCATCATCTTTGGCGTCTTTTCATATCTTCGCTGACATCTTACTCATCTTGCGGTAACCCTTCTGTAACAAGGATAACTGAATTTTTTAACGCACGAGGGTGACACCTAGTGTAACTGGAACACTTAGTCCCTTAAGCTTAACTCTTCTCACAGTGCTTGCTTTAGGGAAGCGTCTTCCTAAATGACCTTTAAATGTTATTCTTCTGTTGTCCATTCTATTATCGCCGGTACGCGTTCTCTGAAATTCTCATGATGTCGACTATTATCAAATCCTTCGGTCTCGAATTCATGTTCACTTTATCTTATTCACTAGCCCATACTAATTTCTATTACTCCGGGGGTCTAACTTTTCCTTCTGGTAATCACGTATGAGTCACCAACTCATTTCTCAAAATGGGGACATGACTTTATGGCTTATACTCTTTTATTGTCTCAAGGCCTATCACCTCCTGTCTTTTCCTTCACTTGACTATAGAATCTGTAATCCTGTCATATTTTGATTTACCGTTATCATCCATTTATCACATCTTACTCATAATGCTTCATTTACTCTCTTCCTATTCTCCTACTAATATTTTTGTCTATCATTTTATTCTAAAAATTTTAACAAAACATTCTTTCACTTATAGCTCCCCTCGCTTTATCTCACTCGCTCTTCGGGACGCCTAACATTCTCTCTTCTTTTTTTTCTAAGAGACGAGAGTCATACTAAGGTAAATATTTATCCCTTCTAGGATTCCACTGCTTATCTTCTGAAATTTCTGAACATTCTAGTGTTCATATCTGACTGTACTACTCTAAATTGCACCATCTAGGTATCTCACAAGGAGAACTATTACCACGTTTGCAATATCCTTCGGAAATGTGAGCTAATGATAACAATCCATCCACAATTTTGGGTTACTCTAACCCCAGCTGGATCCTCATATCCCATCCGTCTCTTAACCAATATCTGTTAGCTCCCATAGGGCATAATTGAGATAGGTGTGGTCAATTGTATATATCTCTGTTACTATTGAAAGTAACTCAGAATATTTATATTTCTCTGCCTGATTTGTAAATACTGATAATCTTCACTAACTGGGTACCTCGTATCCTTCTTCACCTTGCTTCTATTACTTGTTGAAACTTGTATCTACTTTCTGATTCTCTCGTTGCTTTTTTACCATAGGGTGGATAGATATTCATGCCTTAATACTCCTTATCAAGAAGCTTACATGTCTTAGTACACACATGATCTGCTGAATACCTTACATTTACTCATCATAAGCATGATGCAATATCGAGTTTCTCTGACTCAACTCTTCCACAGCCACATTCAATCTCTAACCAACTGTCTTTCAGGATGTAGGTATCATTGTATTACGAATAAAATAGAATTTAGGAGTTTGAATTCTTAAAACTGAGCTCTACCACACGATCTAGAGTAAGAAGAACGAGTGACAATCCTAAATTCCCTGAAGCCTCCTACTTATAAGTGTGGTACACAACACACCCATAAACAAGACTCTACTAGACACGGCTTGTAGACTCCCTAGGACAGAACTGCTCTGATACCACTTTTGTCACGACCCAAACCGATGGGCCGCGACGGGCACCCGGTGCCTTACCTAACCGAGCACCAACGTAACAAATATTTCTTATTATACCATCATGGGTAAATGGCCCAGAAGGGCCGTCATGATATAACTAGAATAAAACATAAGGGAATACTCGACATAAGATGACCCAACATGAAATACAAACTTATACATGTGACATACGGGCCTATAAGGCCTACATGATCATTTGTACATTCAAAACATAGGCCGACAAGGCCATAAAAGTATCCATATACATTAGATATGCCTACAAGTCTCTAAGAGTGCATAAACATCATAAAGATTGGGACAGGGCCCCGCCATACTAATCAATACATGTCCAAATATACTGACCAAATAGGCAACTCCGGAGCAAGTGGAGTGCACCAACACCTTCCGCTGAACTGATATCCTACTAGGAGGACTCTCAACCTGTCTCTCGGGACCTGCGGGCATGAAACTCAGCGTCCCCAGGAAAAGGGACGTTATTACAAATAAAGTACCGAGTATGTAAGTCATGAAAGCAGTATATAAAATACATGAAAGAAACAGGGAGTAAGGTACTCGACCTGTAAGTCTAAATAGATCTATGAATCATGAAACATTTATAATGTCATGCATATGCGTATAAATGTCACATCATGCATAGATGTGTGCGTACATAACATCATTAAGCCTCTAAGAGCATCCTATCATATCATCTCGGCCTCTGTGAGCGAAATCATCAACGTATACCAGCTGATCAAGTGGTGGTGCGTATATAACGCCATAACCTTTCCCTATACCCCGAATACATATATTATACGTGTATATAACACCATCTGGTCATGGGTTAATATACATGTATAAATTAATGCAATGCATAATGAAGTAAGTTAATAAGATCTCTCGAAATGTCATGAGACCCATGAACAGACGATATGATAGTAGGACATATTGGGAATCAAGAACTTAGGCAACCCTAGGACTTCTAAGAATAGAGTCATTTATGAAAGTTGCGTGCTTGCTCGTTTCGTTGTATCATATGAATCATGCCAAAAGGAAAGAAGGGATAGCTTTAACACACCTTAACTCCATTGAATCCTTAATACATTCCAACCAACTCTTCAAGCAACTCAACTCAATCTACCATAGCATAAAGAGATTCAAAATCATTGTTGAGTAAAGGCTAAGTCCGCAACTTAAACTAGTAGCTCGCTTATGTAAATTTGGGCAGCATCTCCCCTGTAATAAGAGCCTCCTCCAATACCATATACCAAAAACAATGACCAGAGTAATCCAGCAATACATAATTATCAATAACAAGACATCATATAACAACAACAAGTCACAACTACTTCACGACAAGCGGCAAGCTCCGATTGAAACTTGTATACCCCATATCACCCCTTATAGACTTCTTAATTTAACTTAACAGTATCATTAACATGATAATGAAGTCATTCATCAATTATTCCAGCCTTATACCATATATTTATAACAAAGAAAATAATCCACAACTCCAACTATCCTCAATTAGTAACTTTATTCACTAGTTCATGTCTAGCCCATCCATTTAACTTAATCAACATCAATATAACCTTAAGCACATGCAAGAACACCATGTAATTACCTCCTATAGTGGATAAAATTTGAAATACATGTTATATTTAGCTTACAACAGCCCAACACACCCCAATCAATTCATTCCCAAAACGACAACTATAGTAGTGTCAAATACCCCGAAAATATTACAAAGAATGACTAATCCACCATTTTTCCATTATGTGGTGTTTCTCCACACAATTTCTCCTCAAAAACTTCATTAAACAGTATCAAAATAGACAGCCCAAAAATAACATGAAACGACCCACAAAACAGTCCACTACAAGTCGAATAACTCGAACTCACGGCTTTCGATCACCGTCCCGTGAGTTCTAACTATTAGGAAACGAATTTATCAATCTTCCTCGATATTTAAAATCTTAAATACAGAAAGTAGGCATTTTTGTAACTATTAAATACCTTCCAAAACTCAAACTAAAAAGAAAAAGAGAGGCGATATAGCGATACTTACGTCGTAGGGATCGTTCTAATGTTATTGCTTCTTGATTTTGCACCCAGGATGTTAATTTTCTTTGAAACCCTTGTAGAGAGATTAAGGGTAAGTTTATGGGTTTTATTTGGTCCTAGTTTCTGGAAAAATGAATAAATAGACGACATAAGGGATATAAATATCCATTTTGTTGAAAAGTCAAAAAGGTGCTACTTGGCACTCTAGCATTGGCCCTTCTTCCAATGCTTCTATCATTTTATCTGTATGTCTTATGAACAAACTGTTAAAAGTGTTGGAAACTACATTACAATACCTTCAATTTGGTATATAATATGTCCCAAAAGACCTCATTTAACACATGAAAGGTATTTCTCAAAAAGCTTTAGTGACCCACCTACTTGTCACCTATACAGTCTGTGCAGTCTTGCGAACTGCAACTATCTCTCTACTCCGATGTCGTATCGACGAACGGTTTAATGAGTTAGAAACTAGACTCGTAGATCTCCAATTTGATATATAGATAATCTTGTAATTCCAAGTATATTAGGAGAAAAGCTCTGCTACATTTGACCTAATATTCATCACATTATGAATGTAACTTGTGATGACCTTTGCCAACTTTTGTTCCAAAACTCGCTTCACTTCAAAATGTAACACACGATTATCATACAACTAAAATAACTCATAACATAACCTCCTTATCATGTTAAGAACCCTAGTATTACCCAAAAATTACATGTGATAACATTCCCAACTTGTCGACATTCGACGAAACTTATTTTCTTCAATTTGCTTAGCTCCTAAGCCTTTCAACCCTCTTGGTAGTTGTCATCCATGATCTTAAAGATTTGTAACCTCCAAGGTAACATAATTAACTTACTTTATGTACTTTCAAAGACGATCTCATTTCTGAGCTTACATAAATTAACTTACGATGTACTCTCACGTGCGAAAATATGGGGTGTAACAGCTTCGGCGAGCCCACACTCGAATCTGCAATGTTCATTGACTCCCCAACCATCCGCTTCTGTGAAGTTATTCTCGTTTCTGTGGCCAAACTAGTGCACATACGCCCAATGTTCTGCACCTGTGGACACTGTTGTCTTGCACTTCCCTTTCGCATCTGCGACCCCCTTGTCCACATCTGCAGAGTTGCACCTGCGAACAAAACCTCGCAGATGGGAAAATGCCAGTAGCAGAACTGCAAAACAAGGTCAAAATGATCTGAAGCTTACCCGAGGTCCCCGGGACCCCATCCAACCACACCAATCTGTCCCAAATAATATCACAGACCTGCTTGAGGTCCCAAATCATATAAAATAACATAAAAAGTATGAATCGCACCTCAATTCAAGTTTAATGAACTAATCAACTTTCAAACTTCCAAAACTCATATCGAACCACGTCTAGCCAACTCGGAATAGCCCCAAATTTTGCAGACACGTTCCAAATGACATAATGAACCTATTACAACTTCTAGAATAATAATCCGACCTCGATAACCTCAAAGTCAACTCGCGGTCAAACCTATGAACTTCCAAACTTTCAAATTTTCACTTTCGCCAATTATAGACAAATCAACATATGAACATCGAAATCCAATTTTGGACATAAGCCTAAGTCCAAAATCAACATACAAACCTATTAGAACCATCAAAACACCATTCAGGGTTTTCTACACAAAAGTCAAACCTTGGTCAACTCTTATAACTTAAGCTTCCAACCATGAAACTAAGTGTTCCAATTCATTCAAAAATCTTCTTGAAAATAAACCAACTATCCCCGTAAGTCACAAAATGCCAAATAAGCATACAAGATGTATCAAATAGGGGAACGAGGCCCAAATAAACAAAATGGCCAGTTGGGTTGTTACATCTCCCCCTCTTAAACAAACGTTCGTCCTTGAATGAGTTTAGATTCATACCTGGGATATCAAAAGATGGGGATATCTGCTCCGCATATCATGATCGGTCTCCCGACTCGCCTCCTAGACTGGTTGACCTCTCCACTGAACCTTCACCGATGCAATATTCTTCGACCTTAGCTTTCGAGCCTGCCTATCTAAAATGGCCACTGGCTCCTCAACATAAGTCAAATCCTTGGCCAACTGCACCGAGCTGAAATCCAACACATGTGATGGATCCTCATAGTACTTCTGGCCCTTCATGGGAGAAATGCTGAGTTGAACCTTCTCACCACCATGAATGCCATATGATGAGCCTTCCTACCAGCATAACATTTTTTCTTGGACTAGGCTGCCCAAAGCCGCTCATGAATCAGTTTCACCTTTTTCAAATCATCACAAAACAAATCTGTGCCTAATAGCATAGCCTTGCCAGGCTCAAACCAACCAACTGGGAAACGACATCGCCTCCCATATAAGGCCTTATACGGAGCCATATGGATGATCTACTAGTAGTTGCTGTTATAGATGAGCTCTGCTAACGGTAGAAGCTGGTCCCATTAACCTCCAAACTTAATTACGCAGGCTCTCAACTTATCCTCTAAGATTTAAATGGTCCGCTCATACTGCTCATCCGTCCAAGGGTGAAACGCGGTATTCAAGTTAACCTGCGTGCCCAACTAACGTTGCATGGCTCTCCAAAAATGCGATGTAAACTGAGTGCCTCGATATGAGATTATAGACACAGGCACACCATGCAGGTGAAAAATCTCTCTAAGATAAATCCGAGCCATCTGCTCAGAAGTATAGGAAGTCATGACCAGAATAAAATGTGCGGACTCGGTCAATCTATCCACAATAACCCACATAATATCAAATCTCCTAAAGGTATGTGGCAACCCAACCAAAAAATACATAGTGATATGCTCCCACTTCCACTCCGGAATATCTAGCCTCTGAAGCAAACCACCCAGTCTCTCGTGCTTATGGTTAACCTACTGAAAGTTCAAACACCGCGCAACATGCTCCACAATGTCCTTACTTATCCTCCGCCACCAATAATGCTGCTTCAAATCACGGTACATCTATGCAGCACCTGGATGAATGGAATACCGCAAACTATGAGCCTCCTTAAGAATCAACTATCGCAACCCATCCACATTAAAACGAAGATCCGACCCTGAAACCTCAATACCCCTCTCATTACCAATAGTCACCTCCTTAGCATCACTATGTTGCACTGTGTCCTTAAGGACAAACAAGTGGGGATCATTATACCGATATGCCTTGATGCGCTCAAACAAGGACGATTGAGATACAACACAAGAAAGAACCTTACTAGGATCCGAAATATCCAACCTCACAAACTTGTTGGCCAAAGCTTGAACATCCATAGCTAATAGTTTCTCCCGTGCTAGAATAAAAGAATAACTCCCCATACTCTCTACCTTCCTACATAATGCGTTGGCCATTATATTGGCCTTCCCTGGATGATAAAGAATGGTAATATCGCTGTCCTTCAACAGCTCCAACCACCTCTATTTCCTCAAGTTAAAATCCTTTTCTTGAATAGATTTTGAAGACTCTAGTGAGCTGTATACACCTCACAAGACACGTCATATATGTAGTGCCTCTAATTCTTGAGCGCATGTACAGTAGCTGCTAACTCCAAATCATGTACTGGGTAGTTCGTCTCATGGGGCTTCAACTATCGTGAAGCGTAAGAAATCACCCTACCATCATCCATCAACACACACCCAATGCCAACCCGAGTAGTATCACAATAGACTATATATGAGCCTAATCCTGGAGGCAAAACCAAAATTAGAGCTGTAGTCAAGGCAATCTTGAGCTTCTGAAATCTCTTCTCACTCGTCAGACCACATGAATAGGGCACCTTTCTAGGTCAACTTAATCAATGGGGTTCATATATATGAAAATCTCTCCACAAAACGGCGATAATACCCAGTCAACCCTAGGAAGCTCTAGATATCTGTAGTGGTAGAAGGCTTGGGCCAACTCTGAACTGCTTCAATATTTTTCGAATCCACCTTAATCCCCTCAGTAGACACCACGTGGCCCAAGATTGCCACCGAATCTAACCAAAACTCACACTTGAAAAACTTAGCATATAGCTTCTTCTCCCTTAGTGTCTGAATCACAGTCTTCAAATGCTTCTTGTGCTCCTCCCTACTACGGAAATATACCAATATATCATCAATGAACACAGGGAAAAAAGAATCCACATATCGCTAAAATACGTTTTTCATCAAATGCATGAAATTTACTGGGCATTGGTCAGCCCAAAAGACATCACCAAGAACTCATAATGCCCATAACGAGTCCAGAAAACTATCTTAGGGATGTCCGAAGCCCTGATCATTAACTGATGGTACCCCGACCTCAAGTCAATTTTCGAGAATACCATAGCACCCTGAAGCTGATCAAATAAATCATAAATACATAGCAGTGGGTACTTGTTCTTGATAGTAACCTTGTTCAATTGCCTGTAGTCAATGCATATTCTCATGAAACCGTCTTTCTTTTTCACAAATAGAATCGGAGCACCCCAAAGTGATAAACTCTATCTGATGAAACCTTTATCTAGCAATTCCTGCAATTGTTCCTTCAATTCCTTCAACTTTCCTGGAGCCATGTGGTACAGTGTAATAGAAATAGAATGAGTTCCTAGTGCTAGATCAATACCAATATCAATATCTTTATCGGGTGGCATGCCCGGTAGGTCTGCAGGGAACACATCTGAAAACTTCCTCACCATAAGGAGTGAATTAATCGTGGGTGTATCAGTAGTGACATCACTCACGAAGGCTAAGTATGCCAAACATCCCTTCTCAACCATACATTGAGCCTTCACAAAAGAAACCACTCTAGTAGGAATATGCCGCAATGAACCTCTTCATTACAACCTTGGCAACCCTAGTATTGCCAACGACTTTGTCTTAGCATTACAATCAAGAATAGCATGGTACGATGATAACCAATACATACCCAACATTATATCAAAATCTGCCATATTAAGCAACAAAAGATCAACCCTAGTCTCATAGCTCCCAATTGTGACCAAACAAGAACAATAGACACGGTACACTATAATAGAAACCCCAACAGGTGTAGACACATAAATAGGAGTATCCATAGAATCACGAGACAAATCCAAATATGAAACAAAATATGATGACACATACGAATAACCCGAATCAAATAAAACGGATGCATCTCTATGACAGACCGGAATGATACCTGTAATAACTACATCTGATGCAAGTTCCTCAGTCTTATTAGGGAAAGTATAACAACGACATTGGCCTCCTCCTCTAGGACAACTTCTGCCTGCATGTCCTCCACCTCTAGCTGGCGATGCAGGTGGAGCAGCAACTGGAGCGGGAAACATAGCCTAAGCACTCTGTTGAGGTCTACCCATCTGAAGTCTAGAACAATCTCTCACAATGTACCTATTATCACCACACTCAAAATAACCTGTCTGTGATGTGGCTGCTGGTTCTAAGTCTGCCCTGGATAACTAGAATAATCGCTATAAGAACCCCATGCAGATGTTGTATTGAAAGATGGATGTCAGGTACGAGGGCTCTGAAATCCATGGCTAGCTAGAGCACTATAGGAAACCTTAAGTGCAGAGGAACTGGTCGACTGAGAGGACCTCTGCCATGATAGATCTTTCCCCTAGAGTAGGAGCCACTAAATCCTCCAAACTCATGAGGCTTCTTATCCTCCATATCCAACCTCTCCTTCCTGCATACACTCTCTACCCTCCTAGAAATCTCCACAACCTGATGAAATGCGGTCTCCGTCTCGATCTCTCGTGCTATCCCAAATCTGAAGTTGTAGGCGAGTCCCTCAATAAATCTACATACTCTATCTATTAGTGGAGACCAAGGAAGATGCATGACAAGATAACTTTGTAAACCTCAAAGTATACTCGAACACAGTCATACTCCCTAGTGGAAATGCTCAAACTTGTTGCGCAACTCATCCCTACGGCTCTGTGGAATATACTCCCTGAAGAAAAGATCAGAGAACTGGGACCATGTAAGTGGTGCTACACCGAATGGCCTACTCGCCTCATAAGTCTTCTACCATCTATATGTCGGCCCCGTCAACTAAAAAGTAGTAAGGTCGACCCTGCTAGGCTCTACCAAACCCATAGAACGCAGAATGCGATGACATTGATACAAGAAACCATGTACATCCTCAAAAGCCCCTCCACTTAACTAGGGAGGATGAAATTTCTAAAACCTCTCCAATCTCTTGCACCCCTAAGCCGACACAACTGGCCCTACCTCGGGCTGAACTGCAACTACTGGTTGCACCGGCACAACACCCGATGTCTAATAAGCATGAGCCAGCTGCTCTTGTGTATGGGCGGCAGAAGTCTGAGCTCCTCCCCTAGAATGTGAAGTTGTTAGTTCAACCAGAATCAACCCTGCCTAGGCCAAATTCCCATACATTCTCATGAAGTGTGCCAAGGTCTCTTGGAGCCTCAGTGTAGCAAAAGGCCCCTCCGGTGCACGCTCAACATGTTGGGGTTCTTGATCTTTAACTGTAGCTACTGATGGCTCCACATATGCTTCTATAGCAGGTGGCGAAACATGCCCCACCTCGGGCTCTACCTCGGCCCAAGTGTAACGACCTAACCGGTTATTTTGTGTATTTTGGCCCCATTTCCCCCTTTGAAGCTTCCTGTATGTGTATCTGTGATTTTATGACTTTCGGGGATGGTTGGTTTTATTTCAGAGAAGTTTTGGAATGATTTGGACCTTTTGGTTCTTGGTTTAGAAGCTTAAGTTGGAAATGTTGACCTAGGTTTGACTTTTGTAAATACAACCCCGGAATGGTGTTTTGATGGCTCCAATAGGTTGGTATCGTGATTTTGGACTTATGCGTATGGTCGAAATTAAATTTAGAGGTCCTTAGGTTTATTTGACTCGTTTTGCCGAAAGTTAGCAATTTAAGGTTTAGAAATTTTCTGAAGTTTGACCGTAGGTTGAATTTATGGCTATTGGGTCCTAAAGTTGGTTTGGGAACTTGGAATCAGACAATTTTACTATTTGGAACTTGTCTGCAAAATTTGGTGTCATTTGGAGTTTGTTTGATAAGATTCGGACGCTTGGTTATGATTCTAGAGATTCTTGAGTTTCCTTTTGAATTTCATATGTTTTGATATCCGATTCATAGTTCTAGATGTTATTTTTGTATTTTGATCATGTGTGCGAGTTCGTATGATATTTTTACACTTGTGTGGAGCCCCGAGGGCTTGGGTGACTTTCGGACGTGTTTCAGATTGTTTTGGCTTGTTTCTCAACAGCTGGTGTGCCGGTCCTGCATTTATCGCAAATGTGAGCACCGATTCTCAATTGCGATCATCTCTTTCGCGAATAAATTATCGCATTTTCGAAGGGGTTGTGGGCTGGCAAGCTTCACATTTGCAAAGCCAGCCTCACAAATGCGAAGGGGACCTCAGCTGTGACTATTTGCATATGAGATCAAATGGGTCACTTTTGTGCAGGAGCTGACTTCGCAAAAGCGAAGTCAGTGCTGCATTTGGGTCATCCCCTGCGATCTATAGGCATCGCTTTTGTGATAGATATCTCGCATTTGAGCAGCTGAACAAAAGAGCTGAAATACGGGACTTAGCTTCATTATTCATATTTTAGAACCCTAGACTTGGTAGAAGACGATTTTGATGATGGATTTTCACCTACAACTATTGGGTATGTGATTTTGATTAGTTTTCAATTATATTACTTGATTATTTATGAGATTGGACATTAATTTATGAGAATCTAAGAGAAATTTTGGAAAATTTTGTTTACGTTTTGAAAAAGAAAAAATTGAGATTTGAGAGTCGAATTGGACTCGGATTTGAAAACAAAACACATATATAGATTCGTAGGGTTATGGGTAGTTGAGAACTACCCTTGGACTGAGGTTTTGACCGGGTGGGCCTGTATTGACTTTTGGGGAATTGTGTATAGATCTTAGCTTTATTAGTCGAAATTAGTTTCTCTTGCATTTTTTATGACATTAAGTCATATTTTGGTTAGATTTGAGTCGTACGGAGGCGAATATTAAGAGAAAAGCCATTTTGAGTGTTGATTTGGCGTAGTTGAGGTATGTATCTTCCCTCACTTTGTGTGATGGAACTACCCCTTAGGATTGGACTTAATTATACTATTTGAATTATTTTGAAGACGTGTGCATGAGGTGACGAGTGTGTACACGGGCTTATATGTGAAAAATTGACTGCTTCAGACTCTTAGGTCACTTATAAGAATTTAATTGAAGTTGTTATTATTTGTTCTCTCTTTTCTTGTCAAATTTATTCTTACATGCTTTAATTAAAGTTTTCATTACATGTTCCATTTTCTTTTGTCGAGGTTACTCTTATATGCATTTACTAGTAGTTGTTATTACATGTTATTTCACCTATTGTTGAGTTATTCTCATGCAATTATTATTAGTTGTTATTTTATTCGATCTTTTTTATTGCGGAACCTTGTTATGCATTTTAATTGAAGTTGACATTTCATGGAAATACCTTTAATTGTTTAGCTCATTGTAGTAGTAGTGGTTGAAGGCTATTAACAGGTTTTGTGGTTGAAGTTGATGATTACCGGAATATCTTTCATTGTTGAGTTATTTTTCAATTAATTTTGTTGTTATTGAGATTCTTGTGCACATTGTGGTTAAGCTCTAGGCTATGTATTGAGGCGACGTTGGTCTTGTTGATTTTGGCCATGTTGTAGAATACGGGCACGTGTGGTGCAAGTTCATTAATGTATTGTGATATTGATATGCATGTGGCATTATAAGGGTGGGTATTGATGCGCATGCAACAAAGATAAGGTGGGATTTATATGTGTGTTGCTAGTAAGAAAACTACTTGAAGACACACGGTGAGATAAGGCGGCTAAAGCGCGTAAAGTTATTTTGAAAAGAATATTTTAAAAAAAATATATGCAAGGCTCACACGACGATATAAGGAAGATTGTGATTTGTGAAATATGAATATGAGGTGTGGTAACACAGTGTAATTTTTGTAATACATTCTATAGTAGAAAGGCTTGTTGATTTGAACGGTTATTGTTTAGTTCCATGGATTCCACAGGGTCCAAAGGGTTAACAGGCCATGGTTTCTGCTCCAGTTGTTGCTCCACCGGCATCGCCAGCTAGGGGTGGAGGTCAGGCAGGTAGAGGTCGCCCTAGAGGGGGAGGCCAGGCTCATTGCGATGCTTATCATAACCTTTCTGTCACTTTAGGTATGTATCTATGCACGTTCGAGGACAAACATTTATTGTAAGATGGGGAAAATGTAACGACCAATCGGTCGTTTTGTGTATTTGAGCCCTGTTTCCCCTTTTGAAGCTTCCAGTATGTGTATTTATGGTTTTATGACTTGCGGAGATGGTTAGTTTTATTTCGGGATAGTTCTAGAATGATTTGGACCTTTTGGTTCTTGGTTTAGAAGCTTAAGTTGGAAATGTTGATCTAGGTTTGACTTTTGTAAAAACGACCCTTGAACGGTATTTTGATTGCTCCGATAGGTTCGTATTATGATTTTAGACTTGGGCGTATTCCCGAATTTGAATTCAGAGGTCCCTATGTTCATTTGACTTGTTTTGTCGAAAGTTGGAAATTTGAGGTTTAGAAATTTTCTTAAGTTTGACCGTAGGTTGACTTTATCGTTGTCGGGTCTGGAATTTGATTTTGGGACTTGGAATAGGTCCATTTTTGTATTTGGAACGTATCTGCAAAATTTGGTATCATTCGGAGTGGTTTGATAGGATTCGGCCTCTTGGTTGTGATTCTAGATATTGTTGAGTCTCCTTTTGAATTTAATGCATTTTTGTAATGACCCAGCCGGTCGTTTTGAGCATTTGCATTCCGTTCAGATATTTTACGCCTTGATTAGCTTCATATGATATATTATGACTTGTGTGAATCGTCAGTTTTGGTTTTCAAGTGATTCGGGATTGATTCAGAAGAATGATTCTCAACTAGGAAGCTTTAAGTTGGAAGAGTTGACTAAGTTGACTTTTGAGTATTTGATCTCGGATCGGAGTTTTGATGGTTCATTTAGATCCGTATGGTGATTTTGGACTTGGGTGAATGCCCGATTTTGTATTTAGATATTTCTAGAAGGTTTCGGCACAATTTGGCGAAAGCTGGCAATTTGAAGGTTTGGAATGTTCATAAGTTTGACCGGGAGTTGACCTTGATGATATCATATTTTGATTGCGGTTCCGGGAATTGGAATATCTTCGTTATGTCATTTTGGACTTATGTACAAAATTTGAGGTCATTCCGAGTTGATTTGATATGGTTCATCACGAATTTGGAAGTTGAAAGTTCAAATGTTCATTAAGTTTGATTTGAGGTGCGATTCGTGGTTTTGATATTGTTATGTATGATTTGAGGCCTCGAGTAAGTCCGTGTTATGTTATCGGACTTATTGGTATGTTTGGACGTTGTACTGAGGGGCTCGGGTGTGTTTCAGATTGATTTCGGACCATTTTGGAGTTTGCATGCATTGCTGGTTTCTGCTATTATCTGGTGCCCGTGGAATTCTTAGGGATCGCGAAGGTCCTGCCGCGATCGCGAAGAGTGTTTTGGTCTGCTGGTGGATTTTTTCATCACGGACGTGACATATAGAATAGGTTCGCGAAAGAGTGAGTTGATTGTTGTCCGCATTCACGACTTGTGTCACACATTCGCTTAGTAGAGCTAGGAGCTGGAGGTCAGTCATCGCGTTCGTGTTGTCAACGCCGCGTCGTGAAGATTTGTTTCTGTTGTGCATCGCGTTCGTGATGCCTGTTCATAGAACACAAAGGGCAATTTTGTGGTCGACTGATTTCATGCTTCGCGAACGCGAGGCTTCTTCCGCATTCGCGAAGGGATACCTCTGGAACAGTGTATAAAGTACTCTATTTTGAAGGTCTTGGCCATTATATCATATTTTAAGCTATGGAGCTCGGATTTGGGAGATTTTGGAGGCAATTGTCACCACATGGATTGGAGTGAGTGTTTTCTACTTAGTTTTGATTATATTTTATGAATCTATCTTCGATTTTGGCATTTGGATTATGGATTTTAAAGAGAAATTGGGGGGTTTTGTCTAAACTATTCTAAAGTGAATTTTTGAGTTTTGAACATCGATTCGGAGTCGTATTTGGGTGATATTAGTAGGGCTAGACTCGTAATTGAATGGGTTGTCGGATTTTGTGAGTTTTGTCGGGTTCTGAGGTACGGGCCCGGGTTTGACGTTTAGGTTGACTTTGGACTTTTGATTAATGATTCAACCTTTATCATTTGAGTTTGTTTTCTTTGGCAATAGTTGATGATTTTGAGTTGCTTTTGGCTAGTTTTGGGCCGTTCAGAGGTTTATTTGCGCGGGGCGGCGTTTTTAGAGTATTGTTTGGCTTGCTCGGCATTGCATTTTGTTTATTCAAGGTAACTAACATATCTAAACTTGGATTTGCAGGTATTTAACACTGGGAACTATGTTATAAGAGATGTATTGGGAGTGATACACATACTAGGTGACGAGCGTGTGGGTGTACACTGGGGTAATCATCATTCAAGTTGACTAATTGACTATGACCGGACTTGTTTTGCTGTCATATCTTGTTCTATCCATGTAATTCCTACTTTTTAGAGTAATTTAGCTGTGATTCATGTTAGAGATCATGTTTAGGCTATGTGCTTATTTGGTTGAGACCTAATGAGGCTATTTGTGTTGTTTTGAGTTATCTGCTCTATCTTTAATTATATACTCAGTCATGATTCTTCATTTGCATATCATATTTTAGTCTCTGTTCATCATTCACTGTTACATCACATGTTATCATTGTTTATTTTTTCTTATATGGAGTTATTGGGCTGAGTGGTATGATATTGTGGGCCCATGAGACTTGAGAGGGCAATGACTGAGATGGGCCGTAGAGACGAGTTAAGAGTGTTGTTGTGGATTGGGCTGCACGCCGCAGTAGGCGATACTCGCCTTATTATTATTAATATTATCGTGGATTGGGATGCTCAATGCATTAGGCATTATTGGCTTTATTATTAATGTGGATCAGGTTGCACGCCGTAGTAGGCCTTATAGTCTTTTGATTAGCGCTTGGGCAGGATCCGCCCTTCCAGAGTCTGACATACCAGTAGTGAGCAGGCAGAATGATATATTTAAAAGTGCTTTGGTGAGGGACTTATGAGTTAGGCACCCGTACAGTGCTGAGTGATTTTGTGTGTGATAAAGTGGGCAACTAAGACAGACAATGAGTATGTTGAGGGTGAAAGTACCTGGGAATATCACCGTGAAAGCATTCATTTGGCATGTATACTTGGCATGTAGGCATAGAGATGCCTTTTTCTCACGCTAGACGGTATTGTGACATTCATAATTTGACATGTAGGCATTGAGATGTATATTCCTCATGCTAGATGGTATATGATAATTGATGAATTGACATGCATATTGACATGTAGGCGTAGAGATGTACTTTTCTCATGCTATCTGATAATAAAATGTATTATCTGTTGTTGAAAGTTTGGAAAAAATCACAGTTTTTCTGATATACTCATATTATGGTGATTTCGCTGAAAGATTTGGGCTTTATTATTATACCTGAAAAGCATGTCTACTTTTCCATAACTGTGAACGAGCTGAGCATAACTTCATTTAGGTTATTACTTATACTTCCTTCATTATATTATTACGAGTTGTTTTTGGCTATTGATATTGGAATCTGACCATTTTTTGAGCTCGTCATTAAGGTTAGGTTTGTTATTTATTGAGTACATGGGGTAGGTTGTACTCATACTACACTTCTGCACCTTGCGTGCAGATTTTAGAGGTGATGTTGCTGTGTATGGCGGGAGCTGGTATTGAAGATGTACCTGCGTTTCAAATTTAGCTGGCTCTTGTTCTTGGTAGCTTTAGATTTATAAATCTGTTTATGTATATTTCGAATAAATGATGTATTTATTACGTACCAGATTTATAAATTCTATGTTTTAGAAGCTCATAACTTGTACTACCAATACTTGGGATTTTGTATAGAAAGATCAGTTATTTTGTTTATTGACTCTTGTTATCTTAATTGAGTTGTGTTTTCTATCACTTGACTTACCTAGCGGGTTGGGTTAGGTGCCATCACGACTAGATGGATTTTGTATCGTGACATTTTTTATGTCTGATTCGAGGTTTCGCATGTTATTTTAGAGTTTTGATCATGCAAGCGATTTCGTATGATATTTTTAGACTTGTGTGGATGTTCGGTTTGGAGCCCCGAGGGCTCGGGCATGTTTCAGACGTGTTTTGGATTGGTTTTGGCTGGTTTCTCACCATCTGGTGTGCTGGTGTTGTAGTTATCGCAAATGCGAGCACCCGTTCGCATTTGCAATTATCGCTTTTGCGAATAAATTATTGCATTTGCGAAAGGGGTTGTGGGCTGGCATGTTTCGCATTTTCGAAGCCAGCCTCGCAAATGCAAAGGGGATCTGGGCTGGGACTTTTTGCATATGAGATCAAATGGGTCGCTTTTGCGAAGGGGCTGACTTCACAAATGCGAAGATAGTGTTGCATTTGCGACATCCCTTGGGATCTGCAAGCATCGCTTTTGCGATGGATATCTCACATTTGCGGGGTTCACAAATGCGAACCCCAGGTCACATTTGCGAGACCTGTAGCTGAACAAAAGAGTTGAAATACGGGACATAACTTCATTATTCGTAATTTAGAACCCTACGATCGGTAGGAGGCAATTTTGAGGAGGGATTTCATCTACAACTATTGGGTAAGTGTTTTTGATCAATTTTCAATTATATTACATGATTATTTATGAGATTTAATATCAAATTCATAAGAATCTAAGATAATTTTGGAAACTTTTGTCTATGTTTTGAAATATGAAAAATTGAGATTTGAGAGTCGAATTGGACTCAGATTATAAAACAAAACACATATATGGATTCGTATGGTTATGGGTAGTCGAGATCTAACCTTTGACTCAGGTTTTGACAAGGCGGTCCCGGGGTTGAATTTTTGAATTTAGGTGAATTGTGTAAAGATCTTAGCTTTATTAATCGAAATTGGTTTCTCTTGCATTGTTCGATGATATTAAGTCATTTTTTGTTAGATTTGAGCCATGCGAAGGCAAATTTTAAGGAAAAAGCCATTTTGAATGTTCATTTGGCCTAGTTGAGGTAAACATCTTGCCTAACTTTGTGTGGGGGAATTACCCCTAAGGACTGGGCTTAATTGTACTATTTGAATTATGTGGAAGATGTGTACATGAGGTGACGAGTGCGTACACGGGCTTATATGTAGACTCCTAGGTCACATATAAGTATTTATTTGAAGTTGTTATCATTTATTCTCTCTTCCGTTGTCAAGTTTATGCATACATGCTTTAATTGAAGTTGTTATTACATATTCTATTTTCATTTGTTGAGGTTACTCTTATATGCATTTAGTAGTTGTTGTTATTACATGCTACTTCACCCATTGTTGAGTTGTTCCCATGCATTTATTGGTAATTGCTATTTTATGCCATCTCTTTTATTGTTGAACCTATATTATGCATTTTTATTGAAGTTACCATTTCATTGAAATACCTTAAATTGTTGAGCTCATTGTAGTAGTGGTTGAGGGCTATTTACACATTTTGTGGTTGAAGTTGTTGATTATTAGAATATCCTTCCTTGTTGAGTTATATTCCAATTCATTTTGTTGTTATTGGGATTCTTGTGCACATTGTGGTTGAGTCATGGTCTATGTGTTGAGGTGACATGAGTATTGTTGATTTTGGTAATGTTGTGGCATATGGGCACGTATGGTGCGAGTTGATTATTGTATTGTGATATTGATAGGCATGCGGCGGTATGCGGGTGAGTATTGATATGCATGCAGCGAGATAAGGTGGGATTTATATGCATATTGCTAGTAAGGGAATTATTTGAAGCCACACAGTGAGATAAGGGGGCTAAAGCGCGTGAATCTATTTCGGAAAAAATATTTTTTTTAAAATATATGCAAAGCTCACACGGTGATATAAGGAAGATTGTGATTGTGATTTGTGAAATATGAATATGAGGTGTGGTACCTAGGTGTAATTCTTATTGTACATTCTATATTGGAAAGGCTTGTTGATTTGAATGGTAATTTTTTAGTTCCCTTACCTCATTCCATTCGTATTTATGATTGTAATTGGTTACTTGTTGTCTTTATCATATGTACTCTCTTTATTGTCAATTGTTGCTTTTATTTCTGTTGTCAACTTTGTATTGATAAATTGCGTTATTGTCATTTAATTAACTTTACTTCCCGGTTGTTAGATTATATTAATATTCTGCACATGTTTTCTATGTCTAGTAAGTGTCTTGATCTAACCTCGTCATTACTCTATCGAAGTTAGGCTTGATACTTACTGGATAGTGTTGTGTTGTACTCGTGTTATGCTTCTGCACATTTTGTGTAGATCGAGGTATTTCTGCCTTGCCGAACGCTAGTATACTGATTTATACACTTCGGAGACTTCAAGGTATAACTGCTTGACGCTCGCAGACCTCGGAGTCACCTTCTAGTTATCTTATGCTACTGTTTCTTTGCTTCCGAACAGTATTGTATTAGAGATTCTTAGTATATTTTAGTAGAGCTTATGACTCTGTACCGGCGGTTTTGGAGATTTTATGATTGCTGTAGTTTTATTATGATATTTATCAGTTTAATTTAATATCTTTGTCGTTATTTCTACTAAATTTGCAATGTGTATTATGCTTACCTAGTGTTAGAGACTAGCTGCCATCACGACTTTCTAGGGTGGAAATTCGGGATAGTGACACCAGGCCTCTCACAGCTCTAAAAGGGGGCATTGGTGCCTTCTCAGCTGACCCGACAGAACATTTTCTCACCATCTGTGAGAGAATAGAAGAGTAATGACTCAAACTTCAGAATTACAAATCGGCATGATAAAGGATGAAAGAAGGTGATGTTTCCTAACAGTTCGGTAGCCTCTCAAACATAAGTACAGATGTCGTGTACCGATCTACAAGACTCTACTAAACTTTCTCGTGACTCGTAGAACCTATGAACCTATAGCTCTGATACCAACTTGTTATGACCTAAATTCCACAAAAGGGGTCGTGATGGCACCTAATCTTTAAGACTAGGTAATCCCATCACTTAACGACATTAATTCAACAAAACATGATACAATAAGATAAAGTTTAGTATAAAAGAGGAACTAGAGTTAACATAGGCCGAAATGGCAATACTCAATACATCTCTCTAGAACTAGGTAGTACAGAGGCATAAGCTCTAACTGAATACGTGCGGAATATTCAAAATAATATTCTGTTCGAATGTAAAATTATCATTATCAACCTAAAGGATGAGACTCCAAGGGACTGCAACAACATGCTGCTATACCTTGAATCCTCACGACCGATGCAAGCTCTTGCTATCAAGATTCGATGCGTCCAACACCTAATCTTTAGCAGTTCCATATTAATCGGTTTCATTCCGATCGAGTACACCATGATCGGTACCCTGTAAATATCAAGACTAACCTCGATGAAGTATGACGAGGTTCAATTCATATCATACTCACCAGTCCTATAAACTATGCAATGTATCAATAACTGGTAACATAATGCGTAAGGGAAAACAATATCAACAATCTTGTTAGAACATGTGATAACACATAACAAAGAAGAATCCATCTCTGACAACAAATCATCAAATAGAAGTGGAGGCATATGAAGTCATGTCAAATTCATATAACAACTCATAAAAATACAAGACAGACTTTTAAGAAACAAGCATATGAACAAAATATCAACCATATTTCATCACATAAACAACCTCATGAGAAACACCCCCAAATCATCACATAACATCATCAACACTGCCACCCTCATTTCGCTACATGGGCAAATAATAATAAATGCCATCCTTATTTTGCCGTATGCGCATATCACCGCCCTTATTTCGCCATGTGGGCAGCCCAAAAAAATGCCACCCTTATTTCGCCCCACGCATACAACTATAATCATAATTGCACGGCAAAGACCTCGTGCTAACACCCAAATCAATCCGCCCAACATGTCCACATGTGCCACAATTATCAAAAAATAATAATGCCAAAATTTTATCATAGATATAAGCTCATAATATATAAACAAGGTGCAAAAGGACATGAAAATATTAAAAATGTGGATGGATGTTCAACATATAAACGATAACTACGGCTAGATCAATTATAGCGATCATGTTCATTTAGTCACAAAGTGATTAAGCATGTTTCATATAAAGCACATTCTCAAATTAAGGCTTATTAATAGCCTAAGGTCTAATCCGGTCATAAGCGACACATAGTGCCCGTGTACATGTGTTATACCTCATATTTTCATACGTGAAAGTACGCCATAAATAAATTAATGAAATCTCATAAATGAGATGTTACATCCCGCATTTTCGTACATTGAAGTTTCTTCGTAAGTTAATCGACATAATTTCGGAAATGAGATTTATTTGGGGATTATAAGTACTACGCTATTTCAGACAAGTAATGAGTAAATTCGTGAAAGTGCGAAGGTAAGCAAATCAAAAAAAATGAGTTTCGTCAAAGATGACGTTTTGGGATAATGTACGGCCCAAGCTAATGGACTAGTGTCATACAAGGTACCACATGACCATAATAGTCAGGTGTATAAGGTGTGTTAAAAGTACGTAGTATTTTAAGTAATTTGAGATGATTCTTAATTATATGGGTAATTGATTAATTATTGAATAGTGAGAGATTATTAAGTTAATCAAGGGATTAATGGTTGATTAATAATGATTTTGGATAAAGTTTGAACCCCATTAAAGTGGCAGCCAAAGACTTTATATAAATGTGACTCTTGAATTCACATGAAATATGGAAAAACTTGGAAAATGTTTTGGCTAACTAAGCCACATGTGGGGACCACCCCCACTTAGTAAAAGACTTCTCAAAAATCAAGAGAATTATGCTTGAATCAGAACACAAAGGATTCCAATGCTAGCAACATTAATTCACTTTCCAAATAGCAACATTGTTGCTAAGTTCTTAAGGAAAGGTTTCGGCCAAGATTTTCTTTGCATAGCAACGTGATTTCTTCGAGATTTTTACACGACTTGTTCCGTGTTTTGTCGCAATTAATGGGTGTTAGAGGATTGTCAAGAGAATCGACTCAGGTATGTTAAGGCTATCCCGTCTTTCTTTTTGGCATGATCTATACGACACAAACGAAACGAGCAAATGCACAACTTCCATAAACTATTATATTCGAAGAAATGCTAGAGATGTGTATATTCTTATTATCCCATAAGTCTTATTATTCTATCGCCTGATCATGGGTCTCAAAAAATACGTAAGTTGATAAAGTCTATTTCATGATATTAATCAAAGGCATAATGGTTTTATGACATTCCGACAGATTTTATTGGCGTACTTCTCATGCATTGCTTTCATTTATACATGCACATTGACCCATGACCAGATGGTGTTATATACGTGTATATATGTATATTATAGGTATATGGGATATGGGAAAAGGTTACGGCATTATATATGCACCACCACCTGATCAGCTGGTATACATTAATAATTTGTCCACAGTGGCCGAAATGATATGATGGGATGCCCTTAGAGGCTTGATGATGTTATGAACATATATACCTATGCATGGTATGACATTTATAGGCATATGCATGACGTTATAAAAATGAAATAATTCACAGAGATATGCAGACGTACATGTCAAGTCTTTTACTCCATGTTTCTCTCATGTATATTATTTACTAATTTTCACTCCTTACATGCTCGATACATTATTTGTACTGACGTCCCTTTTTACTGGGGACTCTGCGTTTCATGCCCGTAGGTCCTGATAGACAGGTTGAGAGTCCTCTAAGTAGGCTATCAGCTCATCGGAAGGTGTTGGTGCTCTCCATTTGATCCGGAGTTGCTTATGTGGTCAGTATGATTAGGACATGTATTGATTAGTATGGCAGGGCTCTGTCCCAACCTTTATGACATTTATGTACTCTTAGAGGCTTGTAGACATATGTCATATACGTGAAAGATTGTACAGCCTTGTCGGCCTATGGTTTGAGTTTATAAATGATCATGTTGGCCTATTAGGCCAGTATGTCACGTGTATATGATGATGTAATAAGAAAGATATGTTACGTTGGTACTCGGTTGAGTAAGGTACCGGGTGCCCGTCGCGGCCCATCGGTTTGGGTTGTGACAAAAGTGGTATCAGAGTAGTTCTGTCCTAAGGAGTCTACAAGCCGTGTCTAGTAGAGTCTTGTTTATGGGTGTGTCGTGCACCACACTTATAAGCAGGAGACTATAGGGCATTTAGGACAATCACTCTTTCTTCTTACTCTAGATCATGTGGTAGAGCTCATTTATAAGAATTCAAACTCCTAGCTTCTATTTTATCTATAATATGATGATACCTCCAGTTGGTAAGAGATTGAATGCGGATGTGGAAGAATTGAGTTTGAGGAACTCGAGTTTGCATCATTCCTATGATGGATAAATGTGAGGTCTTCAGCAGAACATGTGTGTACCTTACGTGTAAGCTTCTTTATAAGGAGTCTTAAGGTAAGAATATCTATCCAACTCTATGGTGAAAGGAAATGAGAGATTTAGAAGATAGATACAAGCTTCAACAAGTAAAAGGAGCAAGATGAGAAGGGTACGAGGTGCCCGGTTAATGAAGATTATCGGTATTTTCAACTCCGGCAAAAAAATATAAGCATTGTGACATACCTTTAACAGTAACAGATGTATGTAAAACTGGCCACACCCATCTCAGTTATATCCTATCGGGGGCTAACATGTGTAGTTTAAGAAAAGCACAGTATATTAGGATCCGGCTGGGGTTAGAGTAACCCAAAATGGTAAATGGATTGTTTGTATTAGTTGACATTTCTGAAAAATATTACAAATGAGCTAATAGATCTCCGTGGGAAGCACCCAGATGGAGCACTCAAGAATATTACAATTAGATGTGAATATTAGCATGAAAAAAAAATCAGAAGATAGGCACGGAAATCCTGGAAGGGATAAATATTACCTTAGTGTGGCTCACGTCCCTAGTAGAGCGAGAACGTTAAGCAACCCGAAGAGCCACTGGATGGAGCAATGGGGAGCTAAAAGCAAAAGAATGTCTTGTTCGAGTTTTCAGAATAAAGTGATAGACATAAATGTTAGCGGGAAATAAGAAAAGAGTTAATGAAGCATTATGAATAAGATATGATACATGGATGACAACGGTAGATAAACAAATGACAGTATTACAAAGTCTATAGTCAATTGAAGGAAAAGATAAGAGGTGATAGGCCTTGAGACAACAAAAGAGTATAGGCCATAAAGTCATATCCTCATTTCAAGAAATAAGTTCGTGACTCCAACGCGACTACCGGAAGGAAAAGTTAGACCCAGAACAATAGAAATCAGTATGGGCTGGTGAAAAAGATAAACTAAACATGAATTAGGGACTGAGTGATTGGATAATAGTCAGCATCATGAGAATTTCAGATATCGTTCTGGTGATAATAGAGTGGACAACAGAAGAAGATTCATGAGAAATTCAGAGAATGGTCATTCAGGAAGACACTTCCCTAAAGCAAGCAATGTGAGCAAAGTTAAGCTTAAGGGACTGTATGTGCCAGTTATGCTAAGTGTCACCCTCGCAAATAAGGAATTTTATTATCCTTGATACAGAAGGATTGCCCCAAGGCGAGTAAGGGTCATCGATGATTTGGAAAGACACTAAAGATGAAGAGGTAAAATATCTATAGGTAGATCGTCGTGGCTCCAATTCTTAGTGCTCCCTTAAAGGCGAAAATATGGAGTGATGTGGCATTAAGTCAGAAATAAGTGGTTCTAGTAACTATGGATTAATAAACGAAAAATGTGATAAGAATGAGAAAGGGATAAGATTGCACTTATTCAAATCCTACAGATATGCTACGATTCCAGAACATTATGCAAACACGACGTCAAGGAAAGGAAGTAAGGATTCCCGCCCGGGATGTTATTGATAAATAAGGAGCCAATGCGGGACGTAAGTTAAGATAAAGGAAATGACTCACGAAAGATTACGCAGAATATTGATATGAGAATGAGCCAATTAGTAGCTAGTAGTTGATTCAGGAAGAGCCTAGTTATGGCTAGACAAGAGGATACAGACAAATCAACAGATCGTACAAGATAAACATAGTGAACCCCAACATGGGTAATTCAGTCTCGGAGATATGACATTGTAATACTTGAGAAATATTCAGATGGGAGTCGGGGTAGTTAAAGGTACTTTATGAATGTTATGGAAATAAAAGATAGTCTCACTGGGAAGACAGTCAAAACTTCAGTTCAGAAGCAGCCCTACAAGCATAAGGGCGTGGAGGTAAATAACTACGGATAATTATAGGCAAGGAAGGACATCAAAAGGTCCGTCGAGTATACGAAGTAATAAGCTAGCAGCTTTACAAGAGTCAGAGGGTCCTCCCTAAGTACTAAAACGAAAGAGTAGCTGAGGAAATAAGGAAGAAGGCTTCAGCCTAAGTACAGTAACCTAAAGAGGAAATGGTCTTGTAACAATAGTCTCACAACAACATTGTATGCACTCCATAAGAAGGTGGCACCTACCGTGGCTAATGAACGGGAAGAAAAATCAGAAGTGATATTCAAGATCACATGAGTTGTATGAAATTCAATATGTGTTGGCACTAAGGTAAGCTAAGTATGCATGCAACAAAGGGGCAGGAAGACCAGGAAAAGTAATTGCTTACATTTAAAGAAGGCCGAGAAGGAATGGAAAGAATCATTCGATTGATAATCCAGCGTTAGTTACGTTATGAAAGCACTTAAGAGTTCAGATTTTTATACATGCAGCATGTATGTTGACAATCATATAGACGTAAAAGACTCCGGTATAAGTTAAAAGAAAGAATTGAGCCTAGAGCATAGACAAAGGATTGAATTATCAGAAGATTGTATCATGGATATTCCATAGTGCCCAATGAAAGGCTAAAGTAATAACTAATTCCATGAGCCGCAGATGAAGAGATAGCTTAAGCCTACATAAAGGTTGATCAAAAGGAGGAGGAAACTAAAGGGTTACATCAATAAAGTAAATCAGGAATCTGATTATTGGACCCAGAAAATCATATACCTCATGATTGAGAACATTGCAGGATTACTCTTACATATCAGAGGTATAAGAGAGATAGTAGAGTAGCCATATTCTATAATGGCTCTACGATAAATCTAGTTAGAAGAAGTACCAGCCTCATAAGAAGTATGAAGCTCCCACTGGATAGTGTATGCACTAGAGGTGCAAGTATTATAATAGAGTTTCAAGTTGTGGACATGAATTATACCTATGTAGAAGGGAGGTCATGAAAGAGATAGAAAATGTGATATGAGATTTTAAGGTAAGTAAGGTAAAGGTAAACAACGTACGATATACTCAAATGCAGAAGGTTGTGGATAGTCCATACTTCGGATAGAAGGCTAAAAGCACTGGGGTTCAGTATCCTGGAATGATAGCGGCATCGCCAGCGGCATGTCTTCCAGCCTATGGTTTCTAGGTACCGAGAGATCTAGTTAAGAGCGTAAATAAGAGTTAGAGACGATGTGATGTCTCGCTTGATGTTCTATAAATAGCACAAGGAAATCTGTGGTGCAAGCAAGTTGAAGAAAGGTTGTGAGTAGTATAAATAGATATGTATAGGTCGCAAGCTAAAGTATGGTAAAGCGACAAGGTTTTCGGAAGACAGGAGTAAGGATTAAAAAAGGCGAGTGAGAAGGTGATGAGAATGGATAAGTCCTCAGGATTAAGCCCATGAAAATAAGAGAGCTGATGGTTTCTCTAAGTTATAGAAAGCTCAGCATAGCCTGAACAAAACTCAAAGGAGTCTAAGACTAGTAGAATTTAAAAGAGATAAAATGATGCCCTGATAGTAGAGTAAGGGTGTGATTGTGATAGATAAAGGATGACGTTTGGACCTTTGATTGAGTGATTATTTTAAGGGATTTCATGAATTGTACATGATTAAAATACCCACGTAAGTGAGTCACATTGGGATGCTATAAAGTACGATTATTGAAGTACAGTATCACCGCTAAGTGGACCAGAAAATCACTTTGAATATTCCTTGATGCAACGTAAGCCCTAGTGGAAATGTTTTACATAAAAAGCTTCAAGATATCAGTGGTAGATTGTAGATCAACATTGAGGTAAATCAACAATGGATGGATAGAAGTTACAAAGTACGAAATGAGATATGGCAATATTCGTAAGTACGACCAAGTACCGACCGAACAACTTCAATACACCTATAGATGCCCAGGGGGACATCTTATCAAGCTTTGTATATGTTCACAAAGTGAGGTCTAAAGATTGGCTAAAAGCTGGAGGAAAACGAGAGAAGATCGCATAGGCGTACTTACAAAGTCAGAGTCGTACAATCTGCATGATAAAAGGTAGCAACAGTTACAAGATTGGGAAGATTCCGACCACATGTCATGGTGTGAGAAAGAGGCTTAAAGGGGGAATGCCCAGGCCTTAAGGATTCATTCACATAACAGTCGCCTAGATGGCAATGAGAGTACTAAAGTATTCGCAAGAGCTATGCGTTATGAGAATGATAAGTGCATCAGTCAACATTCGAGGACGAATGTTCCAAAGGGGGTAATGATGTTACACCCCACATTTTTGTACGTGAAAGTACGCCATAAATAAATTAATGAAATCTCGGAAATGAGATGTTACATCCCGCATTTTCGTACGTTGAAGTTTCATCGTAAGTTAATCAACGTAAGTTCGGGAATGAGATTTATTTTGGGATTATAAGTACTACTCTATTTCAGACAAATAATGAGTAAATTCGTAAAGGTTCGAGGGTAAGCAAATCAAAAAAAATAAGTTTCCTCAAAGATGGAATTTTGAGATAAAGTACGGCCCAAGTTAAAATACCTGGTATTTATGGAATAGTGCCATACAAGGTACCACATAACCATAATAGTAAGGTGTATAAGGTGTGTTAAAAGTAAGTAGTATTTTAAGTAATTTGAGATGATTCTTAATTATATAGGTAATTGGTTAATTATTAGATAGTGGGAGATTATTAAGTTAATCAAGGGATTAGTGGTTGATTAATAATGATTTTGGATAAAGTTTGAACCCCATTAACGTGGCAGCCAAAAACTTTATATAAATGTGACTCTTGAATTCACATGAAATGTGGCAAAACTTGGGAAATGTTTTGGCCAACTAAGCCACAAGTGGGGCCCACCCCCACTTAGTAAATGATTTCTCAAAAATCAAGAGAATTATGCTTGAATCAGAAAACAAAGAGTTCCAATGCTAGCAATATTAATTCACTTTCCAAATAGCAACGTTGTTGCTAAGTTCTTAAGGAAAGGTTTTGGCCAAGATTTTCTTTGCATAGAAACGTGATTGCTCCGAGCTTTTCACATGACTTGTTCCGTGTTTTGTTGCAATTAACGGGTGTTAGAGGATTGTCAAGAGAATCGACTCAGGTATATTAAGGCTATCCCTTCTTTATTTTTGGCATGATCTATACGACACAAACAAAACGAGCAAATGCACAACTTCCATAAATTTCTATATTCGTAGAAATGCTAGAGATGTGTATATTCTTATTCTCTCATAAGTCTTATTATTCTATCGTCTGTTTATGGATCTCAGAAAATACGTAAGTTGATAAAGTCTATTTCATGATATTAATCAAAGGCATAATGATCTTATGACATTTCGACAGATTTTATTGACGTACTTCTTATGTATTGCATTCATTTATACATGCACATTGACCCATGACCAGATGGCATTATATACGCGTATATATGTATATTATAGTTATATGGGATATGGGAAAAGGTTACGATGTTATATATGTACCACCACCTGATCAGCTGGTATACGTTGATGATTTTCCCACAGTGGCCGAAATGATATGATGGGATGCCCTCGGAGGCTTGATGATGTTATGAACACATATACCTATGCATGGTATGACATTTATATGCATATCCATGACGTTATAAAAATGAAATGATTCACAGAGCTATGCAGACGTACATGTCGAGTCTTTTACTCCATGTTTCTCTCATGTCTATTGTTTACTAATTTTCACTCCTTACATGCTCGGTACATTATTTGTACTTACGTCCCTTTTTCCTGGGGACTCTGCGTTTCATGCCCGCAGGTCCTGATAGACAGGTTGAGAGTCCTCCAAGTAGGCTATCAGCTCAGCAGAAGGTATTGGTGCGATCCATTTGTTCCGGAGTTACTTATGTGGTCAGTATGATTAGGACATGTACTGATTAGTATGGTGGGGCCCTGTCCCGACCTTTATGACATTTATGTACTCTTAGAGGCTTGTAGACATATGTCGTGTTCGTTAAAGAGTATACGGCCTTGTCGGCCTATGTTTTGAGTTTATAAATGATCATGTTGGCCTATTAGACTCGTATGTCACATGTATATTATGATGTTATAAGAATGATACGTTACGTTGGTACTCAGTTAAGGTACCGGGTGCCCGTTGCGGCCCATTGGTTTGGGTCATGACAACACGCTTGACACCTCATGTACACATTGCTTTTCACATAACATAAATAGGAAATTAAGGCCAAATCCTAAGGGGTATTTCCCCCATACAAGGTTCGGCAAGATAGTTACCTCAAACAAGTCAAATCAAAGCTCCAAAAAGCCCTTGCTTCTTGAATCGACCTCCGAACGGATCAAATCTAGCCAAAAATAAATCAATAGTATCAAACACGGCTATAGAAATCAATTCCAAGCAATAAATCTCCAATATTTATAAAATATCAAAAAGTCAACTTAGGCTTTCCTTCCAAAACCCGACAAAAGTCACAAATCCGATCACTCATTCCAATACGAGTCCAAATATGCATGTTTCATCTAAATCCGACTTCAAATCGGGGTTCAAATCCTAAATAATTACTCTCCAAAATTTACTCACAAAAGCCCTCCCCCCCCCCATTTTCTCCCTTAGATTTCATCAACTAAAAGCCAAAATCAAGGATGGAATCATGAAATAAAATCAAATATATGTCAAGAACGCTTACCCCAATCCAAGTGGTGAAAATCACCTCAAAATTGCCCCAATAAGAGCTCCCAATCTAAAAATGTGATAAATTAAGTCAAACCCTCGATTAAAATACTCTGCCTAGAAAATTTCGCTTTTCCTGACCATCCAATCGTATGCGTGTTATCGCTTCTGCGATCCCACGATTGCATCTGTGAAGTTCACTGACTCCCCAAGCCTTTGATTCTACGGAGCTATTCTCGCTTCTGTGTAGCGGTTTATACGGCCAAACCAGCACACCTGCGCCCAAAGCTCCGCACCTGTGGACACTGCTGCCTTCCCATTTTACTCTTCGCGATCGCGACTATGTCTACATGATCGCAATGCACACACTTGTAGCCAAATAATAGCAGCTAAAAATGGCCTAGAAATGGTCTGAAACCACCCCGAAACTCACCTAAGCCCCTCGGAACCCCGTCCAAACATACAAACAAGTACCAAAACATAACACAGACCTATTCGAGGCCTCAAATCACACGTGACCAAGTAAAGTGCAAACCTTCTAGAAATATGGAAATGCAAATCTGGGCATATGCCAAGTCCAAAATCACCATCCGGACCTAACATTATAATCAAAACTCCAATCCAAGGTCAAATACTAAAAAGTCAAACTTGGTCAAGTCTTCCAACTTAAAGCTTCCTAGTTGAGAATCATTCTTCAAAACTAATTCCGAATAATCCAAAAATCTAAACTGTCGATAAACACAAGTTATAATATATCATACGGAGTTACTCATGCCCTCAAACCACCGAGCGAAGTGCAAATGCTCAAAACGACTGGTCAGGTCGTTATATCCTCCCCCACTTAAATATACGTCTGTCCTCGAACATGCCAAGAGCCATTCCAAAGCTATCAAATCGCCGTGTAATATTACCATGCATGTACCCGGGGGTGATCCCACGTCGTCCCAATCTATGTAAGACTGACAACACAACATAACTGAAGATCATTGCTTTAACCTTAGTCCGTAATCCTTAGAACCCAATTTCCAACATTTGGAATTCCTTAGAAGACCTAAATCTCGCATCTACACACTGTATAAGTCTGAACAAGCTACATCAAGTCTTTAGTGTAACAACCTGGAAAATTTTAATGTACTTAAGTGTAAGGCCTGGTAAAATTTTCAAAGAAAATAATGTTTCATGGATCCAGACTAGGCTTACGTGTTTGAGGATTTTGGCGGAAAAGTGCATTTCTGTGGTCCATTATGCGATCGCAGAATCACTCTGTGGACCGCATAATTGCCGCAGAGTAAAGCAGTTAATTGGGTCAGTTGGAAGCAATTATGCGGTCGACTATGCGACCGTATAAATGTTATGCGGTGCATTATGCGACCGCATAACAGTTATGCGGACCGCATACACAGACAGTTCTTTTGGCTATTTTGTAACCAACTATGCGACCGATATGCGGTCCGCATATCAGTTATGCGATCGCATACCTTATTCCGGAGCTCCATTTTTTGGGTTTTTAAAACCTGACCCTATTTCGTTAAATACACACTTTGCGTCATTTTTGAGCTATTATCTGACATTTTAGAGTGAGAGAGAGTTTCCTAGAGTGAGAAGGTGTTCTTCAATAATTTTTCTTCAATTCTTGCTCAAGTTTTGGAAGATTAAGAAGGGAAGCTCACTAGGTCTTCATCCTAGAGGTAAGATTCTACACCCTTAACCCTAATTTCGAAATCTTCTGAAAATGGGTAACTAGCAAGATAAATTTTGGGCATGAAAGTTGCTTATTTTACATGCATGTGTTATCAAAGGGTGTAGCAAGATTGTTGAGCTAAAAATGGTAAAGATTAGGTTGTGGGATGATGGAATCCTTCATAAAAAGGACATTGAAATGTTATGCACGCCTAGTGTTTGATAAAATGCTCAAGTGATCCAGAACCATGATCATCTTTCAAATTTTGATTCAATTTGTTATATTTCTACAATAGATTGAAGTTTCTAAGAATTCCGGAACATTTTAGAGTTTAAGGAAGCTCAAGTGAGGTATGTTGGATAAACTCTTCTCCTAGAATTAAATCCCACGATATTCATGAAAATTATGTAAGTCCCGAGTGATTCATTATGAACCCGGCTATTCCGACTAAGATTGGGTTGAAAGGTATATGTTCAACAAGCATCCCAAATTCTTTATTCATGTTATGTTACCAATTGAGGATGTGTTAAAATATAGGCTGTGCATTAATAATGTTTCGACTTTAAGTCAAGTTCAAATGAAGGCTATTATGCCAAATTTTGTGAAATATCTCTATGTACCTTAGACTCTAAAGTGCTCACATGTGTATTACACACCTTGATTTAAATTGTATTTGTTGTTGATAATGATAATGATATTTGAAATTGATAAGGTGAGCATGAAATACTGAATATGGCCAACGTGCCAAGAATGATCTTATAATTATGGCCATTATTGCCAATAAAATAAAAAGATGTGAAAGTAATACGAAATGGGATGATTGATATAAAAAGGTTGATGTCTCAAATAAGACAGCCTAGCCGGTCGAGTCGTGATCGGACACCATGTCGCACACATGGTGGTGATTGTGCTGGAAATTGTAATTGAAATTGTGATTGTGGTTGATGTCCCTAATGGATAGCCTAGCCGATCGGATCGTGATCGGACTCTGTGGTAAAGATGGTGGTATTGATATTGAGAGAAATTGTGGTTGATGTCTCTAATGGGATGGCCTAGCCGATCGGGTCATGATCGGACTCCGTACTAAGAGTACGGTGGTACTGGTTTTGTGAATAATGGTATGGTGGATAATGGTATTGTGGACAATGGTATATCGATACTAAAAAGCTCCCAATGTGAGATATGGGAATTAAATTTGAACACTGTCTTAATCCTAAATTGAGGTTTGATGTTAATTAAAGCTTTCAATGATATTATGATAATCTTGTTTGTATTATTTGTCATTCTATTGAGAGACTGTTTAGTTATACATACTAGTACTATTCAACGGGTACTAATGTCCCTTTTGCCGAGGGCGCTGCATCTTTAAATAGATGCAGGTGGTTCCACAGCAGGAGATATTGATTAGTGATAGAAGTACACCTTCTTCCCAGCTTACTTGGTGAGCCCCACTACATTCCGGGGTCATGTATCTTTTGTACTTTGTGTATTCGGTTTGAGGTATAGCCGGGGCCTTATTGTCGGCATTATCATTGTACTCTTCTTTATCTATAGAGGCTCCATAGACATAGTGTGGGTTGTGTATTGGTGCTGGGAAAGACAAACTATGTTATGTTGTGGTTGTATTACTTGTCCATTTGAGACTTTAAAAATGATGAAACTATTGGAAATGAATTGGTATTGTAGACATGAACACATTTTCGTCTAATTAATGATAATATGTATTATCTCTATTCGTGGATGAGTTTGGGTAGAATAAAATCTAACAGGCTTGCTCGGTCGGGTTCACTCGGTTGAGCGCCGGTAGCGCTCCTCGGTTTTGGGGCGTGACAATTAGCATAACCAAAGATGTAATCACATAATATACCACATAACTCACATACTCGTAACATTGATTCTCTATCACAGTAGCTGCTCAAAATAAACCTAATACCGGTAATAAACCTCATATCAAATAAAACCTAAGTCAAAACCTTCGTACACTACCGATGATGAAAGAAACATACATAAACTCATAACCACCCATCAGATTAGCTAGTCAAGGAGCTCTCTCGCCCTAACCAGAACCATAGATAAAATTCTAAGTCGACTTCTGATATTATTCTTCCAAACATACCGTAATCAAATCCGATAGTGCCCATTCTAGTTCCACTGACCTCATCTCATCAAACACAACAATTTTATTGATATGCCACACCAACACATCCTAAATCTACAAATCGTTCATCAATAAGCAACAATTTAAATGTACTCAAACATGGAAAATGACTTAAATAAGAGAACCGTCTCGCAAGCTCAACAAGTACCACCGCAACGCAAAGCCATGAACCTATCACACCTAGTAGGACTAAGACACACGAATCTAACTCAAAGGATCATATCCCAACATAATCTCGCAGCAATGCATGACCCATCTAAACACCGGTCGATATGAAATACCTCAAGCCACAATGCTCAAAATCAACAATCACACGTAATTCGACATCAAGTACACAAAGAGAATGACCATAACCATGAAGAGGCAAATAAAACAATATACCACAACCCGAAAAGACCATAACCGAGGTGCAATCAACCATTCCACACCCCAATCACCATCTCGCTCGAATTCTGCTACAAGGACCAAACAGAATCGCATCGTGTGTGCATATAACCAACAAATCACAACCCCTTAGTGGCATATAAGAGTAACACATAGAACATATCAGAACACGAACAAGCTCAACTCTAACTGAATGACACGCCCCTCTACACTAACAGTTCTGAGTCAACAAATTTGACCCGGTGTGGAATACACATCCTCCTCGGGAATAACAATGGGCCCCTAAATCAACTCCGGTCATCCCAAATATATAAATAGCCGTCCAAAAGTCCACAATGATCTAAACATAACATGTACCATCATCTAGCTAACTTTGGCCACATCTTCACAGTCCGCAACCCCAAAATAATCTGCTTCGGAGAACTCCTAGTCTCCAAATCCATAGAACACATGAATCACTATAGCCGATCCCAAATCCACCACTCCAATGACTAACACATCTCTCATACACAATCATCCACATGAGAAATATTTCTATTATTCTTCCGTGCCATATAGAACAATCTGAACATCAGCAGTCGAACAATTAGGCGAGTGCTGCAATACCATTGAAGCATTCCTAAGCCAAAACACAGTGTGCCTTCTGAAATGCGCACACTTCTAAGGAAATACCAAGTAGTAATAACATCCATCTAGTCGTTTGAAACTATTCATGTTGTCTAAGAATTTATGACACCCTTCAAAACTGAACTGTGACCTTGCACATGTAATTCTCAATCCCATATAACACACCACATCTATTATGCCATCATATAAAAATCACGAGAATCTCGTAAACCAACTCTGAGTCACCAGCATAATACATACCCAATCAATCAGTAACCTTCCATTTGATCCCATCCAAGAGAAAATCACAATACGCAACATGCTCCTCATGCCAGTAGGAAATATCCATCTCAAGCCGTGGTAGAAACCATCCAGAACTCTTCGAAACCCATTTGCACATAACCAAGCCATCAGAACTAAATCTCTCTAACTCAACCAAGCCACGCAGGTCACCAAACCCAAGAGTATTGTCATAAAACACCTGTAGAGACTCGCCACATCATAAGTACCTAAAGAACCGATCATATCCATTATCGTGCTGATCCAACCTACTACCAACCTGTCCAATTTCTCCGAGTTCCTTTCAAATTACTCTCAAGTTGACACTTCTCCTTGCTAGAACACCACGATCCTTACCCAAATCTCACCACAAGAGATCCTAGCATAAAACCACACTGCCCTAAGGCCTATAAGCTGTTGTATTCCCTCTTAAGCACCCCAAAAGTACCATAACCTAGAAATCCACTCTGAAGAGTCCTTCTGTGAATATAAAGTCGTTTCCTTCACCTTACTAATACTAAAATATAGAATCCATAATGATATAGAAATGCCGCGATTCTCGACACTATCCAATGTAAATCTCATATTCTAGCCATATACAAATCGAAAAATTCCCAATTGCTACATATAAATCTTCAATCCATTAGAACCTTCTCGAGAGTCATCCACTTTGCTCAAATCTCAATTGCACCGCCAAAACGGGCCGAACGACCTATGCCCCATCAGCACGACAACACCCAAGAAGTAATCTCGCCTTAAGGCAACAGAGCAAATTCCTATTACATGCACACTATATCCTTCACGAATAACAACACAATCATTCCATGATTCCCATATACCCATAAATTGTAATACACCATGCATCAATAAATTTCCTTGCTTAAGTCCTCCTCAAAACTAGCTTCTGCAAGTCATAACCGATCCACAAGTATGCCTCAGACTGAATCCAATACAACACGTAACCATGTAATCAAATCATCGATAACATACTCCCCCACTTGGCTCAAAGTCATAGATCAAAATACTCGATAACTCACAAAGCCCATACTCTATTACTGCTATAATACCGCAGTGAGATTCAACTAAATCCTTCATAAGCTCATGTAACACAAACCATATGATACCTCAAATTATCCGCTAAGCTCGCATTCATCCTCGTGATGGTCAGGTCAACATTCTCAACCAATCCAAACTCAAATCGCAACACCTATACCCACTAGTAGAAAAGAAAGCCTCCACACAATATCATAAGGATCACATATCCGTAGATTACCTCGCAGGTGATAACCCACCTGCTTAGCCTCAAACTGACATCTCTCTATATCCTTTCCCAGCCACAACTACTATGCAATCACTTAATCTTCTTGAGTTTGAACTCATCAACAAGACTTGAAAATCTACTCCGTTGCAGAAATGAAATAACACATAAGAATCTCTCAAAAACCTTCATAACTCAAGATTATATGACACATCCACAGAAATCGAGCATCCAATAGTCCTTTTCACATCTCAAGCAAACTCTTCCTGTCACATTCAAACCATCTGAACATATCCCGCAGTCACATCCTACTCATCATGTAGCCATCCAACCACTCACTGAGCCACCAGTCCCACTCATAGGGACACCACTGGACATAGGAGCATATGCTCACACAACTGAAACTACCAAGCCTAAGCTGATGTCCAAATCGGGCCTCAAGTCCCCCAGAATGGCCCATCACCAAAACACAAAAAAAACATCTCGTACCTCATTCATGGAATCCACAAGCCGTCGATGTACAGCTGACACCGAGCTCTCACATGCGCATACGAGTGAGTGGAAGGAATTCAAAGAGATACATTTCAAGCTGAATCAATGTTGCACGATAAGGAAAGAAAGATGGGATGTTTATCGTAAATGCCCTGTAGCCTCTCGAAAATAGGTATGGACGTCATCATACCAATCCACAAGACTCTATTATACACTTGCTCATGACTCGTACAACCTATGAACCCAGAGCTCTGATACTAACATGTCACGACGTAAAATCCAACTAGTCGTGATGGCACCTAACCCAACCCGCTAGGTAAGCCAATTAGCAACAACCCAACACAAACGAGATTTACAGAGAAAATAAATGATGAAATAACTGGACTCTTATACAACTTCCCAAGGACTGGTAGTACAAGTCATGAGCTTCTAAGATTTTGAGTTCTCAAAGCTAGTAGGAAATAAATACATCATCCGTTTGAAATGTACACAACTAGATCTTTATAAATCAAAAGCTACTATGAACAAGAGGCCGTTATAACCAGAACGCAGGTTCATCTTCAATGTTAGCTCCCGCCATACACAACAACATCAGCTCCAAAATTTGTACACAAGGTGCAGAAGTGTAGTATGACTAAAAACCGACCCTATGTACTCAATAAGTAACAAACTTAACCTTAGGTTGAAAGCAGTGACGAGCTTGGACAAGGGTTAATAGTGCAACACCAATAGCCAAGAACAACTTGTAACAATACAATAAAAACAGTACAAGTAATAACTCAAAGATATGATGCTCAACTCGTTCATAGATACGAAAAATAGGCATGCTTTTCAGGTATAACAGTAAAACCTAAATCTTTCACCGAGATCATCAAAATATGAGTAAGTCAGAAAACTGTGATTTTTCCCAAAAACATTCAACAACATATAAGATATTTGATTCTCAAATGGCATGAGGAAAGTGCATCTCTATGCGTACATGTCAATGTGCATGTGAAATCATGAATGTCACAAAATCGTGTAGCATAAGGAAATGCATCTTTGTGACTGTATGTCAAGTATGCATGTCAAATGCAGTGCATCACATTGATGAACTCATGTACTCACACTCTCAAAGTACTCGATCTCACTGTCACGCACTCCCACTCATCACGCTCAATCACTCAGCACACTCAGTCACTCTGCACTATATGGTACCTACGCTCACTGCTGGTATGTCAGACTTCGGGAGGCGGATCCTGCCCAAGCGCTAATATAAAGCCAATATGGCATGCTGTGACGTAAAGCCCGATCCCATCAATAATAATAAAGCCTATAAGGCATGCTGCGGTGTGCAGCCCAATAAATATAATAATATATATATATATATATATATATATATATATATATATAGCTGATATGGCTTATTGCGGCGTGCATCCCGATCCACCATATCTCTCACAATACGGTTTTTAGGCCTCAACTCAGTCATCAATCTCTCCAGCCTCTCTGGCTCACAAATCTCAAGTGAATCAGTCCAAACAATAATAATATGATGTGACAACTAATGATATTAGATACTGAGATATGATATGCGAATGAATGAATATGACTGAGTATGTAATTTCAATTTAAGCAAATAACTCAACAACAGATATGACCTCAGTGGGTCCCAACAGAATAAACATATAGCCTAAACATGATTCAAGGCTCAATTACTCTAACACGTAGAAATTTCATGGATAAAAACAAGATTAGGTAACTACACACTATCACAGAATCAACCGAGTCATAATTCATATGGTGCACACCCACACGCCCGTCACCTAACATATGTGCCACCTCAACACCAAACAGATAACATATATGTTCAAGGATTCATACCCTCAGCACCAAGTTTAGAAGTGTTACTAACTTGAACAAGCTGAATCCAATACCGAGCAAGCCAAATAATACTCTAGAAATTCCATCTCACACATACAGACCTTTGAGCGGCTCAAAACTAGCCAAAAGCAACTAAAGAATATCAAATAATGCCAAAGAAAATAAACCCAATTGATAAAGGTCGAATCTTTAATCAAAAGCCCAAAGTCAACCAAAAAGTCAAACACGAGCCCACACCTCGGAACCCAACAAAACTTAGAAAATCTAACAACTCATTCAATTACGAGTCCAACCATAATAGTTTCACTCAAATCCGACTCTGAATCGATGTTCAAAACTCAAACATTCACTTTATGAAAGTTTAGACAAAAACCCTTAATATTTCTTTCAAAATCATCAATCAAATATGAAAATCAAAGATGGATTCATGAAATATAATCAAAACCGAGTAGGAAACACTTACCCCAATCCATGTAGTGAAAATCGCCTCAATCCATGCTCCATAGCTCAAAATATGCTAAAATGTCTGAAATCTTCAAAATAGAGTACTTTATACACTATTCCAGTGATACCCTTCACGATCATGGTCACAAACCTCGCGATCACGATTACAAAATTTTCCATGATAATTTTTACCCTATGCGATCGCGGCCATCGCGATGAACAAACTTCCATAACCCTTCCAAAACTCTTCTCAAGTAGCATGTATTTAATCAGCCATAACTGTTTGTACATAGTTCCAAATGAAAAATGGTTTGATTTTCTTAAAACTAGACACAAAGGGCTACAACTTCCGTTTTTAGATCATCTCCAAGTTCCTTATGGATTGCAAGATATAAGGTTCCAAATTCGGGTCAGTGATAGCAGAATTTCCTCTACGCGATCGTGATTTACAAGCCCAATTTTCCCATTTTACTCTTCGCGATCGCAATGTACACCTCTTTAGCCAAAAACCAGCAGTAAAAAAGGCCTAAAAATGGTCCAAAACCACCCCGAAACTCACCGAGCATCTCGGAACCCCGTTCGAAGATAGTAACAAGTCCCAAAACATAACACGGACCTATTCGAGGCCTCAAATCACACATGACAACGTCAAAACCACGAACCATCGATCAAGATCAATCTCTTAAGTTCATAAACTTCAAACTTTGAACCAATCGTCCGATTCAATCCTAACCAATCCGGAATAAAACCAAATTTTGCATACAAGTTCCAAATGACATAACGAGCCTTTTCTAACTCCCGGAACAGCAATTCAAAGCCGAGAGTATCAAAGCCAACTCTCGGTCAAACTTATGAACATTCCAAACCTTTAAATTTCCAACTTTCACCAATTAGTGCTAAAACCTTCTAGAAATAACCAAATGCAAATTCGGGCATACGCCCAAGTCCAAAATCACCATCCGGACCTAACACAACCATCAAAACTCCAATTCCAGGTCAAATACCAAGTCATAATACATCATACGGAGCAACTCATGCCCTCAAACCACCGAGCGAAGTGCAAATACTCAAAACGACTGGTCGGATCGTTACAATGCTAGTGCAAAATTCCTGGAGCGTGTAAAAATCAACTCTCTAAACTTCTCCACAGGCGTACCACATGGGGAAGCGCGCCATGCATTGCGCATGTGCAAATTTTACAGAGTATTTCTCCTAGTTTGACTTGGAAAGGATAGTTTCGTCCAGGCCCATTCCTACATGGTATAAATACACCCAAAACACGATTTTCAAGGGACTTTTGACCCTGGAACCTTTTGGAGAGCAGTGAGGCTACAAGACACAAGATTTCATCATCTTTCCATCAATTCAATACGGGAATTTGGATTGTGATGTTAGATTGATGTTTTATTACTCTTTAAATCTATTTCTGATGACTTTCTCCATATCTATGGAGTAGTTTATTTTAGGGTTTGACATGATTTGGTGACTTGGTTGTTATTTATGGATTTGACTACTGTTTAATTTCTTGAGTTTATTGGAGGAGCTTTAAAATTAGTTGTGATGTTATTCTTTATAGTGTTTAATCGAAAAGAAACATCTTATTGAATATCATTGCAGTGTATGCCTTAGTTTATTTTGGTGATTCTTTGAAGTAATCGAGAGAGCTTTTTGAGTTACCGTTTAAATTAAGATTGAGAATAATTCGCGAGAATTTTCTCTTAGATCATTCCTACAAATAGATTCTTGCAAGTTTCACTGCACTTCACATTGGTTTATTTGAAAGAATTAGATTTAATCGAGAGATGAGTCTGAATCGGAAGTATAAGCTAATCGCTTATTGAATTCCTGAGAATCGATAGAACCTAAAGAAAGAAATATAACAGTATCATATCCAGAATAGCAACCTTGGACCTATCATGTCAAAACCATTATTTCTCACATTGATAAGAAACCAACTCTGTTAATCTCTAGTTTTTTGAAGTCAATTGTCAATTGCTTTACTTTAGTAGTTAATCATAGTTCATAATCATTCCCAATCAAGTTTTGATCATCTTAATAGCAGTTAAACTAAAAATTATTAGAGCATTATTTAAATCCAATCCCTGTGGAGACGATAATTTAACTATATTATCTTTGGCTAGCGAGCATCAATTTCGTGTTGTGTTTTGCGCTCATCAAATTTTGGCGTCGTTGCCGGGGATTGGCAATCAATAGTGTTCAAAATAATTTTTGGTGCTAATTTGGGAATTTGTAGGTTTTTTCTTATTTTTTTAATTAGTTAACTTCTCTTCAGGATTTCTTTTGTAGTACCTGACAAGTTCTAGGAAGAAAACTTGAAGATTATATTCTTGATATGGAACTCTATTTTCTCTGAAGATGGAGTACAACTAGCCCAAGAAAACGGTTGTAAGCTGAAAATTATCACAAGTATGCTATTTGTTTTAAATCTAGGGGAAATCACCTATGAGTTGAATGTCAAGCAGGTAAGTATTCTTCCTATGGTTCATATTTTAAAAAGTCTCACTCTGTTTCTAGTCCTTACACGTATGAGGTTTCATATGGGCGCAATCTTAACTCCGAATGGAATGAATCCTCTTATTATGACTGGAAAAAAAGTGAAGTGAGACGACCACCTCAAGAGGAGAATGGTAGTTTAGAAGAGCTTATGTATAAGGTCATGAATAGTGTTGAAGAGAGATTTATACAAAATGATGAAGCCATTAAGATCCTAACAACGCAAGTGAGTCAAATAGTAAGTATACCTTCAGAAAGCTCATTGCATTGTGGTAATGAATATATGGAGAAGATACCATATGAGTATGAGCTTACACAAGAGGATGAGCATCCACATAGAGAACTGGCCACTCTGCAAGAGGACTCTGATTTAATTGAGATGATTGAAGATGAGGCTGTGATTGATTGTGAAGAAATAAAAGAAGTGTTCAAACCCTCATCCACCTTTCCACATTTACAATCTTTAGTAGAAGAATGAGTAACAAATGGTCTTGGACATACCACAAGAATATTCACATGACCTTTCTTCTTGGTTTTCTTACTCTAACCTTGATATTGTGGATTTTATTTTTGGGGATTTACAGGAAGATGCGTGGATTGATCCTGTAAAAGAATGCAGGAACAAGTTGAGGATGATCCTAAAAGAATAGATCACGGCTCAAAATAAGGCCAAGAAAGAATGAAAAGAGCGGGTATGATCGGAGGCGCGCGGGCTTTCGATATGATCTATGAAGAATTTTGAGGAGCAAAAATAAGGAATAAATTCAGAATTAGGGGCAGAGTTCATAAGATCGCGAAAATGAAAAAACTTCAGGGGAATTCTCTTCACCTCTTACTTTTTATTTGTGTGTCGCGGGGACATGCCACAATTGAAAGTATGGGGTGGGGAATGTAAATATGTATATATGTATTTGTTTTTATTTTCCTTATTTATATATGTGTTTTTGCGTCATTATTTAAAAAAATTAACTTTTTCCGACGATAGATTTCATCGACTATCTTCTTGAGGGATTAAAGTCGAAAAAAAATCAGAAAACAAAAAGTTGAAAAAAGAAATCCAAAAATATGCCTTTTAGTTTATTTTTATTTTATTTTCTTAGATAGTGTAATAATTCCCCCTTGGTTTTTCTTTGTGCCCCGGTTCTTTTCCAATGGTTTTTGCTTGAACCGGGTGTAATTGTTTTTTTTAGGAATAAAGGAGTCTTGAGTTGTAGTGCGAATTGGAGGCAATTTTATTGACTCTGTTGTGCCTTGGTAGCGGTGAGTGCCTTAGTTGGGATGCCTAGGCTGAGTTCTGGACTCTTGTATGGTGCCTTAATTTGTTGATCATGATTTTGCTTAACTTCTTTGACTAGAGAATCGGGATAAATCCGATCCCGAGTGAGTTATGTGCCAATGTGTGTGTGAGGTTGTTGTTGATATTTTTTGCATGTCAGTTGATGTCTAGAATTTGCCCCGTGTGTTTGCATAGCGAAATAGAAGTCATGTTTAGGCTAGGAAGTGATATAGACATTTCTTTGTTGAGCGAGATATTTGCCTGTGACCTACCTAATTAATGTGTATATTAGTTAGCTCCTTTGATCCTGTAATCCTATTTCTTTGTCAACCGCACTACAGGCCTAACTGCTTTGTTTGAATTGACCATATGTTTCAAGCTTTTACCTCTCTTGAGCACTTGAATTTGTTATGAGCTTGTAAAAGCTAAGTTGAGGTATGATCGGGTTTTTGAGTGGAACTATTGAAAAATGAGAAAGTTGCATTGTTTGAAAATTTGTGAGAGCCGCTTGTGGGGAATTGAAAGAAAAAAAAAAGAGTGAGTTTGCTTGGAAACAAATCAGAACTTAGAGAAGAAAAAGGATTGATTTCTTGCTAGTGGTAGTTCTCATCTTGTTTGTACTTAAATATATTGGGAACTTGATGCTAGTATGTGTGAAGGTTGGGGTTTGGTTCCGCTTAAGTGTGGGGTTTGAACTGTTAATGTATATGTATTAAAGTGCTAGGGAGGTGTAGTCACTATTATCTATATGTATCATATTTGTCCCGCAGCTTACATTATAACACATTAAAGTCCTACTTGATCCTTGACTGAATAAGCTCAAATTAGTAGAGTAGTACACTACGGGCAAGCCTATGGTACGTTTTCTGTGGCACATGAATTGTATTTTTGAGAGTGAGTGAATTCTTTCTATCTTGAATTCCTGATTGCTCTTGAACTTTATTGTGTGTGGAACTACTCTCTATTGCTTATGTGAGGGCACATAACTTGTGAAGGAAAGGTAATGTCTTTGGCCTCTATGTTAGAGTAAGTGAGCAGGGTTTTGAAGAAAATACATGGTGCTTGTGAGTCGAGTCTTGAGGCTATGATGTTACGGCATGGTGCTTAGTCTATTTTAAATATTCTTGTCATGATGGGTTAGGGAAATTGTTTGATGAAAAGGTCGTCTCTATGTGAAGTGTAGTTTGATTGCTCGGGGAAAAGCAATGGTTTAAGTGTGGGGTGTTGATGGTAGGCTAGGAACTCGTGTTTTAGCTATATTTTGCACTCTAGTTACTACAATTTGATTGTATTTGAGCCTAATTGCTAATAATTTGTACTTTATACGTGTGTTATGCTGTGTAGGATGTGATTTCGAGTGGAGAAACAAGTTTGGAGCTAAAATGTATCATTTGGATCTTTAAAGTCTGAATAGAAGCCCAAGAAATTATGTCGGGATCACGTTCGGGGGTCGAGGACCATGTCTGGTAAGTCAAAATGTGAGAAAAAGATTATTCTGGAAAAAATGCACTGCGGTGCAACGCTATGGCCGTGGTGGGGCGCTAGTGCAAAATTCGTGCAGAGTGTAAACATCAACTCTCTGAACTTCTCCACAGGCGCACCATATGGGGTGGCGCTCCATGTATCGCGCATGTTCAAATTTTACAAAGTATTTCTCCTACTTCGGCTTGGAAAGGATAGTTTAGTCCGGGCCCATTCCAACATGGTATAAATATACCAAAAACACGATTTTTAGGGGACTTTTGACCTTGGAACCTTTTGGAAAGAATTGGATGCTACAAGACACAAGATTTCATCATCTTTCCATCAATTAAATATGGGAGCTTGGATTGTAATGCTAGATTGATGTTTTCTTACTCTTTAATTCTATTTGAGATGACTTGCTCTATCTATGAAGTAGTTTACCTTAGGGTTTGACATGATTTGGTGACTTGGTTGTTGTTTATGGATTTGACTATTGTTTAATTGCTTGAGTTTATTGGAGGAGCTTCAAAATTAATTGTGATTTTATTCTTTATAGTGTTTAATCGAAAGAGGAACATCTTATTGAATATCATTGCAGCGTATGCCTTAGTTTATTTTGGTGATTCTTTGAAGTAATCGAGAGAGCTTTTTTAGTTATTGTTTAAATTAAGATTGAGAAATATTCATGAGAAGTTTCTCTTAGATCATTCCTACCCATAGATTCTTGCAAATTTCACCGCACTTTACATTTGTTTATTTGAAATATTTAGATTTAATCGAGAGAGGAGTCTGAATCGAAAGTATAAGCTAATCAACTATTGAATTCGTGAGAATCGATAGAACCTCAATAGTGAAATATAACAGTATCATATCCAGAATAGCAATCTGGCACCTATCATGTCAAAACCCTTATTTCTCATATTGATAAGAAACCAACTCTATTAATCTCTAGTTGTTTGAAGTCAATTGTCAATTGCTTTACTTTAGTAGTTAAGCGTAGTTCGTAATCATTCCAAATCAAGTTTTGATCATCCTGAATAGCAGTTAAATGGGAAATTACTAGAGCATTGCTTAAATCCAATCCATGTGGAGACAATAATTTAACTATACTATCTTTGGCTAGCGAGCATCAATTTCGTGTTGTGTTTTGCGCACGTCAGTATTACCCGTTTACTACTTGCTGTCATTTACGTTTCTATTATTTCATGTTTCGTTGTAAATCAATAATCTTTCTGCTATTAGCCTTACATTGATGTTCTTTCCATTGTTAGCTTCATGCATATCTTGTACATGTTTCTATATTTAGTAAGTATCTTGACCTAGCCCCGTCACTACTCTACCGAGGTTAGGCTTGATACTTACTGGGTATTGCTGTGGTGTACTCATGCTATGCTTCTACATATTTTTATGTAGATCCCGGTATTTCTTATCGTGATATTGAGAGTTGCGTCTGCACGGCTGAGACTTGAAGGTATACCTGCTTGATGCTCTCAGGCCTCAGAGTCACCATCGTACTTCCTTATGCTACTATTATATTGTAAATCAAAATAGCATAGTATTTAGAAATTCTAGTGTATTTCAGTAGAGCTTATGACTCCGTACTACCGGTTTTGGAAAATGTATAACTATTGGCCGTTGCAGTTATGTATGTCATTTACTGATTTATGATTTAATGATTAAATAGTTCAATTCTGTTATTAGCTCAGCATGTGTTATGCTTACCTAGTCTTAGAGACTAGGTGCCATCACGACATCCTAAGGTGGGAATCTGGGGTCGTGACAAGTTGGTATCAGAGCTCTAGGTTCATAAGTGCTACGAGTCATAAGCAGGTTTAGTAGTGTCTTGTGGATCAGTACAGAGACGCCTGTACTTATATTCGAGAGGCTACGAAACTATTAGGAAATTTTACTCCTGTCATTCCTTATCGTGCTGCACTGATTTAGCTTGAAGCATACATCTTATATTCCTTTACATCCACTTGTATATAATGATGCGCACAGAGTATCAGTTATGTTCTGTCAGTTCGGAATGCTGCAGATAGGCTACGAGGGGGCCATGGATGCTCGATCATTGTCTCGAGGTGTTGTCCAGACTTAGGACACAGACTTGTTTATAGATCTTCAGTTGTTGAAGTGTGATGCAATGGGTTCTTGTATCTGATTGGTGTTGTACAAGCTTATGAAGGCTGGTATTGTGGATCATCGGATGTTGTGTCCTATGGCATCGCGCCAAGTGGGGGAATTTACTATCGACCATCAGATTGCATGGGCAAGTGTTATATCAGCTTTGGGTCTGAGGTATATATACGTCATATTTGTATTACTGCTAAATCTACATTTCAGTATCAGAGAGGTTAGAGAAACATCTTCAGATTCACAGAAGGTCTCTTCAGAGTGGGTATCTTGGTTGCAACATTATTGGGTTCTTCATAGGAAATAAAGTGGTTTATGGGCCTTCGAACAATGTGGTCGGGCTAGGATTTCCTACAGCGAGCTTTGATTTGAATCATTGTGTACCGACGAGGAGAAGTGTTAACGTGAAGAAAAGTCGAGGAAGACTTGAGGAAGTGGGTCAGCTTGGTGGTGTTGGGTCAGCATGGTAATAAAGGTAATTGGTTCTTTTGGTATGGTAATGCCTTAACAACATTTTTGTGGAGGTACTCTTGGGTTTGACGGCTTGTGTGACTTGGTTGAGTTGGGGAAGTTCAGTTATAATGGCTTAGTGGTGGCGGACGGGTCTCGAAGAGTTCTTGATAGTGTCGACCACAACTTGAACTAGATGTCTACTACAGGCATAAGGAACATGTTGCGTGTTACGATTTTTGTTTGGATGGGGTCATAACTTTTAGACAGCATGGATGATTTCAGATGTTTAGAAGAATGCTAGCATCATTTTGTACCACTTGAGAGGGGTGCGCACTCCAGAAGGTGTTATGTGCTTCGACTTGCGGATGCCTAACTAGTATTACAGTAATCGCTTGATTAATCGACCGCTGATGTTCAGATTTTGCTATATGGCACGAAGGAATTATGGAAGTATTTATCATGGGATGATTGTGTATGAGGAAGGTGTCAGTCATTTGAATAGTGCAGTTGGGATTAGATATGGAGATTCTGGTATTCTAAGGATCAGAAGACTAAAATGTTTCTCAGAGGCAACTTATTCCATGGTTACAGGCAGTAGGGGTATGCTAAGAGGTTGGAGACTGATGATATATGCTATAGATATTCTCTTGTGGGGTTTTCAGAGTTAGCGGGTGGTGTCATCGGTTAGACTTGACCTTATTCGTGTTCTGATGTGTTCTATGTATTACTCTTCTATGCCATGACGAGTTGCGAGACTGTTGAATATTTACATATAATACGGTTATGTTTGGACTTTATAGTGAAATTTGAGTGAGATTGCTCTTGGGGTGTTGAAATATTGATTGCTCCTTGGTTATCGCCTTCCTGTTTCTGGTACATAGTGATATCCGTATCTCCATAGTTATGGTCACACAATTCATATTTTATTGTTGATATACTTATGGTTGTTGATTGTGACTATCATGGCTCGATGTATTCCACGTGGACCGGTGTTAGATTGGGTCATGCATCGTAGCAGCATTATGTTAGGATATGATCCTTTGTGCTTATTTTGTATGTTATGTTTCTCCTCGTACTGTGGATTGATAGCATTGCATTTCATGGTAGTATCTATTGAGATATGATTATGGATTTATAATGCATGTTCAGAGTTGTACGGTGCATAGACACAGGAATAAGGTCATATAATGTGTTTCGGATGTTGGGGATTTGGGTTAGAAGGTTTATGGACTAAGGTTGAAGTAAGGATCCTCTGTTAGGTAGTATTTTTGGGCTTATATAGTTTGGGGTGATGTGGGATCACCCATGGTTATGTGTATGGTGATTTTATATGGCAATTTGACGGCTTTGGAACGACTCATGACACGTTCGAGGACGAACGTATGTTTATGTAAGGGAGAATGTAACGACCCGACTAGTCATTTTGAGCTTTAGCGCTTCATTGGTGGTTTGAGACTTTGAGTAGGTTCATATTTTGTATTATGACTTACGTGTATGGTTGGTTTCGGTTTACGAGCGGTTCGGGATTGATTTTGAAGAGTGATTCTCATTTTAAAAGCTTTAAGTTGGAAGAGTTGACCAAGGTTTGACTTTTGGGTAAACAAGCTCGGAATCGGGTTTTGATTGTTCCGATAGGTTTGTATGATAATTTTGGGCTTGTACATATGTTCAAATTTGGTTTCGGAGGTTCCTAGAAGAATTCGACATTATTTGTCGAAAGTTGACAATTTGAAGAACCAAGAGTTCATAAGTTTGACCAAGAGTTGACTTTGATATTATTGGACTCCAATTGGTGTTCCGAGACTTTGGATAGGTCAATATAGTTGAATTTAACTTTGTGTGCAAAGTTTGAAAGTAATCCGAAGTATTTATTTATGATTGAGATACGCTTTTGAAAGAATGATAATTTAACAACTTAAAAGAAATTCTAGTCGGTTTGAGCCTCGATTCTTTGTTGTGATGTTCCCTTGGGTGTTTTGAGGCTTTGGATACATTTGTATGATATATTTGTACTTGTTGGTATGATTGGACGGGGTCAGGAGGGTCTCAGGTGTATTTTGGAATATTGGTTGAGAAATTAGTTAAGGATTTAAGTGACCGTGGTCAATATCGGATTAATATGACATCTTTTTGGTATTTTGAGTGCGCGAGCAGGTTCATAGTATATTTTATGATTGAAATGCATATATAGTTTGTCTCCGGGAGGTTTCGAATGAGTTTTGGGTGCTAAAACGAAGATTTTCATATTGCTGGTTTTTTTCTGGTGTAACGAAAATACCACTGAAATTTTCAGATTTCTTTTAAAACTTCAAAACATCATATCTCCCTCATTTTAAGGCCAAATTGGGTGATTCAGGAGGCTATCTTGGGTTAATCTCGTTGGGCTTATCAAACGTAACTTTCGGGATCATCTAGGACCTGAATCGAGCTGGACAGCTGCTGCGTTTTTTTTTCTTGTATCAGAATTTAGTTACTTTTTCTCACAAGGTTTTAGAGCTCGATTTGGGCGATTTTGGAGCAGATTTATACTACTTGGATTGGGATGAGTATTTTTTACTCGGATTTGTTATTATTTCATGATTCCAATCTCGATTTTAGTGTTTGATTAATAATTTGAATTGGAGAAATTGGAATTTTAGTAAAAACATTCTAAAACATAGTGTAACGACCCGACCGATCTCTTTGAGTATCACAGCCCTGTTCTCCAATTGACTGCTCAATTTATGCCTTACAATTAATATATGACTTATCGGGTTAAGTCGTTCGGGTCCAGTGAGGTTTTGGAAGGAATTGAAACACTTAGTTCCAAGGTTTAAAGCTTAAGTTAAAATAGTGACCGGATGCAGATTTATGGGTAAACGACATCGGATTCGAATTTTGATGATTCCAATAGCTCCGTATGGTGATTTTGGACTTAGGAGCGTGTCCGAAAAATTATTTGGAGGTCGGTAGTGGAATTTGGCTTGAATTGCCGAAAGTTAAATTTTTGGGAAGTTTGACCAGGGGTTTGACATTTTGATATCGGGGTCGGAATTTGATTAGGTCTATAATATTAAATGTGACTTGTGTGCAAAATTTGAGGTCAATCGGATGTGATTTTATAGGTTTCGGCGTCGTTTGTGGAATTTGGAAATTTGGAAATTTATTAGGGTTGAATCCGTGTGTAGTTCGTATTTTTGAGGGTGTTAGGTATCATTTGAGGCCTCGAGTAGGTCCGTGTTATGTTATGGGACTTGTTGGTATGTTTGGACAAGGTCCCGAGGGCCTCGGGTGAGTTTCGTACGGTTAACGGATCAAATTTGGACTTAAGGAAATGCTAGAGATGCTGCGAAGGTGTTGGCGCAGATGCGGACTGTGGCTGGCCTGGGGCGAACGCAGGTGCGAAGGATTTGCCCATCTGCGAGACCACAGATGTGAGAAGGGCACCGCAGATGCGAGGTTTTGAAAGGTTGGAATTGTCCGCAGGTACGCAATTTGTTCTGCAAATGCGGATGCGCAGGTGCGAGCCCATGCACCATAGGTGCGAAAATGCCTGGGCAGTGGTTAAAACGAGGGTTCCGAGATTGTTTTCTCATTTTGGAGCTCGGTTTGGGCGATTTTGGAGAGGAAATTTTTCGCACAACTTGGGGTAAGTGTTCTTAACTCCCTTGTGATTATATTCTATAAATTAATCTTCATTTTGGTGTAAGATTATTGAATCTTCAAGAGAAATAGAGGAAAATTTTTATAATGTCACAAAACAAATTTTTCATGTTTGAATACCGATTTGGAGTCGGATTTGAGTGAAATTAGTATGGTTGAACTTGTAATTGGATGGGTTGTCGTATTTTGTGAGTTTCATCGGATTTCGAGACGTGGGCCCTACGGGTGATTTTTGGGTCGTAATTTCGGATTTTTGTGAAAAATATTAGCATTTTGATATGGAGTTAATTCCTATAAATTATGTGGACTGAATCAAATTAATTATGGTAGATTCGAACCGTTCGGGAGTTGATACACGCAGAATGGGATTTCTGGAGCATTGCTTAGCTTGCTCGACATTGAATTCGGCTTGTTCGAGGTAAGTAACTCTTCTAATCTTGGAATTTAGGGTATTAACCCTGAATATATATATTTCATGCATTTTTGGGAGGTGACGCACATGCTAGGTAACGGGCGTGTGGGCGTGCACTATAGAAATTATGACATAATTATTTCTGTGGAATTTTATAGTTAAATAAACTTGGCCTTTTTCATGCGGTTTTATGTGTTAAAGAAATTGAGCTGAAAAGCATATTAAAAACTATGTGCCAGTATTATTGGGACCCACAGAGTTATATTGTTGTGAATTATTGTGTTAATTTGAAAATTCATACTCGGTCATATTCATGTCATTGCATATCATATCTCAGTCTCTATTGTTATTTATTGATACATCATATCATCATTTTTGGGCTATTTTTCATGAAATGGTGAGCCCGAGAGACTAGAGAGATTGATGACTGAGTGAGGCCGAGGGCCTGATTTGTGAGGATATTTATGGGATCGGGCTGCAAGCCACAACATGCTGTATATTTATGGGATCGGGCTGCACGCCGCAGCATGTTGCATATTTATGGGATCGGGCTGCACTCCGCAGCATGTTTGATATCGGTCGAGGACCTGATTGTGAGGATGAGTTTCGATCAGGGCTGCCCGCCTGCAGCATACTTTATTATTATAGCATATGAGTTGTCCGTGCAACACGTGAGTTGTCCGTGCAAATTATAGCACTTGGGCTGAAGGAGCCCCTCCGGAGTCTGTACACACCCCAGTAAGCGCAGGTGCCTACTGAGTGCGAGTGCCGAGTGCTGAGTGACTGGGAGGCATGAGTGATAGTGAGGTGTGCCCGAGTGGCAAGAGTGATTGTGTGGTATGCCCGAGTGGCAAGAGTTATTGTGAGGTATGCCCGAGTGGCAAGAGTGATTATGAGGTATACCCGAGTGGCACGAGTGACTGTGAGGTTTGCCCGAGGGGCTGTATATGAGTGATGTTTTGCCCGAGGGGCTGTTTATGATTTTATCACTGAGTTGCATCGCATTGGCATGCACACATGACATACAGGCATAGAGAGGTATTTCCTCATGTTGTACTACATCACATCATTCATGATTTCTCACACATTTTTACAGATGGGCATAGTGATGTATTTATTTTACACGGGTTATCCGCAAGGAAAATGAAACATGTTATTTATTATTGAAAAGATTTTTGGGAGAAATTATTATTTTCAAACTATTCATATTTTTGGCAACTTTGGCAAACGATTTGGGTTTTCACTGATGTATTTGAAAGGAAGAACTATTATTTCTAAATCATGATTTGCCTGAGCATTTTATCTCTAAGTTACTTCTGGTATTGTTTGCTTTATGTTGTTGTGGACTATTGGTTGTGGACCCGACCTTGGTAGAAGCTCGTCACTACTTTCAACCTACGGCTAGGTTTGTTACTTACTCAGTACATAGGGTCGGTTGTACTGATACTACACTTCTGCACATTATGTGCAGATTTTGGCTATTGTTGTTGCTGTGCTCGATGGTTGCGGGACTTGAAGACGTACCTGCATTCCTGTTGTAGCTGCCTCTTGTTCAGGGTAGCCTTAGATTTATAAAAGCTCTGTTTATGTATTATTCAAACAGACTATGTATTTATTTTATTTTCGCTTTGTATACTCTATTCTTAGAAGCTCATGATTTGCACTACCAGTTCTTGGGGATTGTATAAGATTAAGACCTTTATTTACTTAAATTTCTTTAATAATTTTTATTGGAATTGGATAATTGAAAGTTGGCTTACCTAGGGGTTGGGTTAGGTGCCATCACGACTAGTTGGAGTTTGGGTCGTGACAATGTGGTATCAGAGCTCTAGGTCTATAGGTTCTACAAGTCATGAGCAAGTGTCTAGTAGAGTCTTGCGGATCGGTATGATGGCGTCCATACTTATTTTCGAGAGGCTACAGGGCATTTAGGATATATACTTTCCATCTTTCTTTCCTTATCGTGCGGGATTGATTCATCTTGGGACATAACTCTTTGAATTCCTTCCAGGTATTCGTATGCACACATGAGCGCTCGGTATCAGCTGTGCATCACCGGCTTGTGATTCCATGGACTAGGTTCGAGGTGATTATTCTGTGTTTTGGTGATGGGCCAGTCTGGAGGACTTGAGGCCAGGTTTAGACCGCAGCTTAGGCTCGGTAGCTTCAGTTGTAACCTGTGCATTTGTACTCATATGTCCTGTAATATCCCTATGAGTGGAAGTTGTGGCTCGATGAGCGACAGAATGGCTTTGTGATGAGTATGATGTAAATGTGGGATGTGTTAAGACGATTTGAATATGACGAGAAGTGTTTTCTTGAAATATAAAGGAAAGACCATTGGGTGTTTGATTTTCGAATTGATGTGGCGTACAGTCTCCTATATGAATGTTTTGAAGGATCTTTCACATTGTTGAATTTTGGGGTAAAACTAAATTCTCACGTCTGGTTAATGAGTTTGGACTCAGATAGACTAAGTGATTGCATAGTTATTGTGAATGTGAAATGGTATAACAAGATACCAAATTGAGGCTAAGCAGGTGGATTATCCCCTGCGGAGTAATCTACGTAGGAGTATTCCTTATGATGTGAGTAGCGAGTTTCTTTTCTGCCGACGGAATGTATGGGTGGAGATTTGAATCTGAATCTGGGTGAGAAAGTTAACTTGTATGTTAAGAGGATGAATACGAGCCTAGCAGATGATTGAGGTATTTTTATTGTTGGCATTGTATGAACTTGGGAAGAAGTTTCGTTGGACTGACTGTGGCATTATGTCAGTAAGAGAGTATTGGTATTGTGAGTTATGGAATGTTTTAATCTATGGCTTTGAGCCAAGTGGGGGAGTCTGCTATTGACAATTTGATTTCATGGTTAGGTGTTAAATTTTAATTTTGGTCTGAGGCATACTTTTGGGTTAGCTATGACTTGAAGAAGTTGAGATCGAGGATGACTCAAATAAGGAAATTCCTGGTTAAAGATTATATTGCATGTATGAGTATATGAAATTCGTGGGATGAGTGAGTTGTTATTGGTGAATGACGTAGTGTGCATGGAGTATAAATTTGATTGGGGGTATTAGAGTAGAGTTACTTCTTTGAGTGTTGTTGTGCTAATGGGGCACATGTCTTTTGCCCCATTTAGGCGGTGCAATTAGATTTGAGAAAAGTGGGTGACTCCCGAGAAAATTCCAATGGGTTTGAGAATTATATATAGCAATTGAGAATGTTTCCGGACTTGTGTATGGATAAAAATCCGAGATTTGCATTTGATGGTGCCTGGACTTGCAGAAATTCTATATGACTATGGATTCTACATTTTTATATAAGGAAGACAAGAACAACAATTTCAAATTCACATAAGGTATTCTCAGAGTGAGTGTTATAGTTGTGGTATTTTTGAAGGTGCTTAAGAAGAATACAGTTGATTATGGGTCGTAGGGCATTGTGGTTCTATGCTAAGGTTTGTAGGGTAAGTTGTGGTTAAAGATCATGGTATTTTAGCAAGAAGATGCATCAATCTGAAGACAAATTCGGAAGGGACTCGGAGAAAAATAGGACAAATGGGTAGTAGGTTGGATCAGTATGGTAATGGATATGATTGGTTCTTTGGGTGCTTATGATGTGGGGGTTTTCTACAGGTGCTTTGTGGCAATACACCTGGACTTGGCGACCTGCGTGGCTTGGTCAAGTTAGAGGAATTTAGTTTTAAGGGCTTGATTATGTGAAAATGGATTCCAAAGTATTCTTGATGGTTTCTACTGGTGTCAGAAACGTGTGGTGTATTGTGATTTCCTCCTGGAAAGAAGCAAGAGAAAGATTTCTAACTAAAATTGTATGTAAATTATTGGTGACTCAAAGTTGATAATAAGATTCTTGTGCTTTTCACCTGATGGCAAGATAGATGTTATGTATTGTATGAAAGCAAGATTTACATGTACAAGGTGGCAGTACAGTCTTGAAGAGAAGGTAACGAATGTTGGACAACATGGACGGTTTCAAATAACTAGAGAATACTATTACTACTTGGTGTTGTATGAGAAAGGAGCAGACTTCAGAAGGCGCATTGTATTTTGACTTATAGATGTATAAATTAGTATTGCGGTACTCACATGGTTGATAGACTGTTGATATTCAAATTTTGTCAAGTGGCACGGAAGAACTTTTAAAGTAATTCTCGTGGGATGATCGTGTATGAGAGAGGTATTAGGCATTTGGGCGGTGGAGATGGAATCAAATATGGTGATTCGCGTGTTCTATGGATTTGGAGATTTGGGAGTTCTCAGGAGCAAATTGTTTCATGGTTGTGGAATGTGAAGTTGTGGCCGGAGCTAGCCAGATGATAGAATGTGTTGTGATTCAATCATTATGGATTTTCGGAGGGAGTTTTATCTATTTGTGGGTAACCTGAGTTGATTTGGGGGTCCATTGGTAGGCACAATTAAGGTGTGTATTCTACACCGAGCCGGAATGGTTGGCTCCATACTGCTATTATTGAGGGAAGTGTCATTCAGTTGATGTTAAACTTATTAGTGTTCTAAAATGATCTGTGAGTTACTCCTTTATGCTACGAGGAGTTGTGATTCATTGGTTATGTGCACACATGGTGCGGTTCTATTGGGGGCCTTATGGAGGAATTTGAACAATATGAGAATTTGGGTATTACATGATTGATTGCGTATGGATTATGTTCTTTCGGGTTTGTGTGGCATTGTGTCATTTGCTTCAACATGGTTATGGTAATGCACTTTGAGTTCTTGATGTCGGATTGCGCGTGGTTATTGATTTTGAGCAGGGTGACTCGAGGTAGATAATATGGACCAACGTTTGGATGGGGTCACGTATTGCGGCGAAGTTATGTTAAGGCATGAACCTTGTGTTAGAATCGGGTGTTGGTTCTACGGTGTATGATAAATTTTTAGCGTTTCGTTGTGGCGGTACTTGTTAATCTAGCGGGGCAGTTCTCTCATTTGAGTCATTTTCCAAGACTGGGTACATTTGAATGGTTGCGTATTGGTGCACGGATGGCACGAGTTGTGGCTCTGAGTTATATTGGTGCATCATGTCTATAGAACAGTTGAGTTTAGTAATATAAGGTCATTGGACCTAGAATGGGTACTATCAGGTTTGATTATGGTATATTCGGGAGGAGAATATTAAAAGTCGGCTTAGGAGAGGATTATGGTTCTGGTTGGGGCGAGAGAGCTCCATGGCTAGTTGATCTGATGAGTAGTTATGAGTTTTTGATTGTTTCTTCTACCATTGGCAGTGTACGAAGGTTTCAGAATGAGGTTCTGTTGAATGCGGGGTTTTATACTAGTACTTGGTTGGTTTTAGGTAGTTACTGTGATCAGAAATGGTGCTACCAGTATACGACTTGTGTAGTATGTCATGTGATTATATTTGGGATTATGGTTATGCCTGTATACAGCTTGTTTAGGCTTATACAGTGTGTAGATGTGAGATTCGGGTCTTAAAACGAATTCTGGATGTTAGAAATTTGGCTCTATGGTTTTTGGGCTAAGGTTAAATTAATGATTTTCAGTTATGTTGTGTGGTCGGGCCTATATAGAAAAGGGTGACGTGAGATCATCCCCGGGTATGTGCGTGGTAAGGTGGAATCAAGATTTGAAGGTTAAGAACAACTCCTGGCACGTTCGAGTACGAACATATGTTTAAGTGGGGGAGAATGTAACGACCCGACCGGTTATTTTGAGTATCACAACCCCGTTCCCTAATTTACTGCCCAATTTATGCCTTACAATTAATTTATGACTTATCGGGTTAAGTGGTTCGGGTCCAGTGAGGTTTTGGAAGGAATTGGAACACTTAGTTCCAAGGTTTAAAGCTTAAGTTAAAATAGTGACCGAATGCGGACTTATGGGTAAACGATCTCGGATTCTAATTTTGATAATTCCAATAGCTCCGTATGGTGATTTTGGACTTAAGAGCATGTCCGAAAAATTATTTGGAGGTTCGTAGTGGAATTTGGCTTGAATTGCCGAAAGTTAAATTTTTGGGAAGTTTGACCGGGGGTTGGACATTTTGATATCAGGGTCGGAATTTGATTAGGTCTGTAATGTAAAATGTGACTTGTGTGCACAATTTGAGGTCAATCGGACGTGATTTGATAGGTTTCGGCGTCGTTTGTATAATTAGGAAATTTTGAAATTTATTAGGCTTGAATCCGTGTGTAGTTCGTATTTTTGAGGTTGTTAGGTATGATTTGAGGCCTCGAGTAGGTCCGTGTTATGTTATGGGACTTGTTGGTATGTTTGGACAGGGTCCCGAGGGCCTCGGGTGAGTTTCGGACTGTTAATGGATCAAATTTGGACTTAAGGAAATGCTGGAGCTGCTGCATACTGGTATGATCGCACCTGCGAAGATTTTGATTGCATGTGCATGAAATAAGTCACAGAAGCAGCCAAGAGTGGGACTGGGTAGAGCTCGCAGGTGCGAGGAATTTGCCTCATCTGCGAGGCCGCAGGTGCAAAGGTGTTGGCGCAGATGCGGACTGTGGCTGGCCTGGGGCGAACGCAGGTGTGAAGGATTTGCGCATCAGCGAGCCCGCAAATGCGAGGTTTTGAAAGGTTGGCATTGTCCGCAGGTGCGCAATTTGTTCCGCAAATGCGGATGTGCAGGTGCGAGCCCAGGCACCGCAGGTGCGGAAATGCCTGGGCAGTGGTTAAAACGAGGGTTCCGAGATTGTTTTCTCATTTTGGAGCTCGGTTTGGGCAATTTTGGAGAAGAAATTTTCCACACAACTTGGGGTAAGTGTTCTTAACTCCCTTGTGATTATATTCCATGAATTAATCTTCATTTTTGGTGTAAGATTATTGAATCTTCAAGAGAAATAGAGGGAAATTTCTATAATGTCACAAAATAAATTTTTCAAGTTTGAATACCGATTTGGAGTCGGATTTAAGTGATATTAGTACGGTTGAACTTGTTATTGGATGGGTTATCGTATTTTGTGAGTTTCGACGGATTTCGAGACGTGGGCCCCATGGGTGATTTTTGGGGCATAATTTCGGATTTTTGTGGAAAATATTAGCATTTTGGTATGGTGTTAATTCCTATAAATTATGTGGATTGAATCAAATTAATTGTGGTAGATTCGAGCCGTTCAGGAGTTGATACACGCAGAATGGGATTTCTAGAGCATTGCTTAGCTTGCTCGACATTGAATTCGGCTTGTTCGAGGTAAGTAACTCTTCTAATCTTGGAATTGAGGGTATTAACCCTGAATATATATATTTCGTGAATTGTTGGGAGGTGACGGACATGTTAGGTGATGGGCGTGTGGGCGTGCACTATAGAAATTGTGACATAATTATTTCTGTGGAATTTTATAGTAAAATAATCTTGGCCTTTTTCATGCGGTTTTATGTGTTAAAGAAATTGAGCTAAAAAGCATATTAAAAACTATGTGCCAGTATTATTGGGACCCACAGAGGTTATATTATTGTGAATTATTGTGTTAAGTTGAAAATTCATACTCGGTCATATTCATGTCATTGCATATCATATCTCAGTCTCTGTCGTTATTTATTGATACATCATATTATCATTTTTGGGCTATTTTTCATGAAATGGTGAGCCCGAGAGACTAGAGAGATTGATGACTGAGTGAGGCCGAGGGCCTGATTTGTGAGGATATTTATGGGATCGGGTTGCATGCCGAAACATGTTGTATATTTATGGGATCGGGCTACACGCCGCAGCATGTTGCATATTTATGGGATCGGGCTGCACGCCGCAACATGTTTGATATCGGCCGAGGGCCTGATTGTGAGGATGAGTGTGGATCGGGACTGCCCGCCTGCAGCATACTTTATTATTATAGCACGTGACTTGTTCGTGCAACACGTGACTTGTCTGTGCAAATTATAGCGCTTGGGCTGAAGGAGCCCCTCCGGAGTCTATACACACCCCCAGTGAGCGCAAGTACCTACTGAGTGCGAGTGCCGAGTGCTGAGTGACTGGGAGGCAAGAGTGATTGTGAGGTGTGCCCGAGTGGCAAGAGTGATTGTGAGGTATGCCCGAGTGGCAAGAATGATTGTGAGGTATGCACGAGTGGCATGCGTGGCTGTGAGGTTTGCCCGATGGGCTGTATATGAGTGATGTTTTGCCCGAGGGGTTGTTTATGATTTTATCACTGAGTTGCATCGCATTAGCTTGCACACATGACATACAGGCATAGAGAGGTATTTCCTCATGTTGTATTACATCACATCATTCATGATTTCTCACACATTTTTACAGATGGGCATAGTGATGTATTTATTTTACACGGGTTATCCGGAAGAAAAATTAAACATCTTATTTATTATTGAAAAGATTTTTGGGAGAAATTATTGTTTTCAAACTATTCATATTTTTGGCAACTTCGGCAAACGATTTGGGTTTCTACTGATGTATTTGAAAGGAAGAACTATTATTTTGAAATCATGATTTTCCTGAGCATTTTATCTCTAAGTTACTTCTAGTATTATTTGCTTTATGTTGTTGTGGACTATTTTTTATGGACCCGACCTTGGTAGAAGCTCATCACTACTTTCAACCTACGTCTAGGTTTGTTACTTACTCAGTACATAGGGTGGGTTGTACTGATACTATACTTCTACACATTGTGTGTAGATGTTGGCTGTTGTTGTTGCTGTGCTCGATGGTTGCGGGACTTGAAGACGTACCTGCATTCCTGTTGTAGCTGCCTCTCGTTCAGGGTAGCCTTAGATTTATAAAAGTTCTATTTATGTATTATTTAAACAGACTATGTATTTATTTCATTTTCGCTTTGTATACTCTATTCTTAGAAGCTCATGATTTGTACTACCAGTTCTTGGGGATTGTATAAGATTAAGACCTTTATTTACTTAAATTTCTTTAATAATTGTTATTGGAATTGGATAATTAAAAGTTGGCTTACCTAGCTGGTTGGGTTAGGTGCCATCACGACTAGTTGGAGTTTGGGTCGTGACACATAGATTGATGGTTTGAAGGCCGATTTGAGGTCGAAATTGAATGATTTTGGTATGATTGGATTCGTACTGGAATGGGTATTCGGAATTTATGAGCTTTGTCGGATTCCAAGGTGCGTGCCCGAAATTTAATTTTTGGGTTGACTTATTGGTTTTCAGTAAAAATCAAAGCTTTATTAACCGAAATCATTTCATATGGCTTTTATTTATGATATTAAGTTATTTTGGCTAGATTTGAGCCGTCCAGAGGTTGTTTCGCACGGGAAAGACTTCTTAGAGTATTGATTTCGCTTCTTTGAGATAAGTATCTTCCCTAACTTTGTGTGGAGGAACTACCCCTTAGGATTTGGGTTGATTGTACTATTTGTGTTATGTGAAAGTCGTGTACGCAAGGTGATGAGTGGGTACACGGGTTATATGTGGTATTTGACCGCCTTAGGCTATTTAGACTCTTTTCATACCTTTAATTGAATTGTCATAATATGTTATACATTTCATTGTTTGCCTACCCTTACATGTTTTAATCTACCCTTACATTCTTTATTTGACATTATTAATACTTGTTCCACCTATTACTTGTTATTTTGCTATTATATGCTTTAGTGGAAGTTATTTCCTTCCTTATTGTCTTGTTACTTCTGTAATTGTTGAATTACTTACTTGAAGATTGTTATTTCATGGAATATCTTCTTGTTGAGTTATTGGTGTTGAAGTTGTAAAAGTTGTATTACATTAAGGCAAAGTTGTTAATTGGTGAGATATCTTTCTTGTTAAGCTATTCACTTTTATTTTGCAATTATTGCGATTCTTGTTCATATTGCGGTTGAGTCATGGGCTATATGTTGTAAAAACTTTGGTATTGATGATTTTTGGCAAGTTGCGGCATATCGACACTTGTGGGGCGAGTTATTATTATATTGTACTATTGATGTGCATGGAGCGGTGTAAGAATTGGGGTTAATGTGTATGCGGAGGCATAAGGTGGGATTTGTGTGCGTGTTGCTAGTAAGGGATTACTTGAAGCCACGCGGCGACATAAGGTGGGCTAAAGTGCATGTAGCTATTTCGGAAAAAATATTTTTTTTTAAAAACTACCTAAATGTATGGCTCACACAGCGGTATAAGGAAAGATTGTGATTGTGATTGTGAAATGCGGTTACGAGGCGATATCTCGATTGTGATTCTTATTGTACATTCTATGTTCGGACAACTTGTTGATTTGAACATTTATTATTCTTCATTCAATCATTCATCTGCATTTTGATGGTGTTTGGTTATTCGTTATTATCTTGGTGTTGGATTGATTCTGGCTTCTTGTGTGAGTCATGCATTCTATATGATTTGTTGTATTGCTTTAACATGCCAATTTGTGCCTCCGTTATAACTTGATAAATTGATTGTCAATGTGAAAGTAATTACGTGGAGTCATTATATCATATTTTGTTGAGTTGTTGGTAACATAACGATTTAAATAATAGAATTATTTACATGCTTTATTCTATGTGTCTCTTAAGATAGAACTCGCTATCTCACTCGGTGCCTTATTATTTCAAATGGTTATCGCCCTTTTACTATAATTCGGTTCTCAACTTATACTCAACACCCTGTTGATAGGTTACCTTACTTAAAATTGTTATCACGGTTCTCTTTTAACAAATTTTATATTTAATTCGTTAATTTAAATGATGTTTTACTTTGTTTAAATATGACATTTTACTCAATTTTATTGATTTCTAAACTAAACCCATATGATACTCTATTTTGTATAAATTATATTTTATTTAACTTTAATTGATTTCTAAAATAAAATTATTATTTCATTTGACGCCTTACTTTATTCAAGATTGTTATTATACTTTATGGTGTTTAAATATAACTCTCGATCATTTTAATTGATTTTTCTTACGGTTGCAATGTACATGGTAGCACGTGGGCCTTGCCATGTGAAGGTAATTGTTATTGTGGGTGCGAGGTGCTATACTTGTAAGATTTGAAATTTGTAGTCCGTGATATGTGATTTACGAGGTGTGGTGCCTCGGGGTAATTCTTGTTTTTGGCCTATGTGTTGGGAACAATTTATTTTTTTTAGCTGTCATTGGTTCCTCCTTATTTGGGTTCATTTATATCTCATTGGTGTTCTGATTATGTTTCTTCTCTATTACCCGTTTACTACTTGCTGCCATTTATGTTTCTACTATTTCGTTTTTGGTTGTAAATCAATAATATTTCTGCCGTTAGCTTTATATTTATGTTCTTGCCATTGTTAGGTTCTGTAATGACCTGGCCGGTCATTTTGAGTATTACAGCCCCGTTTCCCCATTTACTGAATATTATATGCCCAATTCTGATTATGTGATTTGTCGGGGAAGTTTCAGAATGAATTGGAACACTTAGTTTCAAGATTTAAAGCTTAAGTTGAAATAGTTGATCGGATATTGACTTATGTGTAAACCACTTCGGAATAGAGTTTTGATGATTTCAATAGCTCCGTATGGTAATTTTGGACTTAGGAGTATGTCCGAAAATTTATTTGAAAGTCCGTAGTTAGATTTGGCTTGAAAAAGCAAAAATAGGAAACTTAAAGTTGGAAGTTTGACCGGGAATTGACTTTTTGATATCGGGGTCAGAATCTGATTTTGGAAATTGGAATAGGTCTGTTATGTCATTTATGACTTGTGTGTAAAATTTGAGGTCAATCGGACTTGATTTGATAGGTTTCGGCATCGAAGCTAGAAGTTGGAATTCGTTAGTTTTCATTAGGCTTGAATTGGGGTGCAATTCGTGGTTTTAGCATTGTTTAATGTGATTTAAGGCTTCGACTAAGTTTGTATGATGTTTTAGGACTTATTGGCATATTTGGTTGAGGTCTCGAGGACCTCGGGTGGGTTTCGGATGGTTAACGGATAAAAAATTGGACTTAGAACAAGCTGGAACTTACTGCCTACTGATGCAATCGTTCTGGAGGTGCGAGCTCGCAGAAGCGAGCCTGGTTGCGCAGAAGCAAAATTGGCTTGGCAAAGGCTGGGATCGCAGATGCGCTTGGTTGGCCGCAGAAGCAGACGCGCATCTGCGAAGGTGTGACCGCAGAAGGGAAAATGAGAGGGGCGAGCTGCTTCACGGAAGCGAGTCCGCAGAAGTGCCTTGAGCCGCAGAAGCGTCGAATACCTCGAATTTGCGAGAGCACAGATGCGGCCAAGTGTATCGCATATGCGAAAGCACTAGCAGTGTTAAAACGAGGGGTTCCGAGATTCTTTCTCATTTTTGGACATTTCCAACACGGGTTGAGGCGATGTTTTAGAGGGATTTCACGGGAAAACTTGAGGTAAGTCACTTGTGATTATTGTTAGTCAATAATATTGAATTATCATTGAGTATTTAAACTACATTATGCGTTTTTGAGGCGAAATTCCAGGATTTGGGCCTAGGGATTTGAAAATAAGATTTGAGGATTTGAAGGTCGAGTTGATGTCAGAATTTGGTAAATTTAGTATGGTAGGACTCATGGTTGAATGAGAGTTCATATTTTATAAATTTTGTCGGGTTCCGAGACGTGGGTCTCACTAACGATTTTTGAGTTGAATTTCAGATTTTATTGGAAAATTTAGTATTTTTATATGGAATTGATTCCTATAATTTGTGTTGATTGTATCGAATTAATTGTGACTAGATTTGAGGTGTTCGGAGGTCGATTCGCGAGGGAAGGGCATATTGGAATAAAGAATTTGTACGGTTTGTGGTAAGTAACACTTCTAAACTTGGTTCTGAGGGTATGGATCCCTGAATTACGTATTATGTGAATTGTTTGGAGGTGACGCACAAGCTAGGTGACGGGCGTGTGGGCGTGTATCATAGAAATCGTGACTTAATTAAATTCCGTAGAGTTGTATAATCAAAGAATCATGTCATTATCTATATATCCTCCACATGTTGGAGAAATTGAGCCGAGACTCATATTAAAGATCATATTTAGGCTACGTGCCGATATTTTTGAGACCCACATGGGTCGTGTTACTGTTGAATTATTTGTTTAAACTGTAATTGTGCACTCGATCACATCCATCATTTGCACATCATATCTCAGTTTTTGTTGTCATTCATTGATACATCATATCATCATGGCGGGTTGATTTTTATGTCATTGAGAGCCTAAGAGATTGGAGATTTTGAGTTATATTTATGAGATCGGACTGCACGCCGCAGCATATTTTATTTATTTATGCCTGGATCTGGCTTATTATAGCGCTTGGGCTGAAGGAGCCCCTCCGGAGTCTGCACCCCCCATAGTGAGCGCAGTTATTTTCTATTTGGGATGGAGTTCTCTAGGCATGGAGTTGCCTTATCTATTTATATTCGGGATGGAGTTCCCTAGGCATCGAGTTGCCTTATATATATATATATATATATATATATATATATATATATATATATATATATATATATATATATATATATATATATATATATATATATATATGGGATGGATCTTCCCTGGGCATGGATCTTGCCTTATTTATTTATATTCGGGAATGGAGCTCCCTGTGCTGGATTGACTACTGTACAAGGTCAATCCAGCACAGGGAGCTCCTTCCTAAATATTGTATATGGCCAGTCCAGCCCAAGGAACTCCATCCCATATATATATATATATATATATATATATATATATATATATATATATATATATATATATATATATAAGGTAACTCGATGCCTAGGGAACTCCATCCCGAATATAAATAGATAAGGCAACTCCATGCCTAGAGAACTCCATCCCAAATAGAAAATAACTGCACTCACTATGGGGGTGCAGATTCCGGAGGGGCTCCTTCAGCCCAAGCGCTATAATAAGTCAGATCCAGGCATAAATAAATAAAATATGCTGCGGCGTACAGTCCGATCTCATAAATATCACTCAAAATCTCCAATCTCTCGGGCTCTCAATGACATAAAAATCAACCCGACATGATGATATGATGTATCAATGAATGACAACAAAAACTAAGATATGATATGCAAATGATGGATGTGACCGAGTACACAATTACAGTTTAGTAGGTGTCTTGACCTAACATCGTCACTACTCTACCGAGGTTAGGCTTGATACTTACTGGGTACCATTGTGGTATACTCATGCTACGCTTCAGCATAGTTTTGTGTAGATCCAGGTATTTCTGATTGTGATATTGAGAGTTGCGTCTGTGCGACGGAGAATTCAAGGTATACCTGTTTGACGCTCGCAGGCCTCAGAGTTACCATTTTACTTCCTTATGCTACTATTAAATTGTAAATCAAAATAGTATAGTATTTAGAAATTTTAGAGTATTTTAATAGAGCATATGACTTCGTACTACCTGTTTTGGAAAATGAATAACTATTGGCCATTGCAGTTATGTATGTTATTTACTTGTTTATGATATAATAATTAAATAGCTCAATTCTGTTATTAACTCAGCATGTGCTAGGCTTACCTAGTCTTATAGAAAAGGTGCCATCACGACATCCTAAGGTGGGGATTAGGGTCGTGACAAATTGGTATTACCCATTTACTACTTGCTGCCATTTACGTTTCTATTATTTCGTTGTTGGTTGTAAATCAATAATCTTTTCGTTGTTAGCCTTACATTGATGTTCTTACCATTGTTAACTTCTTGCATATCTTGTACAGGTTTCTATGTTTAGTAGGTATTTTGACTTGGCCTTGTCATTACTCTACCGAGGTTAGACTTGATACTTACTGGGTACTGTTGTGGTGTACTCATGCTATGCTTCTGCATATTTTTGTACAGATCCAAATATTTTTTATCGTGATATTGAGAGTTGCGTCTGTGCGAAAACTTCAAGGTATACCTGCTTGACGCTCGCAGACCTCAGAGTCACCATCTTACTTCCTTATGCTACTATTAAATTATAAATCGAAATAGTATAGTATTTAAAAATTCTAGAGTATTTCAGTAGAGCTTATGACTCCGTACTACCGGTGTTGGAAAATGCATAACTAATAGCCATTGCAGTAATGTATGTCATTTACTGGTTTATAATTTAATGATTAAATAGTTCAATTCTGTTATTAACTCAGCATGTGTTAGGCTTACCTAGTCTTAGAGACTAGGTGCCATTACGACATCCTAAGGTGAAAATTTGGGATCGTGACATATTTTCACTAAATAATTACGGGATAATTGATCCAGAAAATATGTATCGAGTCTCTTTGAAGGACGTATTTTATTTTGACAATATGGCCGTTACTGAAGCAGCAATACATTAGGGGATTTAACGGGATAACTAATCCAACTGATAGTTATCTGATCCACTTTAAAGAACATTTTATCTTGACGAAGTGGTCACTACCAAGCTGTCACTATATAAACGTAATAGTACATAATAAATTACTTCACTTGATTAAGATCTCGGCTGCTCTTTATTTTTGCGATGTCGAGTTGTTTTTGTGGTGTCAGGTTGGATGTTGCCTTTTATTTGTTAGCCACCATATCGAGTTCCCTAGAGTTTGATTTTGAAGAATGAAATTTCAACCGATGGACTTGTCACCCGGTTGTCTTGTCTGGATTAGTTGATCTTCCATCGGTTTGGGTACTGAAAAGGAAGTATAGAGGACTGGAAACATTAAGATGAAGACAACGCTAGTATTTTGGTCAGATATTTTTTACCCCGGCGTGGAACTATTACGATTCTTGTATGTTGTATTCTATCATCATCGGATCTAGCTGTGCCCATGATCTAAAAACGTTTATATAATCAAACGAAGATTTCATAAAAAATGTAAAGAAGGAAAACAAAACCGTTAGGATCTTTACAGGCTGTAGCGCTTTTGATGGATTATGTTCCAGTTGACCAGGAGGAGTTTTCCATCTATGGTTTCAAGCTGGTAGGCTCCTTTGTCGACTATCCCACTGATTCGACAGTACTTATCAATTAGGGCCGAGCTTCTCCATATTATGCCCCCGGGTTTCGAGAAAACCCTTCGAGAGGACGTAGTCCCCCACTTTAAAGTATCCGAGGTTAGTTTCTCATTTTCATATTTTGAGTTGTAGAGCTCGGTTTTGGGCGATTTTGGAGGGAATTTTCACGTCTTGGATCGGGGTAAGTGTTCTTGACTGGAATTTATTAATTAATCATGATTTCATCTTAGTTTTATTATTTATTTAGTGAATTAAAGTGAAGAAAATGGAGAATTTTTGTAAAACTTCCTAAAGTGAAATTTGGGGATTTGAAGATTGATTTGAAGTCGGAATTGGATAATTTTGGTATAATTAGACTCGTTATTGAATGAGTGTTCAGATTTTGTGAGTTTGGTTGGGTTTCGAGGTGCGGGCCCACGGTTGACTTTTTGATTCTCTTTAAAGATTGCAACTTTATTATCCGGAATAGTTTCTTATGGTTTGTATTTATGGTATTAAGTTATTTTGGCTAGATTCGAGCCGTTTGGAGTTGGATATTCGCGGGAATGGTTTACTAGCAGGATCAGTTAGCTTGCTTGATGTAAATATCTTGCATAACTTTGTATGAGAGAACTACCCTTTATGATTTTAGTTGATTGTGCTTTTTGTGTAATGTGAAAGCCGTGTACGCAAGGTGACGAGTGGGTATACGGGCTATATATGTTATTTTGACTGAAGCCGGGCTATATGTGGTATTTTGAGTTATTGGTGTTGAAATTATAAAAGCCTTTATCACATTGAAGCGAAGTTATTAATTGTTGAGGTATCTATCTTGTTGAGCTATTCACTTTTATTTTGTTATTGTTGAGATTCTTGTACGCATTGTGGTTGAGCCATGTGCTATTTGTTGTGAAAAAAATTGGTATTGTTGACTTTGTGGCAAGTTGTAGGATATGGGCACTTGTGGTCCAAGTTGTGATTGTGTTGTGATATGGATACACATGCGGTGGTATAAGGCTAGGGGTTGAAATGCTTGCGGCGAGATAAGGTGGGCTTGATACGCATGTTGCTAGTAGGGGAACTACTTGAAGCCACGCGGTGTGATAATGTATGCTGAAAGGCGGGTAGCTATTTCGGAAAAAATAATTTTTAAAACTAAATGCAAGGCTCCCGCGATAATATAAGGAAAGATTGTGATTGAAATCGAGAAATATGAATATGAAGCGGTACCTCGATTGTGATTCTTGTTGTGCATTTCATATTGAAAAGAGTTATTGGTTGACACAGTTCTTATTTTTTTTATTCTCCCTTGTCTTACCAGTTTTGTCCGTATTTGATTATTTCTGGTTCCCTTATTTGCTCCCTTCTCATTGCCTTTATGCTTACAAATTTTGTCATTTGTTTACATTGTTAAGCTGCTTTGTTAAAATTCATTTCTCCATTTTTCGTTACCTCGCTAGTTATTATATTCTTCTCCATTTATCTTGTCTTAGTAGGTGTGTTGTCCTGGCCTTGTCACTATTCTATCGAGGTTAGGCTTGATACTTATTGGGTACAATTGTGGTGTACTTATTCTACGCTTCTGTGCAGATTCAGATACATCTTCTTGTACCAGATGCTAGTGATTGGTTTGCTATCCTTGGAGACTTCAAGGTATACATGCCCGACGTCCGCAGTACTAGAAGTCACTCTCTACTATATCTTATTACTGTTATCCTTTATTCAGACAGTGATGTATATTGATATTTTAGTACTTCTTGTAGAGCTTATGACTTAGTCTCACCGAATTTTGGGAGTATTGTAGTTGTGATTCAGTTTTAAGAAATTTAAGGCACTTATTAGTTTATATTTTGTTTTTAGTCTTTATTTCTGTTATATTCTCTTGTTTGTTAGGTTTACTTAGTCTGAAAGACTAGGTGCCATCACGACATCCTAAGGAGGAAAATTGAGATCGTGACAATAATATTATAATCTCTAAGCAACTCAAGCCATCTTTTCTACCTTAAATTTAAATCTGAATTATGCCTAAACCCCTCGGGTGCTAAACCAAACACATGTACAAGTCTAAAAGTAACATGCTAGCCTACCGGAACCTTCAAATCACAAATCCGAGCTCGTCTACCCGAATGTTGACTTTGATCAACTCTCTTATCTTAAGACCTCTAATTAGGAACTAAGTATTTCAAATCATTCATGAATCTCCCAAGACACAAATCACCTATACCCACAAGTCATAAAATATATGGACTTACAAAACATCTCAAATAGGAAAATAGAATTCTATAACTCAAAATAACTAATTGGGTTATTAAGGTAATAGTCTACTGCAACTTGTGCAAATGTCCCATCGGTCCTAAGAGGTACTACAGCCCGAATCTACTGACCAATTTCTCTATAAATGTAGCCCAATATTACTTGTTCATAAACAACTAGAAATACCAGTAGAGTGCCTCTCCATCCAAAAAAAATGAGGCCAATGGAAGTGGTCGATTCTCGCCGGTTCCATAGATAGAAATCAGAATACCTTTCTGCTTGAAAGACCCATGTCTCTAGATTTTCTCCTTTGAATTGCCCAAATTTGACTCGAGTTGGTTTGTTGTTGGCGTGATGATGAGCCATCGACAATGGACCTCGATGACCAAGAAGAAGCACACGCCCAAAGCATCAAGTGGACTGGGCCTTATTTTAAATCATATCTCATGATAATTGGGCATGGGAATTTGGCATGACATGACAATTAGGTCCAATAATTGGTATAAAAAAACCTATGTTTTAGAATTTAGAATATGGTATCCTAAAGTTATTCTCTCTTCTAATGGTTCAACCACCATCCTAAAAATAATCTCTCATCAAAATTATTTTCATTAAAAATAGCAAAAATTATCAAAAATCAGGTACATCTGCTTCTGCCGGATGCTAGTGATTGGTTTGCTATCCTTGGAGACTTCAAGGTATACATGCCCGACGTCCGCAGTCCTAGAAGTCACTCTCTACTATATCTTATTACTGTTATCCTTTATTCAGGCAGTGATGTATATTGATATTTTAGTACTTCTTGTAGAGCTTATGACTCAGTCTCACGGAATTTTGGGAGTATTGTAGTTGTGATTCAGTTTTAAGATATTTAAGGCACTTATTAGTTTATATTTTGTTTTTAGTCTTTATTTCTGTCATATTCTCTTGTTTGTTATGTTGACCTAGTCTGAAAGACTAGGTGCCATCACGACATCCTAAGGAGGGATATTGAGGTCGTGACAATAATATTCAAATCTTTAAGCAACTCAAGCCATCTTTGCTACCTCAAATTTAAATCTGAATTATGCCTAAACCCCTCGGATGCTAAACCAAACACATGTACAAGTCTAAAAGTAACATGCTAACCTACCGGAACCTTCAAATCACAAATCTGAGCTCGTCTACCCGAATGTTAACTTTGATCAACTCTCTTATCTTAAGACCCCTAATTAGGAACTAAGCGTTTTAAATCATTTATGAATCTCCCAAGACACAAATCACCAATACCCGCAAGTCATAAAATATATGGACTTACAAAATATCTCAAATAGGAAAATAGAATTCTATAACTCAAAATAACCGATTGGGTTATTACAGGTAATAGTCTATTGCAACTTGGGCAAATGTCCCATCGGTCCTAAGAGGTACTACAGCCTGAATCTACTGACCAATTTCTCTATAAATGTAGCCCAATATTACTTGTTCATAAACAACCAGAAATACCAGTAGAGTTCCTCTCCATCCAAAAAACAACGAGGCCAATGGAAGTTTTCGATTCTCACCGGTTCCATAGATAGAAATCAGAATACCTTTCAGCTTGAAAGACCCATGTCTCTAGATTTTCTCCTTTGAATTGCCCAAATTTGACTCGATCTGGTTTGTTGTTAGCGTGATGATGAGCCACCGACAATGAACCTCGATGACCAAGAAGAAGCACACGCCCAAAGCATCAAGTGGACTGGGCCTTATTTTAAATCATATCTCATGATAATTGGGCATGGGAATTTGGCATGACATGACAATTAGGTTCAATAATTGGCATAAAAAAACCTATGTTTTAGAATTTAGCATATGGTATCCTAAAGTTATTCTCTCTCCTAATGGTTCAACCACCATCCTAAAAATAAGCTCTCATCAAAATTATTTTCGTTAAAAATAGCAAAAATTATTTAAAACCCTCTCTCTCTTCTCTCATACAACCATCATCCTAGAAATTAGGTTCCACTTTCTTGAATATATATATATATATATATATATATATATATATATATATATATATATATATATATATATATATATATATATAACACCGTAATAACTATATTATTTGTATATCACAGTGTATAACATAATAATTTATATATCAAAAAGTATATCAAAATATTAATTTCCTTCTTTGTATAGCATATTTTAGATTGAAAACTCAAGTTTCAGGACGACTCTATATGTGTATCCCCATTGTATCCCGTGTATATATCCATGTACATCAGTGATATTTCATATATATCATGTTTATCTATGTATATCCATGAATATTTGTGTTATATGCACGATACACAATATGATATACATAACGTCCATAAAATAATTGTGCTATATACATGATATACAAAGTGATATATACAGATGTCCATAAAAACCTCTGTGTGATATACACTGATGTACACGATATACTACGTGATATACACATGTCATAATTGAATTTTTAGGTCAGATATTTTTACGTGAAACCAGTCTAAATCACTTCTAATCTTGCTTAACTTTTGTATATAGCCTCATCTAGGTGTTTTCAACCAATTTCAATCACACCCACAAGTTCATTCTAACATAACAAAAAAAAAACTGAGAGAGAGAGAGAGAGAGAGAGAGAGAGAGAGAGAGAGAGAGAGAGAGAGAGAGAGAGAAGAAAAATAAATTTCAACTCTATTTTTTCCTATTTTCTCTCTTGGTTTTTGCTTCTGATTTTCTTTGATGTAAGATTAACCTTGCCTTTTCATCCCACTGATTTTTTTGCATAATTTGCAATATTTTTTCTAAACCATGAGAGAGAAAGAGGAGAGATAGAAGAAGAAATATAAGGAGAGGGAAAAGAAAAAAATACATAGGTTATACATAGAGAGGAGGAGGGGGTTATAGGGAGAGAATAAATAGGAAGTCGGTTTTTTTAAAATTTGGCTATACAATGCCAATTTTTTGGTGCTGTCTGTGCCAAAATAATTTATGGCTAATATTTGTCAATTCCTCTTGTATATTGTCATCTAGTGTCAATTTATCATTGGGCATTATTTTATGACAATTGGATCTGGGCCTTATTTTATGACAATTGGATCTGGGCCTTGGTCAAGTGGACTATATATACATATATATAGCCGCACCTTCCAGTACAACTACCTTGTTACGTCTTTACTTCAGTCACTAGCACTGCCTTCGGCATCCGTAGGTATCTGCTAATCTATTATATAAGAATATAGTAGGTTAGCATTGTTCCCATTTTACAATTCTTAAATTCGCCTTTAAATTACTTCTACCCTTTTATTACTTTAAGGGTATTATTATACCTTTGAGCCAAACAATCTCCTCGTTTTTTCCCTTTCATCACTTTCTTTTACTTTCAGACCTCATCTTCGTGGGAATTTCTTCAGTTTATCACTATTTCTAGCGAAATCAAATTGTAAATAGATCTTGAGAATATTAACTGCTTATTTTACAATTTTGTGTTCGATCCTTTCAATTACCCCATTAGCTTAGTTCAAGTACAAGCAATGCATTGTGGGAAATTGATAGACCAAAAGTTTCATCCATGGTCTTCCACTTCTAGTCAAAAGATGAAGCAATAGTAGTAGTTCGAACGGAATCCCGACAAATAATGGTGCTGGTGGCAATGGCTAGCATAGAAGGAAAATGTGAGGGCATACCTAGAAGATTTAAAATAAGGGGAAAAAGGAAGTGGCAATGGAAGGAGGGGGAGTTCATAAAAAAATACTAGAGAAATTAGCGGAGTGATAAATCCACTTGAACAGACTTGCTGGAAATGGAATTTAGGGAAGAATTGTCGGTTAAGAGAAAGGTACCCAAAGACAACATGATAAAGACAATGATGTATTTGATATTAGTGTAGCAAGACAAAATGTCATTATAAAAAAAAATATATACACACACATACTTGTTGAGTATTGGTGTGTTTTGATGATTAATAAAATAAATTTGGGCTTTTGTGTGTGCATCAGACTATTGGGAATAGGACTGCATTGGTTAGAATTGTGGGATACGTTTGTGATCAGTTATTTTAGGCAAAAATCTTTGTGTATCTTATATTTTAGTGCCATGCAGTATATGATAATTACACACAAAAAATTTCCTAGCACTTTGATTTGTAAAAATGAGTCTATTTATGGTTAGTTGTGCGGTTATATTCGGAAAGAATTTAGGGTAGCCTAGGAGTTCTTATCGGAAAAGAACTTCGAATTAATTAGTCTCCTTAGCAGCATAAGTGTGCTAATATTTGCTCTATATAGTTTGAGCTGTCTTGTAGGTTAACTCACCTTCACACATTGAGAGATCATGCAAAGTAGTTGAGAGCAGTCAAGCAAATAATTACTAGAGAATTCAAAGGTTATTCATTTGAGAGTGTGTAAAGAACCAGGCGGTAACAGTTGGTCCTTTCTTTCATTGTTTGATTTATTGCGTTGTAACTAACCGGCAGGTCGTTTTATATATTTGAACACCATTTCCTTATTTAATGCTTCTCGTAGGTGTATTTGTTGTTATGTGACTTGTGGTGATGGTTGGTTTTGTTTCGGGGAGGTTTTGGATTGAATTGCAACACTTAGTTCCTAGTTTGAAAGCTTATGTTGGAAGTGTTGACCAAGTTTTACTTTTATATATTTAACCCCGGATAAGAATTTTGACAATTCTATTAGGTCCGGATGGTGATTTTGGACTTAAGCGTATGTCCCGATTTAGATTCGGATGTTCCTAGGTTGATTTGGTTCAAATTAGCGAAAGTTGGCAATTTGAAGGTTTAGAAATTCATAGGTTTGAACCATAGTTGACTATGTGGTTATCGATATCTGTTTGGGATTCTGAGCCTTGAAATAGGTTAGTGTGGTGATTTATGACTTGCGTGTAAAATTTGGGATCATTTTGAGTCCTTTAGGCATGTTCGGCGTAAGTTTGGGAGTTGAAAATTTGAAATAGTTCATTAAGTTAGAATAGAGGTGCGTTTTGTGATTTTGATATTATTTTGTGTGAGTTGAGACCTCGAGTAGATCCGTGTTATATTTTGGGTTTGGTTGGGGTGATTGGACGGTGTTTGGGGCCTTCGGTGTATTTCGGATGAGTTTTAGACCATTTCTCTCATGTTTGGAGTTGCTGATTTTCTCGTATTCTGGTCTTCATCGCAATCGCAGATGTGGTATCGCAATTGCGGAGTGTATTTTGGGTGAGTGGTATTTTTCCTTTCACATTTGCAATGTGGTTGTCGCGATCGCAGAGCATGGAGGTAGTGGTCATCGCGTTCGCGACCTGGGCATTGCATTCACGTAGAGGAAAGGCCGGTTGGGTCAGCGGAGGTGAAGCATCGCATTCGCGGGTGCCAGACTGCGTTCGCGTAGGTTATTTTTTGGGGCCATTGTTGGCTTGTGCTTCGCGATCGCGAAGTTGGTCCCGTGATTGTGAATCGGACGCCTAGGCGGACATAAATATTCTATTTCGAGGGTATGAGTTATTTTATCACATTTTGAGATCGGGAACTCGGATTTGGGCAATATTTGAGGGAAATTTTACTATTTGGATTGGGATAAATATTTTTGACTCATATTTGGTTATTATTCATGAATCCTTCCTTAATTTTAGCAATTGAATGATGAATCTAAATGAAAACAAACTAGGGATTTTGAAAAAACTTTTCTAAAATAAAAAATGCGAATTTAAATCCCGATTTGTAGTGGGATTGGATGAAACAAGTATATATGGACTCATATTGGAATGGGTGTTCGAAATTCGTGAGTTTTGTTTGGTTCCTGGGTGCGGCCCGAATTGACTTTTTGATTTTTGATAAAGATCAGAGCTTTATTACTCGAAAATGATTTGTATAACCATGTTTGATATCATTGAGTTATTTTTTGCTAGGTTTGACCCGTTCTGAGGCCGATTCGAGAGGCAAGGGCTTTCTAGAGTATTGATTTGGCTTGTTTGTGGTAAGTATTTTGTCTAATCTTATGTGGGGGAGTACCCCTTAGGATTTGGCCGTAATTTCTTATTTGTGTTATGGGAAACGCGATGTGTACACGATGTGACGAGCGTGCACACGGGTGCTATGTGTGGTTTGTGACCAGAATAAACCTTAGGCTATTAGTATACCTTAATAGCCTTCGGAGATATGAGAGGTTGACATTGGAGGGCCTACAAAGAGGTAGAGATGGGGAGAGGTGATTAGGCAAGACATGGCACAACTTCAGGTGGCCGAGGACATGACCCTTGATAGAAAGGTATGGAGGTCGAGGATTAGGGTAGTAGAGTAGGTAGTCTAGAGTATTCATAAAAGTAGTATTGGCACGCAGTCTTGCTTTCTGTTGGTAGTAGATTTTTATGTCTAACCGTTATTTCCTTTCATTGTTGATCACCTTACTATCTTGTTGTTTTTATTATGCTTCTATATGGCTTTTTGTTACTGTCCCTTCTTGTCTATATTTTCATTAATGTGGTGCTTATGCTTTTCTGAGTCGAGGGTCTATTGGAAATAATTTCTCTATCCTCACAAGGTAGGGATAAGGTCTACGTACACACTACCCTCCCCACACCCCACGATGTGGGATAATACATGATATGTTATTGTTGTTATTGTTGTAATTTTAGGATGTATTGTATATGAACCATGCTAAATCACTTTGTGATTATGTGGACATGATCACTACACTTGTTTTTAGCCGTAGTAATGCTTTATTTATTAATTACCCATCGGCATTTTACTATTTTTCATATCCATATGCACTTTGTTGATAAATTATGAACTCATATCCTTGATAAAAACTTTGGCATTATTATTTGTGATTTTGTGGCACATGAGGACATGTTGAGCAGATTGTTTGGTTATTGGCACGAGGTCTTTGCTATGTTAGCACGAGGTCTCTTCCACGCGAGTGTGATTTATATTGGCACGAAGTCTTTCCCGTGTGAGCACAAGGTCTCTTCCATACGAGTGTGATTGATATTGGCACGAGGAATTTGCCGTGCGAGCAAAAGGCCTCTTTCGTGCGAGTATGATTTATAATGGCACGAGGTCTTTACAGTGTGAGTATGAGGTCTTTGTCATACGAGTGTATTTGATATTGACATTAGGTCTTTGCTGTGCGATCATGAGGTCTTTGGCATGCGAGTGATATTGGCACGAGGTCTTTGTCGTGCGAGTGTGATTGGTATTGTGGCACGAGGTCTTTGCCATACGAGTGTGATTGAAAATATGGGTATGAGGTGCCATATGTGAGTATTTCTATTTAATGACTTGTTATTGAAGCTGAGTCATTTCTTGCATTTATCACTTGTTCCGATGGGATTATTGTTATTATTCTTGTTACACTTTCTATTGCCAGACTTTGATTTATTATACAGTTTATTTTGACTACTGAATATCATATGACTTGTACTTCGTCAGTACTTTATCGAAATTAGTCTTGCTACTTACTGAGTACCGATGGTGGTGTACTCATATTACATTTTTGCACATATTTGTCTAGATCCAAGTGTTGGAGGTAGCAGATCTAGGCAGTGAGAATTTCATCGATCGCAAGGGTTCAAGGTTGAGTTGCATTGACCGTCGCAGTCCCTTGGAGTCCTATGTTTATGTTGATACTATCATTTTTATATCCGAACAATATTTTATTTTTGAGATATTCTTATGTATTTAGTTAGAGCTCGTGACTTTGTACTACCTAGTTTTGGAGAGATGTTTTGATTATCACCATTTTTGCTTGTATTACTTTTATTTTCATATTTATGTTAAACTCTGATCTATTATATCCTACTTTGTTGATTTAAATATTGATAAGTGATTGGCTTACCTTATTTTATGGACTAGGTGCTATCATGACCCCTATGATGGGAGTTGGGTCATGACAAGTTGGTATCAAAGCTCTAGGTTCATAGGTTCTACTAGTCACGAGCAAGTTTAGTAGAGTCTTGTGGATAGGTACGGAGACGTTTGTACTTATCTTCGAGAGGCTATCGAACTGTTAGAAAACTTCACTTTCTTTTATTCTGCATCGAGCGGATTTGTTTATTCCAAAGATTAAATCTTTACACTTCTATTCTCTCACAGATCATGAAGACACGTTTTGCTGGATCAACTAAGCAAGCACCAGCGCCCCTACTAGAGCCGCGAGAGGCCGGGGCCGAGGCAGAGGCCAATGAGAGGCAAGTGCTATAGCTAGAGCACCTACCAGAGCAGTAGTTGTGGAGCCTCCAGTAGCTCTAGTTGAGGACTAGGAGCCCGAGCATGTTGAGCATGCACTTGAGCGACCTTATTGCCACACCAGAGCTAGGGGATACTTTGGCACACTTCATGAGTATGTTCGGGAGTTTAGCCCAGGCAGGGTTGATTCTAGTTGCACCATCTACTTCATAGGCTAGGGAAGGAGCTCAGACAATCACCGCCTGTACAACAGAGCAACCGACTCATGATTATCAAACATCGGGTGTTATGCCAGTAAAGCCAGTAGTTGCAGTTCAGCCCGAGGTAGGGCCAGTTGCGTCGGTTGAGGTGTAAAAGAGATTAGAGAGGTTCCAAAAGTATCATCCTTCTCATTTTAGTGGCAGGGCTTCTGAGGATGCACAGAGTTTTTTGGATCAGTTCTATCGCATTCCACATATTAAGGGTTTGGTGGAGTCAAGAGGGGTCGACCTTACTACTTTTCAGCTAACAGAGTCGGCATACAGATGGTGGCAGACTTATGAGGCAAGTAGGACAGCTGGCGCAACACCACTTACTTGGTCCTAGTTCTCTTATCTTTTTTTGATAGAGTTCATTCCACAGATTCGCAAGGATGAGTTACTACTTTTATTGAGGGACTCATTTATAGCCTCAAGTTTGGGATGACATGGGAGTTAGAGACTGAAACTCCATTCCATCAGGTTGTGGAGATTGCTACGAGGTTGGAGCGTATCCACGAGCAGGACATGGGGGATAGGGAGGCTAAGAAGCCTCGTGGTTTTGGAAGATTTAGTGGTTCCCATTCTTCAGCTCCGACCCATCACGGTAGAGGCTTTGTTAGTCGTCCAGTTCAGTCTGCACTTCAGGTTACCCGTAGTGCTCCATCTAGCCAGGGGCCCCAGGGTACTCATACTGTATAGCAATCTTTCAGTGCACCTTCTACACGGGGTTCCCACAACGGTTATTCTAGTTGTCTAGCACAGACTCAGTACCAGCAGCCATGCTCGCAGAGGAGCTGTTTTGAGTATGGTGATACTAGGCACCTTAGTAGAGACTGTCCTAGACTTTGGAGGCATGGACCTCAGCAGGGTACTCAGGCTATGGTTTCCGCTCCAGTTGCTACTCCACCTGCACAGCCAGCTAGAGGTAGAGGAAAGTCGGGTAGAGGACGTCCTAGAGGGGAAAGCCAGGCCTATTGTTATGCTTTCCATGGCAGGATTGAGGCTGTTGCATCAGATGCTATCATTACAGGTATTGTTCCGGTCTGTAATAGATATGCATCAGTTTAATTTGATCCGGGTTCTACTTATTCGTATGTGTCATCCTATTTTGCTTCATATTTAGATATGTCCCGTTATTCTCTAGATACTTCTGTTTAAGTGTCTACGCCCGTTAGGAATTCTATTGTGGTGGACTATATCTATCGCTCTTATTTGGTCACTATTGGGGCTATAATTAAGAGTAGGGTTGATCTTCTGCTGCTTAATATGGTGTATATTTATGTGATTTTGGATAATGATTGACTATATCCGTATCATAACATTCTTGATTTTCACGCTAAGACCGTGATGTTGGCTATGCTGGGGTTACCGATGTTGGAGTGGAGAGGTTCCTTGGGTCATGTTCCTAGTAGAGTGGTATATTTTCTAAAGGCTCAACGGATGGTTGAGAAAGGGCGTTTTGCATACTTAGCCTTTGTGAGGGATGTTAGTGCAAATACTCCTACCATTGAGTCAGTTCTGATAGTGAGGGAGTTTTCATATGGGTTCCCTACGGATCTACTGGGCATGCCACTCGATAAGGATATTGATTTTGATATTGACTTGGTGCCGAGCAATCAACCCATATCTATTCCACCGTACTGCATGGCTCCAGCTGAGTTGAAGTAATTAAAGGAATAGTTGCAGGAATTGCTAGATAATGGTTTCATCAGGCCGAGTGTTTCGCCTTGGGGTGCTCCGGTTCTATTTGTGAAGAAGAAGGATGATTCTATGAGAATATGCATTGACTACAGGTAATTGAATGAGGTTACTATCAAGAATAAGTATCCACTGTCGCATATTGATGATTTATTTGATCAACTTTAGGATACTAGGGTATTCTCGAAGATTGATTTGAGATCGGGGTATCATCAGTTGAAGATCAGGGCTTCATATATCCTTATGATGGCTTTTAAGACCCGTTATGGGATTTATGAGTTCTTGGTGATATCTTTTGGGCTGATCATTGCCCCAACAACATTCATGCACTTGATGAACAACGTGTCTCATCCTTATCTGGATTCCTTTGTTATTGTATTCATTGATGATATATTGATGTATTCTTGCAGTCGGGAAGAACATGAGAAACACTTGAGGATTGTGCTCTAGACTTTGAGGGAGAAGAAGCTATATGTTAAGTTCTCCAAGTGCGAGTTATGGTTAGACTTGGTGGCATTCTTAGGTCACGTGGATCCTTGGAATGGGTGTTCGGAAGTTGTAAATTTTGTGGGGATCCGAGGTGCGGGCCCGGATTGACTTTTTGATTTTTGATAAAGATCGGAGTTTTATTACTTGGAATCAATTTCTATAGTCGTGTTTGATATTATTAAGTTATTTTTGGATAGATTTGACCTATTTGGAGGCTCATTTGAGAGGCAAGAGCTTTCTAGAGTATTGATTTGTCTTGTTTGAGGTAAGTATCTTGCCTAACCTTGTGTGGGGGAATAACTCTTAGGATTTGGCCGTAAATGCTTATTCATGTTACGTGAAACGCAGCGTGTACACGAGGTGACGAGCGTGTACATTGGTGCTATATGTGATTTATGATCGGAATAGACCTTAGGCTATTAATATGCCTTAATTTGAGGATGTATTGTATTTGAATCATGCTTAATCACTTTGTGGCTATATGAACATGATCAATACACTTGTTTTTATCCGTAGTAATGCTTTATTTGTCAAATACCCATCCATAATTTACTATTTTTTATGTCCTTGTGCACTTTGTTGATTAATTATGAACTCATATGTGTGATAAAAACTTTGGCATTACTGTTTGTGATTTTGTGGCACATGTGGACATGTTGAGCGGATTGTTTGGGTATTGGCACGAGATCTTTGCCGTGCTAGCACGAGGTCTCTTCCATGCGAGTGCGATTGATATTAGCACAGGATTTTTGCCGTGCAAGCACAAGGTCTCTTCCGTGCGAGTTTGATTAATATTGGTACGAGGTCTTTGACGTGCGAGTACGAGGTCTTTACCGTGCCAGTATTAGTGATATTGGCACGAGGTCTTTACCGTGCGAGTGTGATTGGTATTGTGGCACGAGATCTTTGTTGTCCGAGTGTGAATAATAATGTGGGTACTTAGGTGCCATGTGTGTGTATTTCTCTTTAATGATTTATTGTTGAAACTGAGCCATTTCTTGTATTTAATTGTTATCACTTGTTCCAATGATATTATTGTTATTGTTCCTTTTACACTTTCTATTGCCAGACTTTGATTTATTACACAAGTTATTTTAACTAGTCAATATCACATGACTTGAACCTCGTCAATAGTTAACCGAGGTTAGTCTTGATACTTACTGGGTATCGACCGTGGTGATACTTCTGCACATATTTGTCTAGATTCAGGTGTTGGGGATAGTGGATCTAGGCAGTGAGAGTTTCATCGACCGCAAGGATTCAAGGTAAAGCTGCATTGACCTACGTAGCCCCTTGGAGTCCTATATTTATATTGATATTGTCATTTTTATATCCGAACAATATTGTATTTCTGAGATATTCTTATGTATTCAGTTAGATCTCGTGACTCCATACTTCCTAGTTCTAGGGAAATTTTTTTATTATCGTCATTTTGGCTTGTATTACTTCTATTTCTACATTTATGTTAAAATCTACTCTATTATATCATTTTTTGTTGATTTAAATATTGATAAGCGATGACTGTGCCTTACATGTGCTCTACAGGCCGCACGTAATCTTTCTTCCCAACGAGCCCTTTTTTTTATTTGGAAGACGGGCATTGCGTTCGGTTCGAAAGGCATGGTTTTCAGTATGTCTCCAGATAGGGCCCCACTAGTCCGGCTAGCTAGTGAGCGGTTCTTTCGGGCGGGAAGCAGGCCGGGCCCTACGGGCGGGCATCTCCCGCAACGCAAGCACCATTGTTCGACACCACCCGAGAAGCAAAAGATTCGTCAGTCCAGGCTGAAAATACATGCATAGATAGTGGTTTAATGCCAAGGCCGACGACGGAAGCTCGGGACGGAGCCGTATGAGGCGGAAGTCTCACGTACGGTTCACTTTCTTATAGACTATCAAGTTATATTTTTTTGCTTATTTAGAAGTACTCTTAAGTTGCTTTTGTTCTGAAAAAATTATTTGTTTTAAATCAAAGTGACTTAAAAGGGGTTTAACAATCAGGAATTATCAGGAAGGTTTTTACGGGTAACTACTAGGTTGCAAGTGTTGTAATCTGAATCTTTGGCTCACTTATTTACTGGAGTTTTGGAGAATAATCCTACATAGGTAAAAATCTAAGTCGGGTGATTCTCCATATAAAAAAGTGTTCTTTATTATTTCGTACTTTACAGTTTTATTTTTCTAAACTAAAATAAGTTAAAGAACCAGATTAGTAGGCAAATTAAAGTAACCGCAAAAATTTAATATGAAACAATTCACCCCCTTATGTCATACTAGGTGCACCCAAACTATTAATTGGTATCAAAATAGGTTCACTATAAGGTACGGCTAATACATTGAGAGATCCAATTATGAGTACATCACAAAATATGAGTGAAAGTCAATCCACAACTAGGCCACCACTATTCATTGTTCAATGATATACTCAATTATACCTATATAAATGGTGTAAAGCGGTCGATGGCAAATATAATAACCGAACTAGGTTGGAGTCAAATTTCACAGGAAATAGGCGTGAAAAGGTTACTTGAATAGTGTATCACTTGACTAAGTCCGTAATTCTACTCCGTTAGTTTGGAAAGAGTTTGATAATTGTGAATTATAAAGAGGAGCTATTTTGTTAAGAGACTTGATTAATTGGACTAAGAAACCAAGGTTGTATCCCCTTCTATGGAATGTAATGTTGTCAGTGTTAGTATGATATATTTCTAATTGGAAGTCCTTTGATATGCAAAAAGTTTCTAAATTACTACCCAATATTTCCCAATAGTTAGGTAGTATTTTCATTTTATGATTTTCTCAAATATAAAAGAGTTACAATTAAGAACAACCAATTTATGCCAAGTAGAACCCACTGATTCCTAAGCGATTCTATTAAATAAGGTTTAAAGCCTCGAGTTCTTGCTATTCATTTCTACCAAACCCTAACCCACTTTTCCTAGTGAAAGATAAAGTAAAATGGCACTAGTTAATATTTGCAACCACCAACCATAAATGAAACATGAGAAATGAATAGAAATCATCAACCCATTACACATATATTCAACAGTAAATACCCATTAATATTATACCCACTTTGGGTCCACAACCTTAGTAATTAAAGTTAGCTACTCATATAAAAATACAAGAACAAAGCATTAAAGAAAGTCACAAAAGCTTACAATGAAGACAAATTGTTGGAATCTATCCAAAAAGCACCAAAATAAATGTAGTATTCAATGCTCTCAATGTAGGACCTTTTTCAGACAAGATATCCCACAAAAACCCTAGCTCTTATATTTATAATGGCCCAAAAGACGCAGACAAATTTGTGAAAAAAATAGCCTCTAGGAGAATTCTGCGATCGCGGAATGCACTGCGGATGTGATCCATGATCCACACGTTCGTTGCAACACCGCAAATTTGATCTTCATCACTTCCATACTTCCATCGTATATCAGTTATGTGGTCCATATAATGATTCCATGGTCCGCATAATGGATCGCACATTCGTCACTTTGGGTCATAAGGAATTCCTCTTGTATTTGTGCGACGATTTTGCGGTCCGGACATTGGTTATGAGACCGCATACTGGACCGCATATTTGACTTTGAAACTGGGTAGGCCTAGTTATATCTAGATTGAAATGCGGTTCGCACAACAATTCTACGGTTTCACATCTGCCGCAAATCTGACTTCTTTAGGGTTTTTGACATCATTTTCATATTTTTGGCTCCTCAAGTTCGTTTGCTATAAAATAACAAAACTACATAAGAAACGACTTAAAATGCTTTAAAATTTGTATCGAAAGTGCCGCATTTCTATGGCACATCAACACCCCCAACTTAAACTCGTGCTTGTGCTCAAGCAACTAAAGAGCTACCCTATTAGGAAACTAATCTACTTTCGACTGATCACAAAACATCAATGACTATGGATGGTGCTAATGGTTAGCTAACAAACATGTGACTTCCCTTATTTACCCTTCAGCAAAGACAAAAATTATAATAAGTTTGTTAGCTTCGAGCCTTAAAAGCAATGACAGAGTGTCACTAATAGTTAGGCATGCACTTGCATCCTTCATGAAAATGACTAATGTCACGACCTAAACTGGAGGACCATGAGTGGCACCCGGGCCATACCTGCCAAGCACCAACGTACATTTAATCTAACCTTTCTTATTATCTATAAAGGCCGACGAGATCAACATAAATGGTTGACATGAATCATGAACAACCAGCAATGACAGATACTGGAATGAACATACATAAAATGGGCCGACAAGGTTGTCATGAAGCTATATATAAGGTACGAGATGACAAGCTGCCATGAGAGACTATACAAAATAAATCAGCCAATAAGGCAATCCAAACTATATATGAGTCGACACCTGTCTATGAGCCTTTAGAGGAACATAAGTGCTGCAACATTACATGAACAGGCCCCCAACATACCCATAATGTCTATAACAAAAGTTCATACCAAGACCATGGCAAGTCCGGAGAAGGGAGCTCGCCAATAATCGTTGAACTGGGTAGCTTACTATGGTGGGGCAGATGCGTCTACCTGTCTATCAGGACCTGCAGCATGACATGCATCATCCACAAATAAAAGGGACGTCAGTACAAATAAAGTATCGAGCATGTAAGGAAGAAAAACATAAATAAGAACAATAATGTAAGTAGGGATAGTGAATAACCAACCTATAACATCTGAGTGCCTCTGAGAGCGACTAACATGAAATGCATGAAACACACACACACACACACACACACACACACACACACACACACACACACACATATATATATATATATATATATATATATATATATATATATATATATATATATATATATATATACACCTTTTAAAATATACGCCTCTGTGGGCATCATCATCATCATATCATACCCGTGTAAGGCCTCATAAAATTTCACCTAGAACTCGGGGTTTCGTGATGCCAAGGTGGACTTATGTGTTGATGATTGTAGAGATGCTCACCGCAGTACAGACCTTTGGGTTGAACAGTGCATTGGGGAGTTGTAAAAAGTTTTGGCAGAGCAGGGCATTTCTGCGGTCCACTATGCGACCACAAAATCACTCTGCGACCCACAGATCGGCCGCAGAGTGCAACAGAAAAATGGCCAATTTTGGAGGGTCGTTTTGTGGACCAATATGCAACAGCATAAAGCTTTTGCGGGTCACACAATCCATCGCAAATTCAGCATGAAGATTTTCGGAGGGGAGTTCTATGACGTATTATGAGACAACAGTATTGGTATGCGGACCGCAGACCTAACCCGAACAACCCAATTCTTGACATCACTTCTGCATCCCATTTTGCGGACCACATATCCATTCTGCGGTCCACTATGCGACTGCAGAGCTGTGTTCGAATGGTCCATTCTCTAGTTTTTATAACTCGACCCTATTTCGATATATAGGCATTAAGGGCCATATGTAAAGTAAGAATCTGCTATTTTGAGAGTGAGGAAGTGCTCTAGAGTGAGAGGGGGTTCCTAAACTAATTGTTCATCAATTCTTGCTCAAGGCTTGGAGAATTGACAAAGAAAACTCACTAGGTCTTCATCCTAGAGGCACGATTCTACTCCCTGGCTCTTAATTTCAGGATTTAACTAAAAATAGGTAATGAGAAAAGTAATTCTTGGGTGTGGGAGTTGTTCATTATGCATGCATGTACTATCAAGGTTTGTGGGAAGGCTGTTGAGTGCAATTGGGTGGACTTTGGGTAGTGGGATGAAGGAATCCACCATAGGAGGACCTTGAAATCATAATGCCCACCTAGTGTTTGATAAAATACTCAAATGAACTGGAATCGTGAACTCCTTCCTAATTTGTGTTCAATTTTGTTATATTTCCAAATAGATCGAAGTGGCTAAGATTTTCGAATCATTGTAGTAATTTAAGGAAGCTCAAGGCGATGTATGTTGGCTAAACTTCTCTTTTACAATTGGATCCCACGATGTTCTTGTAAGCCCCGAGTTGATCATTATAAATTTGACTATTCCAAATGCTTTTATCTTATTATGTTATCCTTCGGGAATATGATCTAAGTATGGGTTTTGTGTTAATATGCTATGACTTTAAGACGTGATTCTAATGAAAGCTATCATGTTGAATTGTGTAAGAAATCTCATTGTGCCTAAGACCCTTATTTGCTCACTTGTGTACTTAAAGTCTTGAATAGAAATGCCTTGTTGTTGATAATCCTTGATGGTTTTTGAATGCAAAAGAAGTGAGCATGAGATATGAAACACGGCCAACGTGCCGAGAATGATATTACAATAGAGGCCACTAGTGCCAATGAAATGAAGAGAAGTATAAAAGACATTGAAATGAGCTGCAAATTCTTTAAATAATAAATGCCTCGGGAGTATCGTTTAGTAACCGAGGAAGGGTAGATTGAAATGACCTAACCCTGAAACTACACGTGCCGGTGTAGGAGTGAGTGAGGGATAAAATCCCCATGTGAGGTGGTGAGAGTTTTTCCCAAATATGGGATGAGATTGATATGTTGAGATAATTCCCCTTAAATAGGATGAGATGATTGCTAGCGGAATTTGAGGTGACGTCGACCCACACGACATTGTGGTGAGACAGTTTAGCTGATCGGGCTGAGATCGATGCCATGCCGCGCACATGGTGGTATTGTGAGTAGACGTCTCAGGGTGAGACGACTTAGCCGATCGGGCTGAGATCAGACTCCGTGCTAAAAGCACGATGGTGTATCGGTACTAAAGATCTCCCAACTTAAAATATTGAAACTTGCTTGAAATTTATTCTTTCTCCTAACTTGGTACTTTAATATTGATGAGGACCTCATTAATATCATGTTTCTTTATCATTGTACTGTTACTCGTTCTATTGAGGGGGTGTTTAGTTTTGATACTAGTACTATTCCATATGTACTAACATCGCTTTTGCCAGGGTCGCTGCATCTTTAATGTATGCAGGTGGTTCCACAGCCGGTTGCATTGAGTAGTGATAGAAGTACACCCTCTCCTCAGTTGACTTGGTGATCCCCACTTCATTTTGGGGTCATGTATCTTTTGTCCTTTGTACATAGCATTTGGAGGTATAGCCGGTCTTGTCGCTGGCACTGTCATTACACTCTTTGGTTTCTGTTAGAGGCTCCGTAGACATGGTGTAGGTTGTATATTAGTGTTGGGAAAGTCAAACTAAAAATGTTATATTTGTATCACATGTTCCACTTCAAATTATGAACGTGTAATGTATTTTGAGACTTATTAATGGAGTAACCAATGGTAATGAAATGGTGTTGTTCGCGTGACCTTCTTACTGTCTAATTAATGAAATGTATCTTCTCTTTATTCTTGGGTGAGTTGGGTAGACGGCATTGTGCAGGCTTGCTCGACCGGAGTATCTCGGTTGAGCGTTGGTCCCGCTCCCTGATCTTGTCCAATTTCACTCCTCTATTTGAGGATATGAAAACGGTCGATGCAATAGTAATATCCAACAAGAGTCGGCGTCGAATTCTGCAGGGAGCTATATGAATGGGTGTTAGTAGTATATATCTCAGCGTGTGAGTTTGTATATCTAACTTTGCACTTCTGCAATATTTGGTTTTGTTTGAAAATCTAAATTAAACTACGATGCGATTTAAAGAATAAAACAAGGAAATTATTTTTGGTTGTTTTTCAAATGATATAAAAGGCCTAGGGCTATAACCTTCACCAAGGTATTTGCCTAATGGGTTGTAAACTTTAAAGTTTGTTTTATTGGTCGGGGTGTATTATAGCTATCAACACTCAAATACCCACTCACTACCTCTCGGTCAAAGAATGATTTTGCCCAATTTGGATTTCTCAAGTCCAAATGGGTATTGAACAAAACAATTGATAATAAGCTCAAGCCGGGTTATACTATCTCTAGGTTCAACCCTTTAATTGGGCTCATCAATCTCTCGATTGACCTAATTTCCTACTAGCCGAGTTTGCCTAGACTAAGTCTCTCTTTATCAAGTAGAGACCAAGTCAAATAGGCATGAAATAATGTTTGCAACTATTAATTTTTCAAATAAAAACAAGAACAAGGCTAGATAATAAACACCCAACCATAAACAAGCAATAAAACAAACACCCATTAAATTTACACACAAGGGTTGGGTCACAACCCTAGCAAGAATCTAGCTACTCATGCTTAAATTGGAAGAAAAAGAAGAAGAAATGATAATAAAACCCATATTGATAACTAAAATGATGAAATCAATATTCAAAAAGCTCGAAATAGCAAAAACTACTAAAAAGAGTAAAAGAAATCGTCTAGTGTAGCAGCAGATGTCAAAAGTTTACCTAAAAAAGTGAAACTCTTCTATTTATACAGGGCTAGAATTTTCGGACAAAAATACCCTTTCGAAGATTCTGCGGACGCACAATTCCACGTGCGGTCCGCACATTGCTTCAGCTTGAAAAGGTTGGAAATCTGCGGTCACATAATAATGAATTGCGGCCGCACTGCCCTCTTTCTGCGGTCCACACAATAATGTCTGCGGTCTGCACATAGAATTGTGCGGCCGCGTAGCTCTTCTTCTGCGGCCGCATAATAATTGTGCGGTCCCCACTTATGTTGGACTGGAGGTGCAGGTTCTCTGAACTTTTACTCTAACCCAGCTTTTGTGGCCGCATAATACATATACGGTCCGCATCTTGCAACATTCTCTGATGGTATTGCTTCAGGACTTGCGTCCGCAGATGATATTCTGCGGTCCGCACTTTGAGCTTTTGTGCCTATTTTTGTCCTTGAGTTCAGATTACTTCTTCTTGAGTTGGATTTCAACTCAGGAGCTTATCTTCCAATATTCCTGCAATTAAGTACATTTCATCAGTTTTCGGGAACACAATTAAGCGCTTTTGGACTAAAACGAAAGCTAAAAGGCGCTAATAAGTAGTCAAAATCCACACTTATCAACTTCCTCAAACTTAAGCCTTTTCTTGTCCTCAAGCAAATAAAGTAGTTCCCTCCTTCACAAGTTAAGAGTCGTTCCATCTAATCAAAGGTGAATCAATCACACATCAATTGGGACCAACAATTACCCACGACACTTATGAATTATCAACAAGGCAACAAGTTAAACTTTTAAGCACGAATGGTTCTATTGTGACACTTGAGCATTAAGAGTTGACTTTATTCATCAAGGAAGCTCGCTCTTTCATGTAGGTCATTGTGAATTTCAAAATCCTCCTTCTCTTCTCTTCGTTTGCTTATCTCACTTAAGAATATAGCACTCAATTCAAAGATTTGTGAAATGTTCACTAATCTTTCTCAAAAGAATGTCACAAGTACGGTTTTAAGTACCATAGGCTTGCTCCTCATGTAAATCACCACTAATGTAAGCTTACTCGACTTGAAATCATGTAGGGCCTTTTCAGGATGCAATGAAGTATTTTGGACTAAGGTTGGATAAGCTATTATAGAACGGGTTCATCTTTCCTTAAGCACTCCATTTTCTTTTATCGGCTCATGCTTTTGCCAACTCTTTGAGGAATTTTATTTTCCTTAGAGGAACTAGACAGACTTAACATCACCCTTTCTTGGTCATGATATTCATTTTCTCCTTCTTTGATTTTTCCATGCTTTGCAACATTCTTTGAATCCCTTCAACTTTTAAACTTATTGACTTTCATTTTACATTTTTCTTTTTGTTCTTTCTTTTTCTTGCCTTTCCTTCTCTTTTGTCTTGATACCCTTTTCAAACTCCTCTTCTCTCCCCCAAACTTACATTTTTAGCCAATTATTTCACAAGAGTGTTAAGGAAAGCTCGGGTGCCAAGAGAGAGTCACAATAAAACGGGTAAAGGCTTGTAACGTGGTTATCAAATGAGAAAGGTTTTAGGCTCAATTGGGTTAACTAGGGATAACAACATTGGCGGGCCATCGAAAATTTCAAGTGGGTCAAGGAGAGACTACAATCATTTCTCAAGCCCAGCAAAACTTAAAATTTCGCCTAGAAACATATTCAGGGCAAGTTCTAGACCATTCGCACGGGTACTTGGACTAACAACAACAATATCTTACCTCACGCAACTTGATTGTTAAAGAGGATAGAGTCGAGGGCCCACACCGACTATATTCAATATTGAAAATCACTATGGTTCGATTAAACCACTCGATGATTGCCTAAGTCAACATAATAGTCAAAAGGTCACTAACTAGAGCTATTGCTTTCCAACAACCTTGTTTTTTACCATAAGCACGTAGTTAAGTGTGTTGGTACCAAGTGAAGCATGTTTGACTCTTCGAGCATGAATCAATTAGGTCTTTTTATCCATTATTACTACTATTATTATCTAACTACCAAAAATGGACTTAATCCCTTAATAAGGTTGTCACGCCATCCATCATTGGGAAGAGTCACCCGGTTCATACAAAAACCATATTTGGAAAGAACCACGGCATTAAGAAATCCAAAGGCTTATTGTCCACTAAAACACAAAAAGAAGTTATTAAGTTAAAAGAAATCTACTAAATTAAACATTAACTAAATAAGAAAATAAAATAAAGAAACTACAAAGCAAACTACTGAAAGCGTAACAGATCTACATAATGGGAGAGGAAAAGAGAGAATATATACATTATGAGGTAAAAGAGAGAATAAATACAGAATAAGAAAAACAATTGTCAGTTATTACAAACCAAATATTTCAAAATCATCCAAATATCATATAACTCCACCCCCTCAAATAAAAGTAAGCATTGTCCCCAATGCTTAACAAAATAAGAGTAATGGAAAGGGTAAGAGTGAAGAAGACTCCCTATGTCGCAGTGGTCATCTCTGTTTCCCCAGCAGTGGCACCGACCTCAGCCTCTAATTGGATCTCATCATCCTCAAGTCCGGGAGTAGTTGGGTTGGTGAACATCTGGCGGACTGCCTCAGCAGTGTCAACAGCATGGTCTGGCTCCTCAGACTGGCTAGCTGGTGCCACTGGAACTGATGGTGATGCTGATGGTGCTGGTGCTGACATTGCAGGATCTATCAGCATGTCAAATGGAAGATATCCAACTACTGCAATATTGGTCACCTCTTTCTGTAGCCTTTCAATTGATTTCTTGGATGCCTGGGATTTCCTCATTTTCTTTACTTGCTTGCCCAACTCCTCAATCGCTAATCCATGTTGTACCAAGGTGGTCATTATTGTGGTCTGGTTCTCTAGGAGCTTCTTCAAAGTCTCCTCCACTATCCGAGGTATCTGGGGTGCCGGCATAGATGATTGTGCTGCAAAATGACCGGATAAGTCAGACAGCTTTGCAGTAGCTTTATGCATCTAGTTGTTGATGATCGCCAAAGTCTGGGAGACTCGTAGCGCAGATAGTGGAGCATAAGGCATAGGCACCGATTTTAAAGTTAAGGAGGGAGGTACTGAGGCTGAAGGTGGAGGAATGGTAGTTGTACTGGAAGATGGCACTTCTGATATGGAAGGCATATCCGTGGACTCTGCAGCTACCACCAAAGGTTCATCAGACTGGCCTACGGTAGTAGTCGGCTGACCCTTTCTCTTTGGGTTCTTCGGGTCCATCATAGAATATCCCTGGGCTCTACCCGTGCATCCGTAAGGTACTTTGTGAGGGTGTTGGGATATGGGTAGGAGGTATCAGCCTTCCTGGTGACCACTGTCATGTTGGCCGACATCACGACACCTACATTGATTAGGTACCCTACCATAATGGATGTGACTAGACTTGCTCGTGGAATAGGTAAGTTGGTCTCGTTCTGGCACGGGTCTAGTCTACTTCATACGAAGGTTTGCCACCCCCTTCGCCTCGTAATTTAGGGTGTTTCGCTAAATAGGAACCCCTGCAGTGATCCATTGTGGTGGTGGCCCCGGGGCCACAAGAATCTCAGCTAGCCATGGGCGAGCGGCATCACCCATTGCTAGATTCTCCAAGTACTGCACTGGCTCCATGTCCTCAAACCCCAAGTAGGTGTTCAATGTGTGCTGGTCGAACCGCACCTTCAGATTTCTCACTTTTGTCACTTTGGTCCCTTTTTTAATATGTGCTACATTGGCATAGAACTCACGAACCAAGTATTCTTTGGCATCCACTACTGATTGGGTGAACCACATCTACCCCTTTCTCTCTCGGAACTGCCTCAACACTTCTGGATTGTACTTGTCAAGGTATTGAAGTAGGAACTTTAGCTCAAGAGTGAGAGATCTTACCGGCCACCACTCACGGAAACTAGTGAAGGCAGCCAGACTCACAAACCGGTCCTCCTAGACCTCTTTCTTCTTCGACCTCTCAAGTCCGACAACTGTGGTATCACCTCCTCTACCATCGTCAAGAATATCATCCACAGCAACTGCTGCTGTTTCAGGGATAGGTGTAGAAGAGGGTTCTGAAGCCTGACTTGCACTCTCCGAACCCTCAGAAGTGCTACGTGATGAGGAAGGTTCGTCTCTAAGTTGGTACCTTCCCTGTGGCTGTTGTGGGTGTGATTGAACCGCATGCTGCTCTTGCGCTATGTTTCCCTCTGATGCTTCCCGAGATGGGGCATATGAACTAGATTCAGAGGGCTCGGGCTGTCTTTCTTGGCCTACTGTGGCTTTCTTGCTGATTACCCTTTGGAGGGAGAGGGGTAAATTACTTTTTCCTCTGCCTCTGGAAGGCTCACCCCTCCCCTTTGACGTGTCACCACGACCTCGAGATCTTACCATTTTCTGTAACAAGCAACAACAGAAGTCAGTTGTAATTCAATTGAACACAGACAATGATCACAATGTAAAACCAGAGTGCAGCGTGGGGAAGTGTGGTCCGCACAATTGCAAGTGCGGCCGCAAATTGAGTTGTGCGGACCGCATAATTTGGAAGTGCGGCTATAGTGATGAAACTATAGTCTGCACAATTTTGAGTGCGAGCGCACATCTGAAGTGCGGTCCGCACAATGTTTATTGCGGACGCACATTGGATACCTCAAAATAACAACTCATCTGCGACTACGGGGGAATTTTTTTGGTCCGCACAATTTCAAGTGCGGTCCATAGTATCATGCTTTACCAACTGCCCTAATCTCCACTTCTGCGGACCACACAATTTCTTGTGCAGTCGCATATTTCAAAATTATATCGGGCAGACTTTCTAAGGGTTTCAATTTTTGCACAAATTCGACATGGTAATAGAAATAAAATATGCTAATCAAGATACTCATTCCCCAAATAGCAATTAGGAGTTGACCCAACACAATTTAAACCTCACATAGACATAGAATTAACCTCTAGTGACAAATGGCCATAAATAACTAACAAATTGTAAATTAAATTAAGAAAATTGAAGAATCCTAGAAGTGATTTGAGCGTACCAAATTTGAAGTAATGCAGATGTGTGATCACATATGTTAGGCTTGAGAACAACTACTTTAGCAAAAAATATCAATATTTACAAATTTTTGAGCTCAAAGAGGGAAAAAGTTGAACAGTAGCCCCACAAGTACTATTTATACTGAAGGGCCAAACTTAAGGGACAAGAGATCGAGTGCGGCAGCAGAATTACTTCTGCGGTCCGCGCTCTGCTACCTGGTAGTTCAATTGCCTTTGACCATCTACGGTCCGCAGATTTAGCTGTGCGATCGCAGATTTTGGTACGGACCGCAGATTTTGTTGTGCGGCCGCACTTTGGTTGTTTCTCTGACAAACAAACTTTAGAGAGTTTGCATTTTTCATCTCAATTTATGAGGTCTGCACAAGATTTGTACGGCCGCAGTTTCCTTCTATTGTAGCATTCAAAATTATGTGGTCAGCACTTTTTCCATACATAGCCAATTTTTCTGAGCACAGTTCATTTAAAGCTCACTCAGTCCTCCAACACACTTCAAATCCAGTTAGCACAAAATAACACCTATCTATAAAAGAAGAAGAGAAAAAGCAAATAAACATGGGTTGCCTCCCTAGAAGCGCCTGATTTAACGTCGCGGTACAACGTAGATTACCATCACTTTAAATGAATCACTGCCACCACGTGACCATCATCAGCTTGTCCCAAATAATGCTTCACCCGGTGACCATTGACTCGGAATACCTCATCATTTTTGTTCTTCAAGTCCAATGCACCAAAAAGTGTCACACCCACAATTTCAAAGGGACCACTCCATTTGGATTTTATCTTTCGGGGAAACATCTTCAATCGTGAGTTAAACAACAAAACAAGATCACCCACCTTGAACTCCTTGTTTTGGATGTATTTGTCATGAAGGTACTTCATTTTCTCTTTGTACAAGGACGAACTTGCATATGCATGGTACCAGAACTCGTCTAATTCATGCAACCCGCAAGTTAGCAGCTGCATCCCAATCAAAATTTAACTTCTTTAAAGTCCACATGGCTTTGTGCTTGAGTTCCACCGGAAGATGACAAACTTTGCCAAACACCAACCGGTATGGAGACATCCCGATAGGAGTTTTGAAAGTAGCCCGATAAGCCCATAGTGCATCATCAAGCTTCTTTGACCAATCCGTCCGGTTAGCATTCACTGTTTTGGACAAGATACTCTTTATCTCCCGGTTGGAGACTTCCACTTGACCGTTACCTTGAGGATGATAGGGAGTCGTAACTTTATGAGTGACACCATACTTGCTAAGCAAGGTGTCAAAAGCCTTGTTGGAAAAATGCGACCCCCATCGCTTATGATAGTTCGCGGAGTACCAAATATTGTGAAAATATTCTCCTTCAAAAATGCCACCACACTTCTCGCTTTATTGTTGGGTAGAGCAACGACCTCAACCGATTTAGACACATAATCAACTGCGACCAAGATGTAGGTATTTCCACAAGAACTCACAAAGGGACCCATGAAGTCAATACCCCACACATCAAAGATATCAATCTCCAAAATGGTAGTGAGAGGCATTTCATTCTTCTTCGAGATTCCACCGGCCCGTTGGCATTCATCACATCTTTTCACCATTTCACTTGCATCTTTGTAGAGAGTAGCCCAATAGAAACCGCAACTTAGCACTTTAGCCGCCGTTCTTGCTCCGCCATGGTTGCCACCATAAGGCGAAGAGTGACAAGCTTCAAGAATAACATTTTGCTCTTCATCCGGTACACTTCTTCTAATTAACCCATCCGTGCAAATCTGGAAGAGGTAAGGCTCGTCCCAATAATAATCTTGACAATCCCGTTTGAGCATTTTCCTTTGATTTGAAGAGAACTCATCCGGGATGATTCCGCACACAAGGTAGTTTGCTAGATCGGCTAACCATGGCACATCCTTTATTGAAATAGCCAAGAGTTGCTCATTAGGGAAGGAGTCATTGATTTCAAGTCCATCATGCGGCCTCCCATCTTCCTCCAAACGAGACAAGTGGTCCGCCACTTTATTTTCACTCCCTTTCCGATCTTGAATGTCAATATCAAACTCTTGAAACAATAGCACCCATCTCATCAACCTAGATTTCAAATCTTTCTTGATCATAAGATACCGAAGTACTGCATGATCCGTATGAACAATAACCTTTGCACCCATCAAGTACGGGCAGAACTTCTCAATAGAGAACACAATGGCAAGGAGCTCTTTTTCGGTAACGATGTAATTGACTTGGGCATCATTCATGGTCTTACTAGCATAGTAGATCGGATGAAAAATCTTGTTGATACGTTGCCCCAAAATTGCTCCAACTGCTACATCACTAGCATCACACATGAGCTCAAAAGGAATACTCCAATTAGGAGCGGTGATAATGGGAGTAGTCATCAACTTGAACTTGAGAAATTCAAGTTCTCTCATACAATCAATATTGAAGTGAAATTTAGCATATTTCTCCAAAAGCTTGCACAAGGGGTTCACGACTTTGGAAAAATCCTTTATGAAACGCCGGTAGAACCCCGCGTGACCCAAGAAACTTCTCACGCCCTTCACGGATGTTGGAGGTGGAATTTTAGAAATCACCTTTATTTTTGCCTTGTCGACCTCTATTCCCTTCTTTGAAATCTTGTGGCCAAGGACAATACCCTCCTTGACCATGAAATGGCATTTCTCCCAATTCAACACCAAGTTCGTTTCTTCACACGTTGCTAATACCTTATCCAAATTTGCCAAGCAATCATCAAAGGAATCCCTCACTACCGAAAAGTCATTGACGAAGACTTCAAGGTAGTCCTCTACCATATCCGTAAATATCGCCATCATACATCGTTGAAAAGTTGCCGATGCATTGCATAAGCCATATGGCATCCGCTTGAAAGCGAAAGTGCCACAGGAACAAGTGAAAGTTGTTTTCTCTTGATTTTCCGAGGCAATAAGGATTTGATTGTAGCCCGAATATCCATCTAGAAAGAAATAGATCGTCTGGCCAGCCAATCTATCAAGCATTTGGTCAAGAAAGGGTTGTGGGATATGGTCTTTCCTTGTGACTTTGTTTACCTTCCGATAGTCCATATACACTATCCACCCGGCCACCGTTCTTGTTGGAATCAACTTGTTCTTATCATTGGTGACCACAGTTATGCCCTCTTCTTCAGAACACATTGCACCGGAGAAGTCCACGAACTGTCAAAAATGAGGTAGACAACCCAAACATCTAACCATTTTATGATCTCCTTTTTGACCACGTCTTGCATGGCTTCATTGAGTCTTCTTTGATGTTCAATTGATGGTTTGGCATCTTCCTCCAAGTTAATCTTGTGCATGAAAAATGTGGGGCTTATTCATCGAATATCCGCTAAAGTCCACCCAATAGCTTTCTTCCTCTTGTGGAGCACCGCCAGTGTAGAGTCAACCTGCACGTTAGTCAAACAACAGGAAAGAATAACCGGCAAACTAGAGCAAAGGTCAAGGAATTCATACCTGAGATGTGGAGGTAAAGGATTCAACTCCAAGATAGGGGGCTCTTCAATTGAAGGCTTTGTAGGAGGAGTTTTCCTATTCTCAAGATCCAAGGAAAGTTTTCGGGATGCATAATTGTACGACCCCATCCCTTGCAAAGAATTAACACATTCCATGAAGCCATCCATCTCATCATCATCAAAATTGAGCAAGACAGCCTCCAACATGTCACCCACATTTATCATGGCACTTGTATCATCAATAATCACATCGGTCACTAAGTCCACGATCGAACACACTTCATTGCTATTCGGTTGCCTCATAATTTGTTCACGTGAAACACCACCTTTTCATCACCCACCCAAAAAGTGAGTTCTTCGGCTTCCACATCAACTAGAGCCTTTCCCGTAGCAAGGAAAGGTCTACCAAGAATAATCGGCACCTCATAGTCCACTTCACAATCAAGAATAACAAAATCCACTAGGAGAATGAACTTGTCAACTCGAACAAATACATCCTCAATCATCCCTAACGGTCTCTTCATTGTACGATCAGCCATTTCTAATCTCATAGATGTGGGTCTTGGTTGCCCAATTCCCAATGTCTTGAAAACCGAATAGGGAATCAAATTGATACTCGCTCCAAGATCACAAAGAGCTTTTGCAAACTCGACACTTCTAATGGTACAAGGTATTGTAAAAGCACCAGGATCTTCCAACTTAGGAGCCATCGAATGCACAATTGCACTCACTTGGTGACTGAATTTGATAGTTTCAAAATTCATCGATCTCTTCTTTGTCACCAAGTCCTTCATAAACTTTGCATATCCGGGCATTTGCTCAAAGGCTTCAACTAATGGCACATTTATAGAGAGACTCTTCATCATATCAATGAACTTTTGGAATTAATTCTCGCCATTTTTCTTAGCAAGTCTTTGAGGATAGGGAGGAGGTGGTTTAGGCAATGGTGCCTTAGCTTTTTGCACTATCGGTTCCAGTATGTCAACCACATGATCCCTAGATGGGTTCACATCCTCTCGAGTCTCTTCCACCATGTCATCAATATCAATCCGCACTTCATCATTTGCATGCACATAATTATTCGGAATCTCCTTTTCTTCTACCACTTGCTCATCGTCCATAAGTTGCCTTTGACTTGAGGTAGGTGTATTCCCACCTTTTCCACTTCTTGTAGTAACAGCCATGGCATGCCCCGTATTGTTCCCAACCTTAGGGTTCACAACAGTTATCACGACCCAAACCGATAGGCCTCGACGGGCACCCGGTACCTTACTCAATCGAGTACCAACATAACGTATCTTTTCGTATCATACTATCATAGGAAAATGAGACGAAAAGGATGCAGCAAGATAACTAGAATAAAACATGTAATACTAACTTATACATAAGACATATGACCTATAAGACCAAAATGATCACGTGTACACTGAACATAGGCCGATAGGGTCATACAATATTTTATGTACATGACATCTACCACAAGCCTCTAAGAATACATAATTGTCATAAAGGCCGGGACAGAGCCCCACCATACCAATCAATACATGTCGTTATCATACTGACCAAATAGCAACTCCGGAGGAAATAGAGCGCACAAACTCCTTCCGCTAAGCTGATAGCCTGCTTGGAGGACTCACAACCTGTCTAACGGGACCTGCGGGCATAAAATGCAGCGTCCCCAGGTAAAAGGGACGTCAGTACAAATAATGTACCGAGTATGTAAGAAATGAAAATCAGTAAATAATAGACATGAGAGAAACATGGAGTAAAACATTCGACATGTAAATCTGAATAGCTCTGTGAATCATTTAATATTTACAATGCATATGTGTATAAATGTCATACCATGCATAGGTATATGCGTTCATAACATCATCAAGCCCATGAGGGCATCCTATCATATCATCTCGGCCACTGTGGGCAAATCATCAACGTATACCAGATGATCAGGTGGTGGTGCGTATATAACACCGTAACTTTTTCCCATATCTCATATACATATAATATATGCGTATATAACGCCATCTGGTCATGGGTCAATGTATATGTATAAATGAATGAAATGCATGTGAAATACGTTAATAAGATTCCTTGGATTGTCATAAAATCAATATGCCTTTTGGATAAACTTTATCAAATACGTATTTTTCTTAGACCCATGAACATAAGATATAATAATAATTCACATGGGGAATCAATAATATAGATACCCCTAATACTTCTATGAATAAAGTCATTTATGAAAATTATGCTCTTACTCGTTTCGTTTGTATCGTATGGATCATGCCAAAAATAAAGAAGAGATAGCCTTAACATACCTGAACCGATTCTCTTGACAATCCCTCTAACACACGTTAATTATGACAAAATACGTGACGGCGAGGCGAGATTAAAGTAGGAAAAATCCGTATGATAATCTTGATATAATAGCACGTTATTTCTTATCCGACTAATGTTCACTCCATTAAAAGATAACATTTGAAATGACGAATAACCATTAAACCCGTTAATCACCAATGTTGCTGGTCTAAGTTCTAAAGTGGCAAGCATGCCATAACTCCATTCTTATTTTCCAAGTTATATTATCAATAAAGAGACCAAGCAAAGGTTCCAAGAATCCTTACGTGAAACCAAGGCATTTTATGCAAGCCTATGTATTTCCTTAATGAAATAGGGATGTCTTAAATTGTTGGTTTTGGGAGCTTCATCCGTTAGCATGCTTAGTAGGTGTAAACTTCTATCATTTTTGTAAATTAAAGAGATCTTAAGTCTTTGGTGGTGTGGCCCCACTTTGTAAGACTTGGCCACCAAACATCCTCCAATTTTTGCCACCTTATTATGTGATTTATGAGTCATAATTCAAGACATCTTTGGCTTCCACATTCCATAATCTCACCTGACTTAGACCCCTAATACTTATCCAAGATAATTATTCTCAAACTTTTAATTAATTTGTTAACTTCCCACTCAAATCAATAATTAACCAAATATCCACATAATTAAGAATTATCTCAAATTACTTAAAATACCACTCACTTTTAACATATCTCATATACTTCACTATCATGGTCATGCGGTACCTTGTATGGCACTAGTCCATAAATATGGGGCATTGTAGCTTGGACCGTATTTTATCTCAAAATGACAAACTTCGACGAAATTTATTTTTTTCGATTTGCTTACCCTCTTAGCTTCACGAATTTACTCATCACTTGTTTGAAATAGCATAATGCTTATAATCTCAAAATAATCTCATTCCCCAACTTACGTCGATTAAATTACGATGAAACTGTAACGTACGAAAATGCGAGATGTAACATCTCATTTCCTAGCTTTCATCAATTTACTTATGGCGCACTTCCACGTACGAAAACGTGGGGTGTTACATCACTCCCCTCTTTGGAACATTTATCCTCGAATGTTGACTGATGTATGTATCATTTTCATAACCTATGTCTTCTGAATACTTTAGTACTCTCCTTGCCATCTAGGCAATTATTCTGTGAATAAATCCAAAGGCCAAGGCATTCCCCCTTTAGGCATCTTTCTCACATCACGACTTGTGGTACTTTTTCCTTGTATGTGTGCCTATGTGACTCTTCTCTTCAACTTTTACCTAATCTCTAGGCCTCACTTTGTAAACATATACAAAGCTTGATAAGGTGTCCTTCTGGGCATTTATGGGTATACTAAAGTTCTTCGCTTGGTACTTTATTGAACTTACGAATATTGCTATATCTTGTTTCATAGCATCCCAATGTGGCTCACCACACATGTGTATTTTAATCCCATACAATTTATGAAATCCTCTTCAAGTCATTACTCAATCGAATTCCCAAACGTCATCCTTTATCTATCACAAATACACCCTCATTCTACTACCGGGGCAACATTCCATCTCTTCTAAATGCTACTAGTCTTAGACTTATTTGAGTTCATTCAGGCTATACTGAGCTTTCTATAACTTAGAGAAACCATCAGCTCTTTTGTTTTCATGGGCTTAATCCCGAGGTCCATTCTCGTCACTTTCGCACTTGCCTTTTCTTATCCTTACTCCTGTCTTCCTAAAACCTTGTCGCTTTACCATACATTAGCTTGTGACCTACACATATCTATTTATACTACTCATAACCTTCCTTCAACTTGCTTGCATTATAGATTTCCGTATGTCATCCTGGAACATCAAGCGAGACATCACATCATCTCTAAGTCTTCTTTACTCTCTTTATTAGGCTTCTCGATACCTAGAAACCATAGGCTAGAAAATATGCCATTGATGATGCCGCTATCATTCCTGGATACTGAATCCCAGTGCTTCTAGACTTCTATCCGAAGTATGGACTATACATAACCTTCTGCATGAGAGTATTTCGTACGTGGCTTACCTTTGCCTTGAAATCTCGCATCATATCTTATATCTCCTTCATGACCTCCCTTCCACATAAGTATAATTCACATTCATAACTTGAAGCTCTATTATAATACCTGCACCTCTTATGCATACATAATCCGGTGGGAGCTTTATACTGACTTCTTATGAGGCTGGTACTCTTCTAACTGGCTTTTTCATAGGGCCACTTTTATCACGACCCAAACCGATGGGCCGTTATAGAGAATGGTTGTTGTACTATCTCTCTTGTACCTCTGATATTAAGAGTGATTCTGCATTGTTCTCAATCATGATGTCTATAATTTTCTAGGTCCAATAATCAGACTCCTGATTTAATTCATTGATATAATTCTTTAGTTTCCTCTTCCTTCTGATCAGCCTTTGTGTAGGCTTAAGCTATCTTCCGATCTGCGGCTCATGGTATTAGTTATTACTTTATCCTTTCATGGGCGCTATGGAATATCCATGATACAATCTTTTGATAATCCAATCCTTTGTCTATGCCCTAGGCTCAATTCCCTCTTTTAAGTTATACTAGAGTCCTCTACGGCTGTATGAATGTCAATATATATGCTACATGGATAACACTCTGAAATTATAAGTGCGTTCATAATGTAACTAACTATGGATCATTGATCGAATACTTCCTTTCGTTACATCTCATCTTTCTTTAAACGTAAGCAATTACTTTTCCTTGTCTTTCTGCCCCCTTGTTGCATGCATACTTAGCTTATCTTAGTTCTCATGCATGTCGGAATTTTGTGCTATTCATATGGTCTCGAATATTACTTTTGGTTTCATTTCCCGCTCATTAGCCACGCTAGGTGCCACTTTCTTATGGAGTGCATACAATGTTGTTGTGAGACAGTTGTTACAAGACCATTTCCTCTTTAGGTCATTGTGATTAGGTTGAAGCCTTCTTCCTTATTTACTCAGCTAGTCTTTCATTGTAGTACTTAAGGAGGACCCTTTGACTCTTGTAAAGCTGTGAGCTTACTACATCATATACTCGACAGAATTTTTGATGTCCTTCCTCGCCTATAATTATCCGTAGTTACTCACCTCCATGCCCTTGTGTATGTAGGGTTTCTTCTGAATTGATGTTTTGACTGTCTTCCCAGTGGCACTCTCTTTTATTTTCGTAACACTCATATGGTACCTTTAACTACCCCAACTCCTATCTGAATATTTCTCAAGGATTATAATGTCATAACTGCGAGGCTGAATTTACTATGTTGGGGCTCACTATGTGTATCTTGCACGATCTGTTGATTTGTCTGTATCCTCTTGTCTAGCCATAACTAGGCTCTTCCTGAATCAACTACTAATTATCCGTTGGTCTATTCTCATATCAATATTCCGCATAATCTTTCTTGGGTTATTTCCTTTGTCTTAACTTACGTCTTGAACTGGCTCCTTATCTATCAGCAACATCTCGGGCAGAAACCCTTACTTCCTCTCCTTGACATCGTGTTTGCATAATATTCTGGAATCGTAGCATATCTATAGACTTTGAATAAGTGCAATCTTATCCCTTTCTCATTTTTATCGCAATCTTCCTTTACCATTCCATAGTTACTAAAATCACTTAATTCTGACTTAATGCTACATCACTCCATATTTCCCCCTTTAGGGGAGTACTAAGATTTAGTGCTACGATGATCTACGTATAGATGTTTTACCTCTTCATCTTTGGCATCTTTTCACATCATTGATGACCCTTACTCGCCTCGCGGTGATCCTTCTGTACCAAGGATAATAAATTTCCTTACTCGCGAGGGTGATACTTAGTATAACTAGCACATACAGTCCCTTAAGCTGAACTTTACTCACATTGCTTGCTTTAGGGAAGCGTCTTCCTGAATGACCATTCTCTGAATTACTCATGAATCTTCTTTTGTTGTCCATTCTATTATCACCGGAACGAAATCTGAAATTCTCATGACGTCGACCATTATCAAATTATTCAGTCCCTAATTCATGTTTAGTTTATCTTGTTCACCAACCCATACTTATTCCTATTACTCTAGGGTCTAACTTTTCCTTCTGGTAGTCGCGTTGGGGTCACAAACATATTTTTCGAAATGAGGATATGACATTATGGCCTATACTCTTTTGTTGTCTCCAGGCCTGTCACCTCTCGTCTTTTCCTTCACTTGACTATAAACTCTGTACTACTGTCATTTTCTTGATCTACCATTGTCATCCATGTATCACATCTTACTCATAATGCTTCATTAACTCTCTTCTTATTGGTTGGCCAATCTTCGAAGTATGCACTTCTGAGTGTGCGTAGTGTGTTTTGGATATTCTCCTTTTTCCATGTATTCCTTGATGTCGTGGAACCGCAGATTTCCGTCAATCTCTTCTTCAACATGTGCACAATAAGCTGGCTGCTCAGGAATTCCTATTGGGATAAGATCGATGAAATATTTGTCTGGGTGTTGTATCATGGAAGACAAAGTGGCTAATGTATCTGCAAACTCATTCTGAATACTTGGAACATATTTGAACTCTATCTTTGTAAACCTCTTGATAAGCTCTTGTACACAATGTATGTATGGCAATATTTTGGTGTTCTTCATTGTCCATTCTCCTTGAACCTGGTGCACCAATAGATCTGAATCTCTGATTACCAATAACTCATGAATGTTCATGTCAATGGCCAACCTGAGTCCCAAGATGCAAGCATTATATTCCGCCATATTGTTGGTGCACTAAAACCTATGTTTTATGGATACCTGATAGTGTTGACCAGTTTCTGATACTAAGACAGCTTTGATACCCACTCCTTTGAAGTTTGCTACTCCGTCGAAAAACATCCTCCAACCATTGTATGCCTCGGTAATTTCTTATCCTACAAACGATACCTCCTCGTCGGGAAAATACGTTTTCGATGGTTTGTATTCTCTGTCTACATGATTTTCTGCCAAGTGATTCCGCCAAAGCTTTCCCTTTGACTGCCTTCTGAGTTACATAGACGATGTCGAACTCACTCAGTAATATCTGCCACTTTGCTAACTTACTCGTAGGTATAGGTTTCTGAAAGATGTATTTTAGCGGATCCATCCTTGATATGAGATATGTATTGTACGCACAGAAATAATGTCTCAACTTCTGGGCTATCCATGTCAAAGAACAACAAGTGCATTCCAACAAAGAGTACATGGCTTCGTAAGGCGTGAAATTCTTGCTCAGATACTATATCGCCTGCTCCTTTCTTCCAGTTTCATCATGTTTTCCTAGAACACAACCAAAGGCCCCATCCAACACAAATAGATAAAGCAACAAAGGTCTTACTGGTTCTGGTGGGACCAACACGGGCGGTTTAGATAAATACTCCTTGATTTTATCAAAGGCTTTCTGGCATTCTTCAGTCCAGCTTGTTACAGCATCGTTTCTCAGCATCCTAAAGATTGGCTCACATGTCACCGTTGATTGTGCTATAAAGCGGCTGATATAATTGAGGCACCTTAGAAAACTCATCACATCTTTCTTATTCTTTGGCGGTGGCAAGTCTTGGATAGCTTTGATTTTAGACGGGTCTAACACAATACCTCAGCGACTGACGATGAAACCTAACAACTTTCCAGCACGGACTCCGAAGGCATATTTTGCAGGGTTCAACTTTAAGTTTTATTTTCGAAGCCGATCGAAAA